>NC_088385.1:2959166-3260000 GCF_037993035.2 Macaca fascicularis | reverse complement strand
GTTCCCGGGGAACCCAGAAACATCAAAAGGTACAGACCAAAAAAAAAAAAAAAAGCCCCAATTAAAGCCTCCTCTCGTTAGCCAAAAGCCCAGGAAAGGGGAAGTCTAGCAAGACACAAACTTTGTAAAACTGTGGTAAAATATACATAACATAAAATTTACTACATTAGCCGTTTTCAAGTGTACCATCCAGTGGCGCTGAGCACATTTACATTGTTGTGCAATTATCACCATCCATCTCCTGAGCTTTTTCATCCTCCCAAACTGAAACTGTGTACTTAATAAATAATAAATCCCCATTATCCCTTCTCTCCAGCTGCTGGAAACTGTAATTCTACTCTTTGTCTCTATGAATTTGCCTAGTCTAGGTACCTCATATAAGTGGAATCATGCAATATTTGCCTTTTTGTGTCTGGCTTATTTTACTTAGCATAATGTTTTCAAGGTTCATCCATGTTGTAGCGTGTTTTGGAAATTCCTGGCTCCCCACCTGTCTTGATGCCACCCCGGCAAAAGAGTTGGGGTGCCTTGTGACAGCCTGATGAGGATGGATGTCGAGGTTCCCCACTTGGCCTTTGCTGGGGGAGGAGTGGGTGAAGCCACTGTTTTCCTTGTGGTGTTCGGCTGGAGGAGAATAGTTATTGTCTAAAATTTTCTGTCTTAATATAAAAACAAGCAAAGGATTTGAATAGACATTTCTCCAAAGAAGATCTACAAATGGCCAATACGTACATGAAAAGATGCTTGACATCACTAGTCATTAGGGAAATGCAAATCAAAACCACAATGAGATACCACTGCACACCTATTAGGATGGCTATTAGCAAAAGAACATTCCTTCCCACTGGGTCATAACGAAGCTCCCCAGGACCCACATGGTGTCAGCGGAGACCATGCGAGGAACCTGAACTTCCACCCCAACTAGGCAGTAATGACGTATGCCCCCCTTCCCTGCAGAAGTGGTGTCAGGGGAGGCCTAAGGGAGGGCCAGGACATTCACCACGTGGTAATGAGGCCTCTCCCCTGCTGTGGTGTCAGTGAGGCAGTAAGGAGGCTCCCGTCTGCCTCCAGCCAGGGCGGTATCAGCAGAGGTCCAGCAGGAAGCCTGAGCCACGCCAGCAGTAATGAGGAGGCCCTGCCTCACTGAGTGTTGATGAGGGCCGAGTGGGAACCCGGCTTCCACCCTTACTGGAGTAACAAGATGGTGGCATCCCTCCTCCCTGCTGGGTCAGTGGCAAAGGAAAGCAGCTGTAAGGGAAGGCTTCAAATAACATCCGGAGCCGCATAATACCCAGAACCTCCAGGTTCCAATTGGAAATCATTCCTCATACCAAGAACAGGAAAGCGCCAACTTGAATGAGAAAAGGCGCTTGGATGACACCAGCATTGAGATAACCCAGATGTTAGAATTATCTGACGAAGATGTTTAGGTGGCTACTGTAAAATGCTGCAACAAGCAATTACAAGCACGCTTGAAACTGTGGAAACATAGAAAGTCTCAGCAAAGAAACAGAGCCTCAGTAAAAAAAAATGGAAGACATAAAGAAGGTTAAATGAACATTTTAAAAGTAAAAAGAACAATAAATGACATTTTAAAACTCAATGAATGGGCTCAATAGCAGAATACAGACAACAAAGGAAGGAATCAATGAACTTGAAGGTAGAATAATAGAAATTAGCTAACATAAGCAATGGAGAGAAAATAATCTTTAAAAAGTGAGCAGAGTTGGGTGGCCTGTGGGATTATAACAAATGCTCTAACATCCATGTCATCAGAGTTCCAGAAGGAGAGAAAGAGGAGGATGGGGCTGAAAAAGTACTCAAAGAAATAATGGCTGAAAATTCCTTATCTAAAGACATAAACCTACAGATTCAAGAAGCTGAGTGAAGCCCAAATAGGATAAGCCCAAAGAAATCCACACCAAGACACATCACAGTCAAACCCTTGAAAACCAAAGCCAAAGAAAATATCTTGAGAGTAGTGCAAGGGAAATGTCACCTTGCCCGGTGGGGAAATAATTCAAATGACAGCATCTTTCTCATCAGAAACCATGAGTATCAGAAAGAGGTGTCACACCATTTTGCAAGTGCATAATGAAGGAAAGTGTCCACCCAAATGATATATCCAGTGCAAATATTCTTCACAAATGAAGGGGAAATAAAGGTATTTTCACAGATGAAGGAAATCTAAGACTTTGTCACCAACAGACCTACACTAAAAGAATGGTAAAAGGAAGTTCTCTAAGCCGAAAGGAAATTATTTTTTTAAGGAATCTTGGGTTATCAGGAAGGAAGGAAGAACAGAAAGAGCAAGAATATGGGCAAATGAATAGACTTTCTATCTCTTCTAGAGTTTTCTAAATTTTGACAGTTGAAGCAAAAATCGTAACACATGCATTTCTCATGTGTGTGGAGGAAACACCTAAGGCAATTCTATCATAAATGGGTGAGGATAAAAGGGAGACAGACACACTTCATTTGGGCTGGAAAAAAGTAATACCAGTAGACTGATAAATTATGTCTATATAATGTAATACTTAGAGCAACCACAAAACAGCTATGCAAAGAGATACACTCAAAAACACTAGAGGCAGATAAAAACGGAGTTCTAAAAAATGTTCAATGAATCCACAGAAATGCAAGAAAATCCATTTCTATAACATTCTTGAAATGAGAAAATTATAGAGATGGAGAACAAATTAGTAGTTGCCAGGGGTCAGGGATGGTGAGGAGGAAGGGTGGGTGTGTCTAAATGTGCACACAGGGAAGCTCTCCATGGTGAAGGAACAGTTCTGCACCTGCGGCAGTGGTCACATGAATCTACATATGATAAAACAACACAGAACTATACATACACATTGTTCCAAAGTCAGTTTCCTGGTTTTGAGACTGTGCCATCGTTATGTACATATGGTGTGACTATTGGGGGAAACTGGGTGAAGGGCACTGTCTCTGTGCTACCTTTGAAACTTCCTATGAACCTATAATTATTTAAAATCTTTAAAAAATTTAAAGTGACTTGGATCAGTAGAATGTATCTATATCCTGTCCCCACTCTTTCCAGATTTCCCACAGGGAGTAGCTGAGTTATCCTCTAAGGAGTCTAAACTAGCAGGCCCGTCAGGTGGGGAAACAGAGGTAGGGAGCTCCCTTAACAGAGTAAGTTCCTGTGCAGTTTAGCAGTGTGTTTATGTCCTGAGCACTGAGCCAGGCAATTTGAGAAGTTAGGGACATGTACCTGGATCCTTCCTGACAATCCCAAAGCTGCTTTTCTTCCTGGATACCCTCAGTCCTTTGTGCTTAGCTCTTCACAAAGAAAAGCCACCAAAAAAAAAAAAAAAAAAAAAAATCCAGCCACAGACTTTGGCTATGTAATCTTTCTATGGGAACCTCCACTGCTTGGTTTCTTCCCACGTGAACAAGCGACCCCCAGAAGCTGACGAGACAAACTGTTTGTCTTCATGTGCTTGGCCACTTGATCTTCTGGAACCCAGGGCCCCCCACGCATCCGGCTGGGAGCTGGCCGCTTTCTGTCTGGGCACATAGGGAGAGTCCATATTAGGAGAGGTGTGCACAGCAAGCCAGCTTCTGAGGGGAAATCGAGTCCTGCCTTCCAACAAATCGTCTGATCACGCAGGATTGCACATGGTTGAATGTCACTGATTTAATCTCGCTTAGAAAATACTGACTATAAGTACACAGGGCACCCCTTCCATGCAAAATGCCTGCTAAGTGAACCCCTTGTGGCTTGGGTGCACAGTCCCTAGGAAGAGGGTGGCCTTTATCCTAAGAAAGGAACAAATGGAATGTTAGGGTAGACAAGGGGACAAGGGGAAATGTGCTTCACCCAGAAAGACAGGCTAAGGTTGCTCCCACGAGCACTCTTGGTTACTGTGAGGAAAAGGCCAGGGGCTCATTCCTGAGGAACATGGGGTTCAGGCAGTGCTGAAGAGCTAAGGACACAGCCAGCGCTTCCCGAGGCACTTTAATTACTATTCTTGCTACAGACACAGGAGTGGACTAGCGGTGATTCTCAACCTTTTCCACAGTGTGGCACACAGAGAAAGGGACAGTGCTTTTATGGCATCCACAGGGAGATGGATGAAGCACCCACAAGCAGAGGTGACCAGCCTAGGGGATCCTGAGTCCAGGCCCTGCCTGGCTGGACAGAGCCCACAGTGTGCCCTGACACACAGCAAGGACATTCTGACTAGAGGACTTCTGTAGACACTTTCAAGGGTGAGAATCATCAAGTCTTTCCTCCAGGTGGAAACAAGTCTCTGAGAAAGTCTCTGGGGCCCAGGGCAGAGCTGTGGTCCACGGACACCAGCACTTTGTCGACACCAGCATCTTTATCGTCTTGTGGTGGGAAAGGCACCGAGTGCTCCACGCAGCCCCTGAGTGATGCAGCAGACATCTACCTGGGACTCACCGGGAGATGGTGGGGGCTGGACTGAAGAGACGGAGGAGGGGCCCTGCAGGTTGCACGAGTCATCTTCTCATCTGTTATTTACTGCACTTGTCCTAATCATATAGTGTCAATGCATCTATAAATTATCTTGTCTCACAGCAGCTGCCAGGAGTGGTAAAAGCTGTCACTTAATCAAAAAAGTTTAATTAAAGAATTTTAAAAAAAGAAAGGAAAGGAAAAGCAGCCTTGGGATGGCAGCTCCGGGCCTTGCAGAGCTGGTGAGAGGTGAGGCCAGTGCAGGAGTCACATGCCTGCGGCTTCCTCCTTGACTTCTAAACCCTCCTCCCTGGGTCCTCACAGCTCCACACTCACTCCTGCCTCCAACGCCATCCCTCTGCAGCCCACCTTGATACAAGACGGGAAGTCACTCGTCCAACGACACAAGCAGCTAGTCAGCGTGTGGCCAGGACCAGAAGGTCAGTCTTAGGAGATGTGTCTTTGGCCTGGAGTTGTATCTGCTTCACCTTGATTTTGGGGCAGGGCAGTGAGACACTAGTTGGAAAAGAATTAAGGGTGTTAAAAGCAGGTTGACCCCCAGGAAATGTCGGAAAGACTGTGGTTGACCCTCATCACTCCAGGCCTACGTCCCAGCCCCTGTCTGTGTGCTGCTGCCCACACACACAAGTCCCTCTGCCCTCCCCCACAGTGCTATTCTAATGCCCCAACTCGAAGATCCTCATGATCTGTCTCTCTCTCATCCCTACCCAACACAAAAGCAAAACAAAGCAAATAACCTTGCTCATAGCAGAGGGTCAAATGGGTAGGAAAAAAATTAACGGACCTATTATTCCTAAGGTATTATAATTGATATGGCTTAAATCATAACCCAAGGAATAAATCCTTGAAGGGGGCAATGTTCTAGTGGTGGTGGTGGTGGCACAGCAGACCCTTCCTGCTGACCCTGAGACCAGGCCACCAGGGCTCCCACTGGCACTGGGGGCTCACAGTGCTGGTTAGGAGAATGAAAGCTGAATGGTGATGCAAGGCTATTGCTAGTAGATTGCTGCTTATCTCCAGATTACAACAACATCTGCATGCACTTGAAGATTTATAGGTCAGGCCGGGCGCGGTGGCTCAAGCCTGTAATCCCAGCACTTTGGGAGGCCGAGACGGGCGGATCACGAGGTCAGGAGATCGAGACCATCCTGGCTAACATGGTGAAACCCCGTCTCTACTAAAAAATACAAAAAAAAAAAAAAAAAACTAGCCGGGCGAGGTGGCGGGCGCCTGAAGTCCCAGCTACTCCGGACGCTGAGGCAGGAGAATGGCGTAAACTCGGGAGGCGGAGCTTGCAGTGAGCTGAGATCTGGCCACTGCACTCCAGCCTGGGCGACAGAGCGAGACTCTGTCTCAAAAAAAAAAAAAAAAAAAAGAAAAGATTTATAGGTCAATTTCACATGTGAAGTCGTCAGAGCCAGTATTCAAATGATCATTTCACAGACAGGACTACTGAGACTCAGAGGTTAAAGGCTTTGCTTAGGGTCACACAGCAGCAAGTGGTAGAGTAAGGCCTGGCATTCATACTGCCTGCAACGCAACCTCCTGTCTGCCTCTTCCAGCTGGTGGGCTTCTGTTCTCTGGAGCTCCAGGTCAGGTCTGGCCCAGGACCTTGGAAGCACACAGAGGTGCCGCTTCCAATTGCAGCCTCCAGCAGAGCCTCCTAGCCAACCACATTGCACATGGCGCTCAACTCATTTCTTTACCTTCCTCAAAGCTCCAGGAACAAGAGGAGAAGCTTAACGTTAAAGGCCTGGACCGCTGCCAGCCAATAAGATAAACAGTCAAAAAGGTCAGGTGCTGCTTGGGTAATTGACTAGCTTTGGTGGAGTCATAGAACCAGACTAGAAATCAAAGTTTTCTCAAGCAGGATGTTCCAGCATTTGCAATGAACACTGCCATCTTTTGAGATACTGTAATTCAGCCTGTATTCATCTTCTCTGCCAAGAGGCATGAACCTACAATATTCATGTATAAAGAAATTCACCATGTTTAAACAAAAGTTTTAAAGAATGAGATCCTCATCCCATTGTCACAGGCTCATGCCGTATCTAGAGCCTTCTTCAAATAACAGAAAAATAGGTGACACTTTACTCCCTTCCTTCTCATTGTGGATGTGTTCAGAAGTGTACAAAAGGAGAGGACATAGTGTAAAGAACTCCATATGCATGTCTGGCTTGCATTATTTTACAACATTCAGTGCTTACTAGCTGCCAGGCACACAATCAGTTAATACTTGCTCTGAAGATCATAACTCACTTATTCTTCGTAGTAAGCCTATGAACTAAGTATTATGTCCATTTTAAAGAAGGGAAAACTGAGGCATAGGGAGATTAAGTAATTTGCCAAGGAAACAAAGCTATACATGGAGGAGCTGGGAATCACACCCTGGCAGTCTGGCTCTCAGATTTGTTCTTGACCATCATGGATGCCCTACCCAGATCTGTGGTTGCTCTCCTGTCTGCTAGCTCTATAACATTACACTCTGTGACTCAGTTTCCCCATCTGTTCAAAGGAGAGACCTGTCCTACCTACTGAGCTCATAGGCTGGTTGATGATGATCAGATGAGGTCATGGAAATGTGTCCTTTATCACAAGGGTGTGAAATGAATGTCAGTATAATAATGTTTTCTTTTAAGGTGCAGTTTAAGTCCTCCTTTGAATCTTAACTGTGGGCACCCTGGCTGCTGCCCAACAGACTCGCCCTGCAGCCTCCTCTGTGTCCAGCCTGGCACTGGGCCTGGGCAGGGGGCAGGGGACACAGGTTCCCACCCCTGCCACGGAGGCCCAGCACACCAACAAGGACTGGAGACTCAAATGCAGTAGTACCAGAATAATTCTGGCCTCTTCCAGACCCTCCCTGAGGTGTCACCAAGAGCCATCCAGTTATTCTGAGAAGACTGGGGGCAGGAGCTTGGAGAGACTGAAGGGAGGACCAAGCCTTGGGGGGCTTCTAGGCCGAGATAAGGAGGGGGTCTGAGGGCAGTGGGGAGCAGGGGACTTGGAAGAAAAGGCTGAGAGGACGAGAATGGAGATGCCTGGCACGTGGAGGGCAGGGCAGAAGGGAGATGCAACTGAAGCATCAAGTGTATCTGGGGGTGGAAGGAAGCAGTAACAATAGCTGTAGCTGCTGCGCCTCCTTCCATGGTTACCAGTCAGCAGATCAGTGTTAGTGGTGTACATCTCTGCCCAGGCGTTAGGCACTGTCAGGGCCAGGCACTCAGTGGTGAGCAGTCCAGATGGGGCCCCTTAGATTAGGTAACTTGGGGGCAGGTGGATAAACAAGAGGGAAGAATGCTTCAAGGGAGGCAGAGAATGCTGTGGGGTGCAGAATGGGAGACCCTAAGCCAACCTGAGGTGTTCAGAGAAGACGCCGTGCTAAACACGTTATTTGCGTTATCTCATTCTGTATTCGTAGCAGCCCTGTGTGGGTTTCATGCTACAGATAAGGTCAGCAAAGCCAAGTTTGCTCATACAGCATGGGGATGAAATTCTTCGGTAAAAGGAGCAGGTTCTCAAACCCGGGTCCCTCTGACTCCAATCGCATGCTTTGACCCTAATGAGAACTTGGTAGGTAGATGGAGTCAGTTATGGGCACATAAGCCCCTGCCCCGTAGGCACCACCCAGAGTCTGCTTCACAATGAGCCATTACTCATTGCTGAGTTCCTCACTCTGCTTTAGCCTTTGCATTCAGAGACAGGCAACAGGACATGAAGGAATGACCTGGTTTCTAGAGCTCCACAGGCTGGAGTTGAGTCCTGGTCCATCAGTGATCCATGTTATTTAACTTCCCTGAGCCTCAGTTCTCAGCTGTGTAAAATGGGTTTAATATTATCCACCCCACGGTGGTGTAGTGAGGAATAAATGAGATAATGCAAAGTACCAGGCCCTTCACACTGTTGGTGATACAGTTTTAGGAACACACTCCCCTTTGCTTTCACCTCCAGGAAGCAAGATCTTTAAAAACTGGGCACAGCTGCTGTAAGACTCACTGTCTAAATCTCCTAAAAACCTTGCAAGGGGGAATCGAACCCCTGGTGCATACAGGCAGCCACATTGGCATTAATATATCCCAAAAGCAAGAGACAGGAAGTCAGGGTTCAGATGCTGAGTTATTAATGACCTGAGGTCATTGTGAGTAGTTCTTTAATAAGATGGAGTAAACCCACGGGGATGATATGGACAGGAAGCAGGGAAGAAAAGGGTGGGGTCCCTGGCAAGGGTTCCACCCCCAAGCCTGGACCCACGGCCCTGAATGAAAAGTTCACATCCCTGTTTTCCTGCCCAAATGTTGCCTTTTGGCTCACCACGCTCCCATAAAAACCCCAAGCTCCGCTGGCAGAGGAGCAGAGCAGTGTGGCAGAGAAGGAGAGAAGAGAAGAGGTGTCTGAACATTGAGAGAAGAGGCAGCTGGACATCAGAGACTATGGTTGGAGAGGAGTTCAGCCGGGGATGGTTGGACAGGAGTTTGGCTGGCTGAACTCCAGAGGAAGATTATCTTCCCACTCCATCCCCTTTCCAGCTTCCCATCCCGTTGAGAGCTACTTCCACCACTCAATAAAATCTCTGCATTCACCATCCTTCACATCTGTGTGACCTGATTCTTCCTGGATGTCGGACAAGAACCCAGGCACCAAGAGGGCAGGGTGTAAAAGGCTGTCACCCGGATCCTCCACTGACCTGGGTTAACATTAAGTCTTCCACGGATGGAAAATACTAAAGGAGCACTGTTTGTAACACACACCCTCTGGGGCTCGAGAGGCCACAGGCAACCACTAGACATTGTTGTGGGCAGGTAAGGGGTTCATTCTTGCTACAGCCCAAGAGTACTTGCCCCAGTTCCTGCACCCACTCATCTGCATGCTCCCCCTTCCACAAAGGGTTAGAGTACAGCAGCCAAGCAAAGGAGCCACCCCTGTCCCCCTGTCTCAAGTCCCAGGGTGGAAGTGTTAAGGGAGCTCTTCCATCTCAGGGAGAGGGTCAAACTGTACCCAAAGCCCCATGTTCCTGGGATCTGTGACAATGACAGCTGCTAGGTCCCTGAAGGGGCACCTCACAGGTGTTACCAATAACAACAGTACTAGGAAAGCTCTTCTGGCTTTCCCAGTAAGAATGTTTCATGAATTCTTCCTGTCCTGAGGTCCCCAGGTAAGAAGGTGTCACAGTTTCCTTGTTCCTCTGCAAGTTTCTAGCCTGCTGCCTCCTTTGGGCTGTCTCACCAGGAACTGTCTTGGGCAGCTTCAGACCTCACACATCCTCTCCTCTGGACCTATGCTCCCCTCTCTTTCTGCAGCTTTGGGTGGTGTAGACCACCCTCTTCTGACCTGGAATGCTGCAGCAGCATTTCAAAGTGCTTCTCTAGACATAATCTCATTCAATGATGACAGCTCCATGGAAGGTGGGCAGGATGCAAGGTACGGAGGCCGCCCACTGCCCAGCCTTCAGATAAGGAGTGGTGGCTCCCAGAAGTCATCTGGTGAGTGGCCAGTCTCCTGATGCACAGACCACAGCTCTGCCCGACTCAGCACCACCCAGCCATGCTGCCCTTCGCTTCCACAGAGTATCCAGATGCAGGGTGTATAGTTTGGAAAAGCTTATTCCATGTGAAAACTTTATATTTAGAGATGAAAAAACACATCTTGCTTTTAAAATGCAAATTTCACAAGGTAAAGCTCAATACAATTTTCTTGGCCTGGGAGCTCAAAGAAGGTGTGAGGGATTCTCCCAGGGAGGGGCAGGTATGTGGAGGAGGCCTTCAGAGCTGGGCTACTGGAGTTTGCCCAAGAACGGAACTCAGAAAATGCAAATAATGGCATCAAGAGAGTGCATTGATATTTAAAGCACAAAAATGAGAAGTCCTCCTTCCTACCTTTTGGAAAAAGTCAAACAGCTCTCTTCCTTCTAATCGCCCCTCCAGCTTGGCCTGAGTTTATTTCAAGCCTGGGCCTGCCCTTGGGCCAATGATGGAGATTCAGGAGTGACAGGCCCAGGGGCCAGGCAGGGGCCTCCTGGACCAGCCCTTTGGGGCACCACACTTCAAAGCCCTTCCTGCCTGCCAAGGGCACTTGTGGTGGCTCAGCTGAGGGACAAAGCTTGCTGTCTGCCACGGCTAGCTGCCCGAGAGCTAACTATGCTTTCTCTTGACTGCCCCTCCCTACCCCGGAATCAGAAGCTCTGACAGAGCAGTGAGTACGATTTATCAGAAGGCTCATGGCTTGGGAAGCCAGCAGGATCCCCTCTGCAGACGCTCTAATCCCACTCACAGGTGATGGGCTGTTTCCACCCTCACCAGCTTTGCTGCTCCACTGTCTCTATCATCCGCCAGCGTTGAGTGTATTGGGCTTCTGTTTCGTGCCAGACACTTGGCACACATAAATTCCCCTGCAACCACAAGCCTGATTACCATTTCCTGAGCCGCGGACTCTGGACCGGTCCAGGGTCACACAGTCCATCAAGAGCAATGCGCGTCTGAATGCAGCTGCCGCCTCCGCCGCACGTGTGTTGCTGCTGCTTACCTGACTTGCTCCTAGAGCGCTAAAGCTCCTGGGGGCTCTGAATAATTGCCCTGGAGTGACTTTGTGTCTGGGATGGGCCTGTCACTCAACTGAGCTCCCACTCATGGCTGTGAAGTCTGGAGTGATTCTAATGATCTAGCCCCCATTCTACCACTCAAGGACTGCGATTCAAAATTCAAGACACAAGCAAAAAGCCAAAAAATCAAAAAACCCACAAAACCCAGTACCTGTTTACTCTTTTTGATTGAGAACACTCCACAGTCCCCAGAGTCTAAGTGTGGAAGCAAGTGTGGTTTAGCACGGGGGTTCTCCACTTGGGTCCACTGACGATCTTTAGAGCGTGGCCTGTGAATGCCTTGCAATTCTAAGCACAATGTTGTACGTATGTGCATGGGTGTATCTTTCTGGGGCAAGTCCAAAGCTTTCATCGGATATGAAAAGAGGTTGGTGAACCCCAAATAGTTTAGAACTACTCACAGGCTAAACAGTTTGAGAGACAGATGCGTGGCCCAGAAGTATCCAGACCAACAAAGAGCTGAGCCTGCCCTGGGCCTCCAGCCTGGACTCCAAGTGACCAGATTCCTGGGTTTGGGATCCTTCAACAGTTTGGTTTTATGAAGTGTTCACGTACTTCTGAATGGTGTGGCTCGGCCAGGCTTGGCCCCATGCCTTTAGAAAACCGCTAATGAAACATTAAATAGTTGGAGAGGCCTAGCTTCATGCCAGAGCTCTTGGCCAAGAGGCGCCTGCTGTGTGGCCATAGGCCAGGGGCTGCCGGGTCCCCAGAAAATGTAATAGGTGGTGACAGGGCAAGTCCTGGTGACAACAATTCACCCTGTTCACAAGGGCCCTAGGTTTTGGGATCCTCAGCTGGTGTTTTGGAGGACCACAGGCCTGGGCTTCAAGCCATTGCTCAGCTGAATCAAAGCTCAGCACATTCCCCAGGCCACAGGCCACAGAGCCGGTTAGGCCTGACCTAAGCCTCCTGGGCAGCCGGATCGCCTTTCTGTCCCCAACCACAGAAAGAGAAAAATCATCCCTCTTCTTTGTGGGCAGGCCTCTTCAGCCCCTCGACTCAGACACCGAAAGGAAGTGGAAACAGCTTTGCTAGTGTTGCATGCAGAGAAAATCAGGCTGCAAAAATATTTCCATGTTTCTCAGTGTGCTTTCTCTCTTCACCTCTTTCTGTTGCTCCCCAATTCAGAAGGCTTGAACAGATGCGTGTCACTGAAAGATACATAGCTTGGCACAGATAGAACCCCAGGAAATAACTCAGCACCCTAAAAGACCATCAGAGGGTCAGACCCAGGGGCTGAGACTATACAAAAGACACAACACACATATACTTCCTGCATCAGCTGAACTGTTTCAGCAGGCCAGGGCCAGTCGCTGCTGAGGTTCAACACCAGGAGTGCAGACCATGGGGACCGGCACCAGGCTCCAGTGAGCTAGACTGGAATCTACTCACTGTGGGATCTTGACAAATTCATCCCTCTGAACACTGGGGACCCTAGTACCGGATCCTGGCTTGTAAGGATTAAATAAGATGCCGTGTTTTTATGCCTACCCCCTTCTAAATTCTCAACCAAAAGCAGAAAATGGTACGAGCAACTGCTTACGGGGCTCAGATCTGTGCTAATGTAAATGCAAAAGAGAAAGTTGAGTGTTCGGCTACCTTTTCTCAGATCATAAGGTTCAGGGATGCACATAGAGGTGCTGCGTTGAAACGAATACATGGGAAGCTTCAGACTGGAAAAAAGAAACAGCTCTAGCCTGGAAAATCTGGTTTCTCCTGGACGGTTCCAGCAGCCACTTGGCTCTTCCAGAGGCTCAGAGGGACCCAACTTGCTTTCCCTGTAACTACAGCCTCTGGCCACTGGGGGCGCACCGAGTCCCTCTGTCTTCAGGGTCATGAAACAAAGCCCCTTTCCCTTTATTCAGTTAAAATAAGGCTGGTTACTTTGGGAGGCTAAGGTGGATGGATCACATGAGGCCAGGAGTTCAAGACCAGCCTGGTCAACATGGCAAAACCCCATCTCTGCTAAAAATACAAAAGTCAGCTGAGCATGGTGGTGCACACCTGTGGTCCCAGCTACTCGGGAGGCTGAGGCAGGGGAATCTCTTCAACCAAGAAGGCGGAGGTTGCAATGAGCCGAGATCATGTCACTGCGCTTCAGCCTGGACAACAAGGCGAGACTGTGTCTCAAATATTTAAAAAAAAAAAAAAAAACAACTAGAGAAAAGAGAATAAGGCTGGAGTGCTGGCACAGTGGTTCCTGCCTGTATTCCAACTACTCTGGAGGCGGAGGCAGGAAATCACTTGAGCCTGGGAGGTCGAGGCTGCAGTGACCTATGATTGTGCCATTACACTTCAGTCTGGGTGACAGAGGGAGGTCCTGTCTCTATTAAAAAATAAATACATAAATAAGGCTGGGAATTTTCAAATGAAAATTTCACTAGGAAACTAAGGAAAACAAATACAAACAAAAACTTAAGCAAGTTGACAGTGAAGAATTTGGATCCTACTTGAACCAAAGTCTAGCCTTACACTGGCTTTGCAGATAGAGCTTATGGTACATCTGGCCAACTTAAGAGGTTAGAGATGGGAAACCAAACGATTCTGATTCCTCACCCAAGACTCACTGAGTTGGTGCTGCTTCTTGTGTTTTCTCCAAAGGTGGGCTCTAGCTCCTGATCCTGATAGCCCTGGATAAGGAAGAGTCTTCCTGACAGGGGTGTCTGCTCCCCACCCCTCTACACCTGGAGCCCTTCCTACTTGATGTCATTTTTGTCACCAACACACTTCTGAAGACCCCTTTGGATGGGGCCCAGGGAGGAGGCCTTCCAGAACCCCATCCAGGGTTTTACAGTCTGAAAACACTTTCCATTCACATACTCAGTCAATGGGATGACATCCCTTCCAATAAGGAGAGAAGGTGGCCATTCTCTCCAGGCAGCAGGGGATTTTATAATTCATTAAAATATTTAATATTTAAAGGTATACTTTGAGGGGAGGGTGGTTCAAATTTATTCTACATCTTCCCTTGAAAGTCAAGCATGAAGAAATGGAGAATTTTTATTTTATTAGTCACAATTATCTTTTCCAGCTCTTGGATTATAAAGCCTGTATTTATCATGACTGTGTCCAAGTTTCTCCTGTGGGCCAGGGAGCAGCTCCTGCGTCCACACCAGAGAGAAGCCACATCAGGAGTAAGAGGAGGGCCCTGTGGGAGCGCAGACAACAGGTCTCTGCCTGGCCCATGCTGGTTCACCCTGGCACCTTGCAAAACTGTGGAGCTTCTTCCCCAGTGTCCCTCCTTTTCCTTTTTTTTTTTTTTTTGAGACAGGGCTTTGCTCTGTTACCCGTGTTGCCCAGGCTGCAGTGCAGTGGCACAACCATAGCTCACTGCAGCCTCGACCTCCTGGGCTCAAGGGATACTCCTGTTTTAGCCTGTAGCTGGGACTACAGGCACATGACACAGGTAATTTTTTAATATTAATTTTTGTAGACATGTGGAGATGGGATCTGGCTATGTTGCCCAGGCTGGTCTTGAACTCCTAGCCTCCAGTGACCCTCCCACCTCAGCCTCCCAAAGTGCTGGAATTATAGGTATGAGCCTCCACCCCCAATCCCCAGTGTCCCTTTTCAGCCTAATTCAGAGATATAAACCCTTTCCTGAATTTCAATACCCTAAAATAAGAAATTTTGATCTTATAACCTTCTTAGTAAGAAAACCAGTACACAACAAGGATTTAAACCAGAGAGAATAGAGAACCAGCATCTATAGAGCCTCTGTGTTATGCATTTGAAAAACATCATTTAATCTCCGTAACTCCCTGCACAGTAAGTATTTTTATCCTCTTTTGCAGACTAGAAACAGAGGCTCAGAGAAGTTCTATGACAGCTAGCAAGGAGTGGAGGTAAGCTTTGGGCTGTCAGGCCACGCTTGCCCAAAGTTACACAGCTAGCGGATGGCAGAGCCAGAAAACGAGAAGGATCCACAGTCAGAAGCGTGTACTCTCTCCCCACTACTGGATGCCACAGCTTTCCTTGGAGGAGGAGATGGTGGAGGGCCAGCCAGCAGGGTTCGAGTCCATGGTCCAGGCCTAGAGCTAGCAGTCATTCATACACCACTCACCCCTCCGCTGCTTGGCTGGTAATCACGTAGAGGCCTCCTCAGCCCAGCCTGCATTTTCTGCTTAGTTTGCAGTTTGCCAGGCAGCTTCTACGGTAAAACAGTGGTCTAGAGGCCTTGCCTCTCCTCGTGAGCCCAGGTTTCCGTGGGAGATGAAGCTGCAGCCTTAGCTTCCAGCTATGAGGCAGGACAATGCACTTTCAAGGGCTGCTGACTCAGGAGCAGCTCCAAGGGTGAGGTCTGGCTGAGGGGCATGTGTTTGTATAGGAGCTTGAAGTGCATAACAGTACTGCTGTGCTAATACTAGAGGGTTAACAGTAGTCAACAGTCTACACAATGTAAGGACACAGGGTTCTTACGGACACAAGGATTGGTCTAGGAATTCCAGCAAAATAGCAAAGGCCAGATGGACATAAAGAAAAGCTCCCTAGCTGCCATACTTCTGCAGAACACATCCATGAACACATCCATGTGGGATGGGGCCAGTCCTGCGAACATTCTGCCAACACGCTCTCCTCCCCCAGGTAAAGGCCACAGGGAGGGTTCTCAGGTACAATCCTCTGCCTCCCATTTGGGCATCAGCAACACTTCTCCAGCCCAAGTCCAGGTCCTGCCGCATGCAGAATAATGCAAAGGACCTTTTTAAACCCAGGCACCTTGGAGACACAAAGTCACCCCATGACAAATCCCCTCTAAAGAATAATAAGGAAAACAGCTCGGAGAGGAATGAGAAGTGTGCTTTGAGCTTGGGCCCAGACACAGTGGTTTCTCAGAAACCCACCCCCGGCTGATGGGTGCATGTGAGGAGCTGGCAAATCCGATGCTTTTTCTTCCCAGCAGCTGACAAGGTCTGCTTAGGTGCTCAGACAGGTGGAAAGCTAGGAGGGCCTCTGCAGCTTCCTGGAAGGAAGAGGCTATGCTGCTAGATTTCCCTAATGAGCTCATAACTTCAAAAAAAATATATATAGCAAAATGAAGTTACTATGGATGCACAAAGGCTAATTATCAGATGGAAATAGTTATGATGGTAGCTATGGAAAGACTCAATAGATGGCTCAGCAGAAATAATTCTCACGTTTACATTTCTCTCTCTCATGTTTAACATCGTGGAGCCATTTATTATAGGTCAATGCCTGAAAAAAATGTTGACTTTAAAATTGTAAGGATTCTTCAGCTCATCTGATAAAAATACCATCTGGTTTTCTTCACCTCAGAACTAGGTTTGGAAACTAGATAAGCAGATTGGGCTGAGATACTCCGCTAAGTTCCAAAAGGCAGGATTGGGCAGATGGTGAAACGCGGAGTTTAAAACAAGGCTGTCCAGCGGAACTCCTGGCAAACATGGGAACGCCCCGTGCCCGTGCCGTCCAGCTCGGCAGCCACCAGCCACGTGGCAGCTGAGTCCCTGATACACAGCCAGTGCCACTGAGGAACGGAACTTTACATTTTATTTATTTTAATTAATTTAAATTTAAATAGCCACACTTGGCTGGTGGCTAGTGGATTCGACAGCCCAGGTCTAGAGGGCAAACAGCTAAGTTTTCTTATACCGATGCTCAGAGTGGGTGTTCTTTCAGAATTCACTGTAAAGAGGGACCTCCTTAAAACTTCACTAACCTGAAAAGAAATACTTTTAATTAAACCCCAGCTCACCCTCCATCTTCACACCTTGTCTTTGCCCCACTTCAAGCGCTCGGAAGGAGCAGCCGTACACCTTGCTGTTTCCCCCTCTCTGCCTCCCGCCCCACTCTCGTGGGTCCTGCCCGTGACTTCAAGAAAACTGCTCATCCAGCGTCCTCGGCTTGACCCTGCTTCCCTCCGGGCTTCCCTGACAGGCCTCTTCTTGGTTCCCTCCCACCCTGCTGGATGCTGCTTCTGGACAGACTTTCATGGTTGCCCTTTCTTTGCGGTTAGACGTTTCCCAAAAATCAACCCTGGGTTCCCAAGTCCTCTCGCTCCACACTTGCTCCCTGAGTCATCTCATCTGCAATCACATCTTCGATCAGTGCACCGAGGAGTCGGTATTTCCAGCATGAATCTGTCCCCTGAGCTCCAGACCCACAGATACAAACTCCTAATGGATGTGTCCGTGTGGATGCATCACAAGCACCCAAAAGCACCCCCAGTGGCCTTTGGTGACGTCAGACTTAGCTGCTCTCCTGCCCCCTGTCTCAGTGAAGGGAAACCCCATATTCTTGGTCTTCCAAAGCAGGCTTGTCTGATCTTGGCATTTTTGTGTTCCTCACCTTCCACGTCAGTCACTATGTCCTATCGTCTCGGCGGCCAAATGCTCTCTTAGGAGTTGCCTCCTCCTCTTTGTGCTCTCTGACCCTGCCTTAGTTCAGAGCCACCACATCCCCACTGCCGTGTGGAGAGTCTCTGAGGTCACCTCTCCACTTCTAGTGGTTTCCTATTCTGGCCTTCTCCACGCCTTCACCAGATGTGTCTACTAAGCTCCAGCACGCCACAGGCTGCTTCAGACCCTGCACTCAAGCACAAAGAGATCACAAATGCACAGAATGAATGATGCCTCCAGAAGGTGAATGGGTCCTGGCAGGGCCCTGTCCAGTTCCCAGCTTTAGCTCCTGCTCTGTCTTTTACCCACCGTGTCTCCGTCCCACACTCTTGGCACACATTCCCTCTCCTGCAGCCCTATTCCCGGAGAAATCCTGATCATCTTCAAAGCCCAGCTCTCCTGTCACCTCCTCTGATTCTAGAACCCCTCCAAACACATCCCTTCTTCTGCTTTGTTCCCAAAGCACTTCGTCCGTAAAGCTATTACTTACCAAAACTTAAATCAAAACTTATCACACCGAATTATGGAGAATTTTATGTGTGTCCTTCCCTCACAGTTTTTTAAGGCAAGGATTATATCGTATTGTTGGTTCTAGTATCTGGAACGATACCTAATCCATAATAAATGCCCAGTGACTGTCCCCTAACGTTAAGCACCAGCCAAAAAAGATTCTCTCAGGTTCTGTCCCCCATTACTGCATTACATGCAGGGAGGCTTCATGTCCTGGCTGCATCGCTCATCATAGGCAGGGAGGCTGCATGTCCTGGCTGCATCGCTCATCACAGGCAGGGAGGCTGCATGTCCTGGCTGCATCGCTCATCATAGGCAGGGACACTGCATGTCCTGGCTACATCACTCATCACAGGCAGGGAGACGGCATGTCCTGTCTACACCACTCATCATAGGCAGGGAGGCTGCATGTCCTGGCTGCATCGCTCATCACAGGCAGGGAGGCTGCATGTCCTGGCTGCATCGCTCATCATAGGCAGGGAGACGGCATGTCCTGGCTAGCCCAGGACAGTCCTCATTTACACCGGGTGTTGTTCTGGTGTTCCCAAAGATTGTACCTGGGTTCCCAAGTCCTTTTTGGTCAGGGTCCCCTTTGGCATCTCTGTTTGAATGAAAAATTACATGGTCACCCCAGTCATAAAGACTGGGCTTGGGGGACCTTTATATAGAAATCTTAAAGAAGATGTACCTACAAAGAGTTTGGAAATCAAGCTGCCTGGAAGTAAGGGAATGGGTCAAATAACCCCTCAACTTCCATTCAGTCATAAGGCACAAGGACTCTATGATTTCTAGAAATATTCTTGAGAGAAGCTATAACAAAAATTCAGCCACTTTAATTTCCTCAGCCTGGGAGTAGAAGGCATTCCAGGCAGCCTCCTGTGCACTCAGATGAATGAGAAGTAAGACAGGAGGGAAATATGGGAGTTCACTGTAACCAGCTGGAACTCGCCCAGGGGACAAAGGGAGTGAAAGGAGGGACTTGGTGCCGGAGGATTGGAAGAACGAGGGTGGGTGGGCGGCACCAGAGCAGGGGCACACACACCAGTATCAGTGGGGCCTCCAAAAGGCTGGTGACAGCAGGCTTCTTCTAAAATTCTGCCAAGGAAGAGAAAAATGGAGGCCCCAAGTGTGGACAATTAGGAGGCAATAGAGTCGCTGCAAAAGCAGTCATCAATGAAATGAGGCGAGTCCAGGAAGCCTTAGCCATTCTAAATGCCTATCAGGTTAGACACAGGGGTTGTAAGATGACACCTGGTACTGATCACATTAAAAGGATGCTCTCCTTCACTCACAAAGGACAGGATCACAATCTTCCCTTTTACTTAAAGTTAGCCAGCTTGCCTCTCCTACTTCAAAACAAACGACAACAAAAATAGAAGGTATCCCTTGATCCAAAAACTGCCCTCTCTCACCCCTCTCCTTCCCAGCACAGTGTCCTGAAGGAGTTTCAGACGCTTGTCTCCATCACTTGCCTCCCACTGCTTGACACAGTGTGCCCAGACCTCTGCCTCAGCACTCCTCTGTCTTGCTTGCCAAGTGCACAGTGATCAACACATCTCCAAATCCAAAGGCCACGCCTCTGTCCTTATCTCACTTGACCTCTCCTATCAGCAAGAACAGGGGACTCTGTTCACCACCTCTATTCCCAACACCATCTTCCTTAGCTTCCATGACTCCACACTTTCCTGGTTTTCTCTCTACCTCTCTAGCCACTCATCTCATCGCTGCTACTAGCTCTGTCTACCCTGGTCATTGATTAAATGTGATGTCCTATTCTCCTCCTACCCTAGTCATTCTTCCTAGATAATGAATGACCCTTGCTCCTACAGTTTCAGTTATCATACACTGATGAACCCCATCTATATTACTCTCCCTCACATCTCTCCTCAAATTTCCAGAACTGAATTTCTAAGTGACACCTAAACAACTGCACTTGGATATGTCACAGGCAGTGCTAACTCCACAAGCCCAACATGAACCATGAACTGGTCAACTGCCCTTGGGTATGTCACAGACACTGCCAACTCCACAAGCCCAAAGATGAACCATGAACTGGTCAACTGCCCTTGGGTATGTCATAGGCACTGCCAACTCTACAAGCCCAAAGATGAACCATGAACCGATCAACTGCACTTGGTTATATCACAGGCACTGCCAACTCCACAAACCCAATATGAACCATGAACTGATCAACTGCCCTTGGGTATGTCACAGACACTGCCAACTCCACAAGCCCAAAGATGAATCATGAACAGATCAACTGCCCTTGGGTATGTCACAGACACTGCCAACTCCACAAGCCCAAAGATGAACCATGAACTGATCAACTGCCCTTGGGTATGTCACAGACACTGCCAACTCCACAAGCCCAAAGATGAACCATGAACTAATCAACTCCCCTTGGGTATGTCATAGGCACTGCCAACTCCACAAGCCCAATATGAACCATGAACTGATCAACTGCCCTTGGGTATGTCACAGACACTGCCAACTCCACAAGCCCAAAGATAAACCATGAACCGATCAACCGCCCTTGGCTATGTCACAGACACTGCCAACTCCACAAGCCCAATATGAACCATGAGCTGATCAACTGCCCTTGGGTATGTCACAGACACTGCCAACTCTACAAGCCCAAAGATAAACCATGAACCGATCAACTGCACTCAAGCCCAAAGATAAACCATGAACTGATCAACTGCACTTGGGTATGTCATAGGCACTGCCAACTCCACAAGCCCAATATGAACCACGAATTGATCAGCTCTCCCCACCTCTCTCAGATTCTTCATACTCCCCTCACCTCCATCATCAAATCCAGTCATCATGTTCCATGATTCTGCTTCTTATTTTTCCCCAGCTTTATTAAGGTATAATTGACAAATAAAAACTGTATATTATTGAGATGTAAGACCGACATTAGTATACACTGTGACGTGCTTCCCACAACCAAGGTGATCAACATATCCATCACCTCATAGTCACCATAGTCTTACATGTGCCCACCACACATAGCAAATTTTGTGTGTGTGTGTGTGTGGTGGGAACACCTGAGACCTACTTCCTGAGCAAATTTCAAGCGTACATTTTTATCAATTATAGTTACCATGCTGCACATTTGTTTTCCAAAACTTACTCATTTTACAACAGACTCTGTACACTTTGACCCAAATCCCTCCATTTCCCCCAGTGCCCCAGCCCCTGGCAACTACCTTTCTACTCTCTGCTTCTGTGAGTTTCATTTCTTCAGATTCCACATATAAGTGAGACATGGTTCTGCTTCTGAAACCCCTCCCTTCTACCCATGGCAGCAGCCTCTTCCCTACTCAAGGCTTGGTCTCCTGCCCTCTAGTTTCTTCTCTCCTGGACAACTGCTCCAGGCGAGTTCTCTTAGTACAGATCTGGTAAGGGGGCTCCCTGGTTTTATGCCTCAACGGGGTTTCACTGTTCCTAGGATAGAATCCAGACTCCTGAAAATGGCTTCCAAGGCTCCTCCTGCCCTGGTCCCTCCGCTGTCACTCCTCACAGGCTTTGTGGCAACTTCTTTCTGTTCCTTGCAGCTGCTGAGCTCTCTCTGGCCCTGGAGCCCTTTCACAGGATCTTCCAGTTTCAGGGAACAGCTTTCCACCTTCCTCTTTGCCTCAGGTGTCAGTCCCTGGCTCCACCTACTCTGGGAAGCCTTCATGAAACCCCACAGACTAGGAGCTAACCCTGGATGGAGCCCGGCACTTTCCATGCTATAGCTCTTAGTTCACTTATTAGTCATTGCTTCTTTCTTCTTCTTTTTTTTTAATTTTTTTTGAGATGGAGTCTTGCTCTGTCACCCAGGCTGAAGTGCAGTGGTGCAATCTCGGCTCACTGCAACCCCTGCCTCCCAGTTTCAAGCGATTCTCCTGCATCAGCCTCCTAGATGGCTGGGATTACAGGCGCCTGCCACCACACCCGACTAAGTTTTGTATTTTCAGTAGAGCTGGGATTTCAGCATGTTGGCCAGGCTGGTCTCAAAACTCCTGACCCTCAAGTGATCCACCCACCTTGGCCTCCTAAAGTGCGGGCATTACAGGCATGAGCCACTGTGCCCGGCCAGTCATTGCTTATTCAATCATCCAAGTCACCTCCTAACTGAAAGTGCTCTGAAGAAAGTGCCTTCCCCTGCCTTGCACACCACTGCATCTCTAGGACTGGAATCATGTTGGCATGTTATTGAATGACTAATGAATGGACAGAATTCTAAATCTGGAAAAACTAAAGTCAGTTTAAAAAGTCTTATTGTTAAAAGAGCTGTGAGAACCATCTTCATACCATGTCTAGCAGCAGCAAGCCCAGAATGTGGTCCATCACAGGTATGGCAATAATTTACTCTTCCTGCCTTTAAAAAGGCTGGGTCAGGTGGAGGAGTGGGGTGGCAAGAAGGCTGCCCCAGGAGTCAGGAAATCTGGTTTAGCTCATTTATCCATCCAGTAAACATGGACTGAGCATCTCCTATGCTGGTGCTGGGCTCCATGCCGGAATGCAGAGAAACAGGCATACCCTGCCCTCGGGTGCTTAGTGTCTAATGGGGTGGAGATAGAGAGAGACATATAGCAGAAAGCACCATAAAATTCTAAAAGCCCCTTAATGAGAAGACATACAGGTCACAGAGGCAGAGTGGTGAACCTGTGTGGGCAGGAGGCATAGGAAGAGCTCACACAGGACAAAGTACTGAGTTGAGTTTTGGAAGATGAACAGGTGCTTGCCAGGCAGACAAGGAAGTGACAGGCATTCCAGGCAGAAGCATCAGTGTGTCTAGGAGTAAAAACACAGAACAAGAAATAACATGGCACACATATTTGGGCCACTGCAGTTGGTTGTGTGTGGCAGGACTAAAGAAACTTGTGGGGAAGAGGAGAGTTTTTCCAAGAGATGAGGCTCGCTCAAGAGGCAGAAGGAGTCAGATCCTGGCCGGTGCTTCTCAACTCTGCTGCTCATCAGAATCAACTGGAGGAGCTTTAAAAACATCATGTAAATACCTGAGCCGCAGCCAGTGATATCAATGTTGAATGACTGTTGTTGGGGGGCGGGGGCTGATTTGCAGCATTTGCCAATTTCTATGGTATAAATACTCATGCCATGGTCAATTTCAAGCTACCAATGGGATGTCACTGACTGCAGAGTTGGGAGAGATGTGTAGTAGCGTACCATTATCTAATATTTCCACCCAACAGATACAATCAATAGAAACGACCTCGAAAGGTAGTAAAGTCATCAGGCAAACCTGACTTTTGAGTATTTATCACCTTTATTTTTAATATAATGTACTTACTTACAAGTTTATATAATTTAATTTTTAAATAATGGTCATTTAACAACCCAGTCAGAAGATTCCTGGAAGCGATGGCCTCTCCGGGATCGCAGGAGCTGGTTTCAGGTGTACAACACCACTGGCCCCACCCAGGCCCACTCTGTGGACTCACTAGGGGTGAGACCCAGGCATGGATAATTTTAAAAAGATCCCAGGTGATTCTAAGGTACACCCACGGGTGAGAACCATCTATCTGTAGCCCATGTTAAGGAGTCTGATAGTTATCCTAGGGGCCATTGGGGCCACTGCAGGATTTCAAGACTTGTAAACAGAAGAAATTGTATCAGGTTTGCATTTTAGATGGGTAACTCAGCCACACAGTGACAGGTGAATTAAGACTGGAGGGAGGCCGGGGGACCAGTCAAGAGACTGTTGCCAATGTCCAGGCAAAAGCTGGCAGGGGCTTACCTAAGGCTACAGAGGGAGGGAGGCCACGGAGAGACAGCAGCGGGTCCTAGCTGCCCTTGGGTGTAGGGGTGCGAAGTGGATAAGGTGAGGGGGATACAAGAACAATTTTAGTTGCTGGTGGAGACTGAGAAAGTTGAGGAAGTTGTTTTCTGATCACCTCATTTTTTTTTTTTCCTATCTGAACTAGGTGATGAGGTTCTGTTGCCAGGAGAGGGAGGTAGGCATCAGATAAGCCTCTGCCCCGGCCATGCAGTACCTGGCTGTGTGCCTGTGAGGGGGCCTGTCTATAAAGCCAGGGAGCTCAAGCAGATCCCTCTGAAGTCTCTTCCAGCATGGAGACTCTGATTCCATCACACTGGCATTTGCTCATGTTTTCACTTTCTTAACTTCCTCTATGACTCAAATTACAACTTGTTATGGGTATAAAGCCTCATTTGCTCTGGGAATCCAGACTACGTCTTTGTAAGTCTTCAGCTCGGGGGAGGCGATTTCCATCCTTGGGGAGCAAACACTATGCTTATTTCTCTCTCATCTCCCTCCTTTCACGGTCAGTTGGCTCCCCTCCCTGAGGCTGACCACTCCCAGCCCCTTTCCAGATGGCGTCTAATAAAGCCGAATGGGACAGAGACGTACCTTCTGGATAACTCCTCATGCAGTAAATTCTAGCAGACCAAAAAGTAAAAAGACTCGCTAAGCCAAGGAGTGGGCTTTGCTCAAATTGCAAAGGAATTTCTCCAGAGACCTCTGCAATGCCTTGCCATGGAGTTCATCTGTCCCTGCAGTGCCTCTACTGACGCTATACTATGCCACGGTGAGGACCAAGGCTGCAAAAGGCTAGAGGCCCAGGTTGCAGTTTGCCCATGTGGCTTACTCTCCCTTCACCTCCCTTCCCTTTCACTGTTGCTGCTCAGAGAAGGAAAAGTGCAAGGTTGTCTACCAGGAAAAGAAAAATAGGGCATGTACACAAAAGGAGAAAAGGAGGCTGGGGTTGAAAAAGAGTCATGAACTGGAGAGACTGACCATGGGCTTTTGTTAGGAAGAAAAAAAGGAGCAAACAACAGGGTGCCAGGAGGCCTCTAACTGTGCTCATTTTTGCTAGAGCTCTTCATGGATTCTTCGCTCAGTTCCGAATCCACAACCAAAGGAGATGAACTTGGAGTAAGATCCAACAATGTAAGAAGGTGATTAGGGTCAGAAAGAACATCTTGCACAGAAAGGGTGAAAGATGCACAATGTGTAACCTGGAGGAAAGACAGTAGACACAAGATGTAACAAACATCTGCGAGAATATGAAGAACTCTTACAGAAAGACAGTACAGTAACCCGCGATTCCCCGCCAAGAAGCACGCAGATGAGTCACCTGTGAGAAAACTTGTGTTGAGTGCAACAGAGTGTTTCTGGTGGCGCTGCTGCTAACCTGGGCAGTGTGTGATTCACAGAAGGAAGGTGGCTTGTCTGGAGGGTTTTAAAAATCAGAGTGGTCCTTATCAGTTTGCAGAGGTTCAGATGAGGTTCTCCATGGACGGGTGGCAAATGCATGCACAACCTCTCAAGTACCTTGCGCCCAAAAGATCTGTGATTTCCCTGCTCATTAGCACCTTTGGCAGAAAGGGAAGCCGGGATGAAATGCTAATCAATTAGATTTCCTGCTCATTAACAGCCCTTCTGAAATGATTAAAGGAGGAAGTGAAAACCAGCAGAGAAATTCAGGACTGGGCCCCGGCCTCTTCTTCTGCCCTCTGGTCCATTCTGCAGGGGGTTGTCTTGCGCTGGCTTCTCACTGGGGCAAAGGGTACTTCGCTGTATTTTTGTTTCCTTCTATTTTGACGTGGTTTGAGTGTTTAGCTCTCTCCAGCAAGGCATGGGAAAAGGCTCTTTTCTTTGCCGTGGCTCTGAGACAACATCCTTTCTTAGGATGATTATTATTGCTATTCACATTATCATTGCAGATGAGGCAGAGAAAATTCCCTGCTTACGCTGCTGTCTCATTGGCTCCCCTCCTCTGTCTGGGAATTCAGGCTTTCCATTTATAACTCCACTGGTTTACTGTAGGGTGGAAGCTGACCCCTCGGCTCAACCGGACATGAAGACATCATTACTTTGAAACCAAGGACAAAGGGCACATTCCTGCCACTCAAGGAACTACGACTATATTGCTGGTCTCTTACCACCCAGGAGTGGTTCTGATTATTCCAACGACAGTAAGACCAGGCAAAGGAGGAAATTCCAGGTCCCTAGATTAAGCATTGCCACAAGACAACCCGCTTTAGTCTCCACTGCTCTTGTTCGCCTTTGCTCCCACCCACCCTTCTTTTCCTGAGCCTTCAAATGCTACAAGTGCTGCTTGTGTGTGGCCATAGTAGAGCTACACTCGTGTAGTGCTTACAAGCCAGGCACGCCTACACAGCACAGCACCCCATTTTATGGAAGAGAAGGCTAAGAAACCACTTGCCTGGGTCACAGAGTTCATTAATGATAGTGCTGGGACTTGAATCCAGGATCGCAAACTAGTTTTCGCTGATTTAGAGTGCATTAGGGAACACTGCCCCTCTTACCTACAAGTGGCCTTGGTCCAGCCTGCTGAGCCCAGAGCTAAGCAGCTTCCCAACTCGGATCCCAGTGATTAATACCAAGGCTTTCCCCACCCTGTGGGACTCTCAAGAACAGCTGAAAGGCAGCTGTGTCAATAAGCCTGTCTCAAGATCCTGGATGAGCTCTATTCTAAGTCAGTCAGTTCCACGTTGATGCAAGCTCCTTTCAAATACTCGTGGGTTAGTTTCTTATTTAATGAGGAGGTAAAGGGTGCCCAGGGCAAAACACATTCTGGGATTTGCCAGTTCAGGAAACTTTCCTTATAGGATATATGACTGGTTTCGACTCTCGGCACACACAAAGTTGGCTCCTACATCTCTCCTTTCTGTCTCCCACAGCCTTGATATTCACATAAGCCCAGAGCTCCCCCTATAATATTATTTAGACACAAGCCGCACAGGATCAAAATGTGAATTGCCGATTGAGAGGAGAAGTCTGTAAGCTTCTTGTGCTGTGGCTGTCTTTGGTGGGTCTCATGATCGCTGTGGGTCCCTTCTCAGAATGATGTTCTTAAATGGAAATAAAGGACTGCAAATAAAGCCAGTTATGTTGAAACCTAGATATCAAAAATATTTAAAGACAATTTTGTAATACACAAATACGCATGCTTCTTCGATAATGTGTTAAACCACAAAATCTAGTGGACTACCAGAATTTTGAAGTAGTATTGAAAGCAAACACTATTTTTGAGATATTTGCAACCATCTTAATGTGATAAGAAATTATTCATGGTTTCTAACGACGGACAAAGCAACAGAAACTGCTAATGCTGTTGTGGTCTGTTACCTATACTTGCGAAGGAATACTGTGATACATTTCGGTTAGAAGCCTGTGATAATAAAGATCCAGTTATTCTCCCATCCAAGTTCATAAATCCTCTGGAATTCCCTCTATAGACTTCATGAACCCCAGTTTAAGAAGGGAATGTTTGGGAAAACAAACGACACAGAGAGGGATGGGTCTGCCCCAGGCTGGAGGCAGCAGTTGCTTTGAAGGAACGCCCTCTAATTCTTGGGCTGTCCCTGGGATCCATCTGCAGAATTTCCTCCCAGATGTTCTGACTCTCAGAGTTATTTTCTCCCAGGATACCTCCAAGGACAATGGGAGATTTTCTTACGCATCCCCATAGTCAAAGTCATTATTATTAATTTGTTAGTAAAATTCCAAATGAGAAATGCTGCCGATTGCTCTGAGATCATTCTGAGTGAAAGCTACGACGGTGAGATGATGAGAAGGTAGCCAGTCTGGGGAAACTGGGTTAGTTCTCTATTACAAGGAAACCACCAAGGCTGCCCAATGGTGGAAACGGTCTTCAGGGTTAGCCCCAGGATTGCTACAGTGTCCTGGGGTGGGGGGGCCTTATGTCGAGGATAACCTGGAGGCAAGGAGCCAGGCTTTCCAGGGCTATTGCAGATGAGGTGGGAACACCGGAGCCACCTCATTTGGGGAACTTTCCCGGGAGGCTACTTGGTCAATACTTTTAAAGTAGCTAATTTATAGGGCATTTCGGATCGAGTGTCTCTTATCTGTCTCCACAACCCAAACGCTGAGTTTGAGCTGACAACACACGTTGGGTTTGGAAGCTCTAAAACCATAATCGGGAAGAGGATGATGGATCCTTGGGGAGCATCTCACTTGGTGGCCCTCAGCCTTTGGTTCAGGGACCTCTGAGAATCACAGGCAATGGACTTTTAGCTCCTGACAAATGCCTGACACACATTCACATTTTATATATAATTGTAGGAACTTCAAGGACTCTTGGAAGCCTGATCTAATCTCCCTTTCTCCACTCAGAGATGATGAAACTGAGGACAGAGGAGTGAGGGACTTCCCACAGCCACAGGCAGCCAGCTTGAGCGTCTCTGCTGTATGGTTCACAGCAGGTCCTGGAAGGCAGATGGCCACGGATGTGGACCTTGCAATGGGCCACTTCCCTGGAAATTGCTTCTCTTCTTTCACACGCCTCAGTCCCCCTCCCCATCCCACATGTTGCTGGGAAAAAGCACACGGGCCAGTTGGGAAGGAGGCTGCACCTTCCGTAGGTGATCCTTGGTGCCTCTGCCTCAGGACACCATCCATCTTCCGTGCTGCAATGAGGACACTGTCCCCCACCCACTCCCGAGCAGGGCTCCCAAAGAGGCCGGTCATGTTATTTAAGGCTTTATCTCTACACAAATAATAAATGCGGAGATCACAGGCATGGGAAAGTTAATTAGTATTATTATGTCTTTAATTCTGACGTTCTCACTGGCAGAGCCCTTTCGTGCCAGCCTTCATCCGAGAACAAACTCGGATAAACCCCTTGTGTATGTTCTCCAGGGATGAAAGAGGGACAGGGAAACACTGGGAATCTAACCAACCTATTAAGAGCCCAGTTTATCAGAAGAGGTCAGTACAGGGCTCCCAGAGGGGTGAAAAACATCAGCTGCAGACAGAGAACAACTGAATGCTCCTTGCCACCACCTAAACACTCAGACAGAATGCTTCCATGCCCTCTTGCTATCATTCCAATCTTTTAGAAGCTATATTTGAATCGTAATACCATTGTCCAGGTGCTGCTTTTTAGTCACCCCAATTGCAAGATTGTGCCTATAAAGAAACAAGCAGCTTCATGTGTTAAGGCTTGCAAAGTCAAGTCCAAAAAGTGCCATGCAAGCACCATGCAAGTTAGGGTTAGACTACACAGATGCTACAGGAAGCAATCACCACCAGGACGGCACCTGTCTTCCAGAGAACACAATCTACCATCAATAACCTGGACATGGAAAAGGATATAAGGGACACCCAGCTGTTTGGGCAGTGTTGAACATGTGCTTAAACTGACGTGACCATCATGTGGGTGGGGATGGGAACCAGGGGACCTGCGCCAAAGGAGAGCCAGTATTATTATGTCTTCAATTCTATTATCACGTCCCGCGTCATAGCGGGCTCTCTGCAACGGGTAAAGGGAGCTCAGTGTTACTTCCAGATGACTGTGCCATGTGACCATGGGCCAGTTACTTATGTCTCAGGGCTTGTGTCCCTTCCTCACCAGTCAAATGAGAGATGGACTGGACAATCTCTACCACCCAGACAGCCTCACACTCCTATGAGGCAGACCAAGAAAAAGCCGTTCTGTCGGGAGTGTCAAGATCCTCCTACTTCCTGTACACTTTTAACAACATGCCTTCTTCCCTGTCCCCAGCCCCAGGGTGAGTAAAATTATCAAGGTTAAAAGCTTTTTCCACTTATGCTAAAATGTGGAAGAGAAAACCGATAAAGGGATATGAACGGTTACTTAAGATTTCCCTAAAAGGCTGAAGGAGCTAAATAAAGGGTTCATGATTATTAGCCTGGGACAGCCTATCATCACCGTTACATGGACGAATTGTATTGCATGTCAGAGCACGCACAAGATGCACAATAATTTATCAGTCAGGACCCAGAAAATTGTACAGTACAAGTGCCTCTGCAGTTCGTGCCTCCCTGCCCTGCCACCCTCCCTCGGTTCTGTCAAAGGGACATTGCCAAGAGCGGCCCTTGATTTAGGCCTTGGTTTAAAAAAGCACTTTACAAAAACCAAAAAGGACTTGTAATACTTCTGTCACATTTATAAGTAAATAACAAAAAGAGAAAACAGTATTTTTCTCGCTGTTCTCCTTCCCTCCTGTGGTTTCTCACTATTCTCTAGGTAGTTTCCTAAAAGGGATCACAAAAAAGAAACCTAAATTCGTGTAGTAAACATGGGATTGACCAGGAAGACAGATGAAACTGACTATGGTGACTTATTGGCAAAGAAAGGAAAGAAAAGAAAAAAGAAAAGGAAAGAAAAAAAGAAGGAAAGAAAGAGAGAGGAAAGAAGGAAGGAAGGAAGGAAGGAAGGAAGGAAGGAAGGGAGGGAGGGAGGGAGGGAAGAAGGAAGGAAGGAAGGAAGGAAAGAAGGAAGGAAGGAAGGGAGGGAAGAAGGAAGGAAGAAAGGAAGGAAGGAAGGAAGGAAGGAAGGAAGGAAGGAAGGGAGGGAGGGAGGGAGGGAGGGAGGAAGGAAGGAAGGAAGGGAGGGAGGGAGGGAGGGAAGAAAGAAGGAAGGAAGGAAGGAAGGAAGGAAGGAAGGAAGGAAGGAAGGAAGGAAGGAAGGAAGTGAGGGAAGAAAAAAAAAAAGGCAAGAACAACCAAGCAATGGCCGAGAGCAATGAAGATTTAGCAGCCTGTGAAGTGGTGAGGGAGCATTCTTCCCCATGGGGAGTATTTTATCCCTGACATTATTTAGAATGACCAAGTCATGACAACAATACAAAGTAGACCACCGTTCTGTGAGTTTTATGATTGTTTTTAAATTTCCCGTAGACAACCACTCCCCTCTTGCCCGCACAGAGTAGACGGCTACCATGGACCTGTGCTTGGTTCGCCCCGTAGACACTGGTTGGCATCTACGTGCTTATGTTTGATGATTTGAGGAATCATGGGTAATGAAGACGGGCGCTTTTGTGGCGGCACAGTCCAACCCTGTGATGTTCTAATGTAAAAACAATTTTAAAAGACTGCAGATTGGAGAGGCCATAGAGCGGTGCTGGAATCTGGCATTCGAACCCATCCACACGCAGGGGCCTGTGCTTCTCTTAGGATGCTTGGAACTCTCCTGGAAGCTGTTCCTATTTTTCTAGCTTGTGTTTCTGGAGCTGTTTCTACCTCTAGAATCTACTCACAAGACCTAGCACTTCACTCATTCCCAAGTATTTACTAACTCAGTTGTGGTTGTTAATTGTGTTATTTCTAGATTTTATCATCATTATTACTGGAAGAAACTAAAGTCCAAAGAAGGGTATGGGAGTCCAGTGAGCTCCTGGCAGAAGAGAAGTCATGACTCGGCTCTGCGGGGGATCATACTCTTCACACCCACTCCAACCCTCTTCTGGGCTCAAGACCACCAGATCACTGCCAGATCCCTCAGCAAGGCCAGTTCACTCAGCTCTCATTTCCCAAAGCTCACGGGAGCCCTCGGGCCTACCTTCTCGCACATTTTCACACATAGGAGAGCCGGCGAATTCTCCCACGGGACACAAGGAGGCCTTGTGTGTTCTTCTGAAGGCATGGAGAAGCAGAAGGAGCTCCAGGAGCCAGGCGGACTCCCTTGCCATCCTTTCCTCTCCTCATTAGCCGTGTGAACTTGGGCCAGCCACAAAACGCTTGCGAACCTCACTTTATGCATCTGTGAAATGGGGATGATCTGCCCCAGCTGTTAAGTGAGCAGTGCAGACTGGAGGAGAAAAAGGACATGGAACGTGTGCTCGATGTTCAGCACCTGTGGCTGTGGTGAAGGAGGTATGGGGTGTGTCTTTAGGATTTCCTGGCTGTCTCCCCACAATCAAAATGGCAGCATGAGCCATGCCGACAGCATATAAAACAAAACCCTAAATCCCTCGGCATCAGGGGCCTAGCACACGTGCGACGGCCGCTGCAAGGCTAGGCTGGGCGGTGAGCTCCTTGCAGGCTGTGAGGAGGTCAGGGTGCAGCGCTGCTGTAGCTAGGAGTATGTGTGTTTGCCACGTTTGTCCTTGCACTGCAAGAAAGCCCCTGAATCCTGGGCTTCGGCATGACAACATCACATCTCAGGGCTCTGCTGAGAGTCCTCCCAGCGTGTACTGACAAACAGCACGGGGGCCGGGAGAGGAGGGCCTTGAGCCCGCACACAGCCCTGCTCGGTGAAACCCACAGCTCACGCTGGCGTTTAAATGCTAACTATGGGCTCCCAGGACAGCCCATTTAATTTCTTCTTTTGTTGGCCAGGTCCCAGCCCTTCCTTCTCCTCCAGGCCCCTCCTCAAATATCGCACCAGCTGGGGAGCTGCTCCACCCCTAATTATTACCCTGGGGCTGCCAAGATGCTGGCTCTACCCCCGCAGAGGATGGCGGCACAGCACAGAACGTGACAACAGCAGCAGCAGGTGGCCCCAGCAGAAAAGGCCTGATCATGGTTCCTGCGATTCCTACCATCCCTGGCCAGCTAGCGGGCGTAGCGAGCATGCTTTGTGTGGCACAGGGGCTCTGCATTCTTAGGGCACCGCCACTTCTCACCCCATCTCTGTGAAGCAGGGAGGAGGTGGGGGGTTTTCTGTGCAGCAATGCATGCCCAAGACACACTCTTCTAGTCAAGAATGTAGGACTGCTTAGCCTAGAGCAGCAGAATCCCAGTTAGGGTTTCATGCTGGGGTTCCTGGCGGTGGTCTTGCCCTCCACACAGCTCCCCAAGGGAAAGTGCTCCTGTGAGCAGAAATATACTGCAGCTCACAGTCCCCTAGCCCATTAGAGAAAGGCAGGACAACCCTTCGGAAGCAAGCAAAGTTTGCCTCCAGCAGCTCCCAGAGCCTTCCTTGCACACTTATTTGTCCACCTGTCTGCCTAAGCTGTGCCTTCATCCAACCACCCACTCATTTTTGCTGAGAACCTAATGAATGCGGGCTCTGTGCTACATGCTGCGGATACAAAGGTGGTGCCATTTGCTCCCCTCCTCAAGCACAGGTACTCAGGGGGCACCATCCATTTGTATTTTTTTTTTTTTTTTTTTTTTTGAGAGGGAGTCTCGCTCTGTCGCTCAGGCTGGAGTGCAGCGGTGCAATCTCAGCTCACTGCAAGCTCCACCTCCCGGGTTCCCGCCATTCTCCTGCCTCAGCCTCCCGAGTAGCTGGGACTACAGGCGCCGCCACCTCACCTGGCTAATTTTCTGTATTTTCAGTAGAGACGGGGTTTCACTGTGGTCTCTATCTCCTGACCTTGTGATCCGCCCGCCTCGGCCTCCCAAAGTGCTGGGATTACAGGCATGAGCCACTGCGCCCGGCCCCATTTGTATTTTATGAGGACTCTGCAATAAGAAGGAGAAAAACGGGTGCTTGTCCTCACACACAGAGGCTCAGAGGTCAATGGCTTGCCCGAAGCTACACAGGAGGTCACCAAGTCATGACTCCAACCTGGACTTCTGATCTAGAGTGTCCTCCATGGCAGTGTGTTCTCTAATGGCAAAAACAGACCATTTCCCCAAGCAATGGCTGAGACTAAAGGGGCAGCTCTGGCCTTGAGTGTGGCTGCTCCTTCTACGGGGCGATCATGTCATTTCACTCAGTGTTTCTCAAACACCTGCTAGTGCCAGGCCCTGTGCTGGGCACCAGCCAAACAGCCTGGGGCCCTGCTGGTCCTCTTCCCCCTTTCTGATTTGCTTGCTTGGTTGTTTGGTTCTAGGTTGGTTTAGTCTTTGATACTCCTCCCATGTGAGAAGGTCCTGACTGATTTCATCCCAGGGAAGGAAGACAGTTCCCAATCAAGAGGTGTGGCCAACATCTTTCGACTTCCACCAATGAGCTCTGGGCACAACCGGTGGGCTAAAGACTCTCCATGGATTATATCCACACTGTCAGAACCGTGAAGTTAGGCACTGTCTCTAACTCAGTATGTTAAGATACATATACTAAGACAAGGACTTGATTTAATAACAGCAGCAATAATCAGCATCCTTAGGGTATGCTGTACAAAGAAAACAGCGGCCTGAAAAACCCACAGGTTTCAACACTAACTACAAATGGAAAGTTGAAATACCTCAGAAAGGAAACATCCGATCAGCAGGGAAGAGCTTTGTAAATCATAGAATGGTATCAGTGAGTGTGATGCTGGGAACCTCCAGGCTAACTCCTTCACTTGGTGGTCAGAAAGCTAAGACTTAGAGTGCTTACGGTGCCGCGGGAGCCGGAGGCGGGCCAGACCCAGGACACGCATCTCCTGAGCCCCACGCCAGGCCTGTTCTGCTGAGCCCTGACACCAAGCATCGTTTGCGGGGCATCGTTCTCAGCAGAACCCCAAGCAAGCCCTGCCTATACCCTGCGGATGTCAGCCCAGCCTGCCCCACTGAGGCAGCACAGGGAAGATGCCGGCCCTTCTTCGGCAGAGTCTCAACCATCCTGTCTCCTTGGCAGCCGCTCAGCCCAGGCACATCTGCTGCCCGGAGAAAAGGGCAGAGTGTGAGAAGTGCACCCTGCACCGGGTTCATGTTCCAACCCTGACTTTCTCTGGCCTGCTGACCTTGAAAGAATCACTAATCCTGTCTCATCTTGTGCCCCATCTGAACACTGGGGCAATACTCTTATCTCTGAAAGCTTTTGTAAAGACGAAGACGTCGATTGTCACTGGAAGCACCTTATCACTGTTATCTCCCAGTTCCCAGACAACGCCACCAAGCTCTGAGGCTCTCCTGCCACAGATCCCCCCTGAAGCCATCCCGCTCTCCAGCGAACCCCACTTCTAGTGCATACGTGGCTTTGAGAGTGAGGAAACCAGCCTCGGCCTCATTGCTTGCTTTCCCGACCGTGCTGGTTGGATGCAGCAGGGATCATGTTGACTGGAGATGGTTTATTTGTCACTAATGCTGATGTGTCATCCCTGCAGCAGTGGTTATCACCCGCTATTAGTATTCTTTGTCTGCTGAGTGAATGGTTGAGGGGGCCTGCGCTGGAGTGGACAGAAGAGGGGAAGACAAACTGTGGAGTCAGGAGCTGCTGTGTGGGTGTGAGCCAGCAGGGAGCCCTGACCGCTCTGTCAAGGCCTCAGAGTAGGAAAACCACGCTGGCCGAGTTCCCACCCCGAGGCCTGGCCCACAGAGGGCCAATGTGGCGTGGGTTGTGATATGCTATTGAGACGGGCAGAGGGTTGGTGGCCTTGAATGCCATGGCTGGCATATTGAGTTACAAACAATAACACCCAGTCCCCAGTCATGGGAAAATAAGCAGGGCTTAGGAAGGCCCCAATGGGAGCCACAAATAACACCAAAGCAGAAAATGGTGAAAACAATTGCCACCACAATAAGAAACCACATAGAACCGAAACTTACGGCCAAATTTCCCACATACTGCAATCAACAGTCCATTACTAAAAAATTCCAGCATACTGGGGAAGGATGCAGGACCAGAGGCGGGCAAAGAAGACGAAGCAGAAAAGGAAGAGAAGATAAAAACGAGCGCTGGTAAGTAAAAGCGCGTGTGGGAAGACTGCTAGTCTACCGTCCACTCGTCGCAGGGCGGGAGAGGGTGCAGGGTTCTAGCACCGAAGGCCCAGCCCTGGCTGGCGGTGCTGTGATGTGGGCCAGGTCCCTTGACCACTGTGGCAACCAAGTTCCCTCATCTGTAAAATAAAGACTGGACCCAGCGATCTCTAAGGGCCCCGCCAGCTCTAGAATTCTAAGAAAAAGGAATTCGGAATACCCCTTGAAGGTTGGCATAATAAAGTTCATCATGCACAAGAGAGGAAAAATGGGACTGAACTTATTGATACTGGAGAAAAGCATGAGGTTTGACTTGCAAATCACCTTCAAGCCTAAGAAGGACGGCAAATATCTTTTTTTAATCGCCACTAATAGAAAGGCAAAAGGAAAATGGGCTTGAAGAGGGCTCGTTAAGGCAGCTGGAACAAATTCATAAACATGAATATAATTCTGTTGCTTTCCTTCTAAAATACTTTCAATGGTTCCCATATCTATCACTTAAAATCCCATCTCTCCCCCGCTCACAAGCCCTACAGCCACAGCCCCTGGATCCACACCAAACTCCTGCTCTATTGCTCTGCCCAGTTCAGAGCACTCCATGCTGGCCTCTGCATGCTGCCTGGGACTCCCTCTCTCTAGCTTGTCCCAGGGGAGGCTCCTCAGGGCACTCGGGCCTCAGTGTCACCTCAGGAGACCTCTGCCGACCACTCACCTTGCAGCCTCCCACATAACTCCCCATTGAGTCACTCCATTTTATATTCATGGTCCTGACATTTTCCTTTCTTTACTTATTGTCTATTTCCCTCATGAGAATGTAGGTGCCAGGAGAGGAGAAACCCCGTTTATGTTATTCAGTGCTCAGGGTCTAGAACAGAGCCTGCCACATGAAGAAGCTCAGTGAGCATTTGTTGAATGAATGAGGGGTGACAAGTAAGGAATATAAGTAGAAAAAATATGGATGTTTTCCCCAAGGAAGGCTGAAAGGCACTCAAATGAAGGGTTGGGGAGAATCATGGATCCTCCTTCACTAAAGGTCTCTTTAAAGAACAGCGAGATGCTTTCCTGTCAATAATGATCCGGTTCCTTGTCACTTCTCCAGCCACAGACCAGACCAGGAATGTGCCGAGCACCCCAGGCCGGCTGCCCACTTTGTGACACACAGAAGCCAACATCCCACGTTCCTTTGGATGGTGAGTCAAGGAGCTTCTCGGCACCGGACTTGCTGGCCTCTCCCGGGGCTGCCCCCGCATCCATCTGCTGCCATTGCTAATAAGACCCTGGCCTCTTAGGCCTGCCCAGGGAGCTGCCATCACACTACTGGCATGTCCCTGGGCCCCTGCGGCTGACACGACTTCTCATCAGCCAGCCAGGCCGACGGACAGGCCTCGAGGGACGTGCCAGGGGGCATGCTGACGGATGGATTGGCCTTGGAAAGGGAGGCGGTAGGGATTGATCCTCAAACTACATTTTAATCTGATGAAGACACTAAAGGGATCCATTGCTTTATTTTTGTAGGTTGCCAAAAAAAAAAAAAAGGGGGAATGTGAATTTATTTATTATCATTATTATTTCGGTAATGTGGGGGATGAAAGGCAGGCAGGCAGGATTACGTGGCGTTGTGGGAAAATGGAATATTTTCCAGGACTACATGTGTCCATCTCTCCTGGATGCACTGGAGATCAGAGAGAGAAGCCCCTGCTGGAGATCTACCTGTGTTGGAAGGTGCAACGAGTCAACCTGATGTTGCTATAGGAACAAGATTCCTCCCCAGCGTCATGGCAACAGACTCCAGTGTGTCAGGCGCACGGTCTGCTCACACTGACACAGTGAGCTCAGGCAGAGAGCAGCAAGGGGCGGGGAGTCGTGGGGGAGGCTGTACACAGATCTCTTCCTAAACCAATTAGCTGAAAGCTCAAATAAATGAGGCTCACTCTGAACGGAGATGATGACGGGAGTTGCGCATCTTTGTTGGAATAACTGCAGGACACCGGGGATGTCATCAAACTTTGGGGTCCCATCTGTGGTTTTCTACGTCATATACTATCTGTTGTCATAATAAGGGGTTTCACTGAGGAAGGCTCCTTCCAGGGTCAAGTAAAACAACAAATGATAAACAACCAAACCAACAAAACAAAACCCAAAAGAATGGGCCATTCTGAAGTCCATGAGCAATATTCTATTTCCTTCATGAATTTCTAAGTGACAATGAACTTCCCCACCATCTAGGAGCATCTAAGAGGGGAAGGAAGAAAATTGCAGCACCCGTTCCCCTTAAGGGCTTTTAACAATCAACATCAATTTCTTTGGCCTGGTGGTAGAGCCCAGCATCCAGGTAGAAATGTGGATCTGAAAAGAATGGCCTCCAGTCTGTGATTTAATTCCACAAGTTTCAACACTATTGTCCAAGAGTCTGAGATAAAAAAAAAAAAAAAAGGCATATGTCACTTAGTATGTGTTCCTTGTGTGCCATATATATTTTTTTTCTAGGCTCTCTATACCATCAGGCTTGAGAATAGCTCCTTATTTCTTGCTCTTGACCTAAGGTGATGGTTCTTAAAGTATGATTCCTGGAGCAGCAGTGGTAGCAGCAGCAACATCACTTGAGAGCTTGTCAGAAATGCAAATTCTCAGGTCCTCACCTGAGACCTGCAGAATCAGAAACTATGGAGGTGGGGTCCAGCACTCTTTTAACAAGCTCCTCAGGTGCTTGTGCTGTAAAGGTTGAAAACCACTGGCCTAAGGAGTCTATGCCCCTTCAACACCTTCTTTCTGCCCACCTGGGCCTCCAGTCAGTCAGTGATGGGACGGCAGAAATCCTACGGCTGAGTCTTTTGGAGACTTCTATTCCAACTTCTGCCCAATGAAGCCTCTTGGTCTCACTCCTCAAGGATGATTTTTGTCCTGGCGAGCTCACCGTTTTGCAAGATGAACACTTAACTACACCTTACATGGTTCTAAAACCTGCCTCTCCCTTTCACTCTTACCCCAAATCTAGTTCTGCTTCCCGAAGCTACTCAGAATGAGTCTGATTTTTCATCCTCATGTAGCCCTTTATGTATGTGAAATCAGCTATTCCATTGCCCCTGAGTATTCCTGTTTCCAGGTAAAACATTCCTAGATCCCTCTGCAGTTCCTTATGTAACAGTTTCCAGATGGTTCCCCTGGACCCCCTCACTGAATGTGACCAACATGAGATAAGGATACACCTTGATCCTCTTTAAACTTGGAAAGCAGATGTGCCTGACTGTACAGAGCACAGGGACTGCCCTCTCCCCACCTGGACACGGCAGACCGTCACCAAGGCAACCCAGGTCAGCTTCGGTCACAATCACACCACCAAGCCTGGGGCAATGAAATCCCCCTGGTCCTTTTCATAAATGCAAGAGTTAAGTTAGTCCTCTTTCTTTCCTATTTTTCTGAGCCTGAGCCCATAACTTAGCATTTCTAATAATAAATTCATCTCATTAGTTTTGGTCCAGAATTTTTATTAAGATACTATTGAATTTATTTTTATACTGCACAAAAATGTGATATTATGCATATTTATTTTCCTTTTAAACTTTATTCAAATTCATATGCTGCCCATATGTTTTATATCCTATTAATGTAAAATGAGCATTTCAACTTGTTGGCTTCAAAAACATAAGTTTTATTAGCTCATCATATGAATTATAACGCATTTAAACATTCCCCTTTGATGTTAGGTTCTTTCCTCTTTTTTTGCTGCTATATATGAGCTGAAATGAACATCATTATATATAAATATAAAACTTCGTCTAATTATTTTTCAGCCCAAATTCCTAGATGGAAAATTACTAGTAACAGGGTATGAACATTTCAAAGACCTTGATATGCATGGTTAAATTGTTTCCAGAAAGGTTTTAACTTTTTTCTATTTCTACCATAGTATATGAGAGCCCATTTCACCACACCTATTGCTAATGTATTTGTTTTTTTTAATCTGTGTTACTTTAATAAGCGAAAAATGGCATCTTCTTTTGATTTATGGTTCTATTTTACTAGTGAGGCTGATTTTAAAAATCAAAATGTATTTACCAGTGTGCAGTTTATATTTTGTGAATAAATCTGTTCACATCCTTTGCCAAATTTTCTAATGAGGATGTGTTTTTTTAATTGATTTCTAAGATCTCCTTATACAGCAGCAATAGAGTCTGTGTCCATCACTTTAATAAACATTTTCCCAGTGTGTGTTTGCCTTCCAAAACTTTCTGTAATTCTTCTGTGTGTAAAAGTTTTCTATTTTTATGAGTTGAATCTCGGTCTCTTCTTTTGTGCCTTCTTCCATTACTTTCACGTTTATAAATTCTTCCATAATTCTGAAGGCAGTTAAATATTCATTCTCCCTCAAGCCTTACGGTTTGTTATCTTTCATTTAACTATTTGAATCCATCTGTAATTTGCTTTGTCTAAATGTATAAGATAGGTGTGTAGCCTGGGCGTGGTGGCTCACGCCTGTAATCCCAGCACTTTGGGAGGCTGAGGCAGGAGGATCACCTGAGATCAGGAGTTCAAGACCAGCCTGGCCAACATGGTGAAACTCTGTTTCTACTAAAAATACAAAAAAATTAACTGGGTGCAGTGGCACGCACCTGTAATCCCAGCTACTCAGGAGGCTGAGGCAGGAGAATTGCTTGAACCTGGGAGGCGGGGGTTGTGGTGAGCCAAGATTGCGTCACTGCACTCCAGCTTGGGCGACAGAGTAAGACTTTGTCTCAAAAAAAAAAAAAAAAAAAAAAAAGGTATGTAAAGTTATTTTCTTTCCAAATACTTACCAATCCAGTCCCTGGCCTCACCCACCTTCCTTAGAACTTCCTGGCTTCCTTTACCATATAGTAGGTTCTCATGAGCCATAGATGCACCACATACTAGTTTCATTTTTTAGACAAACACCTTAAAGTTATTTTTACCATACATGAATTGAGGGTAATTTTAAACTGGTTTTGTAAGGGAAAACAGATTTTGTTTTCTAGTACACAGTATATGCTACTTTGGAGACACATAGGAGGATGCAAATTTTCTTCTGCCTTTGACTAATGCATTACTTTATGGCTCTGGCCTTCTACTTTTAAAATGGTGCTGTTGCATACAAGGTTATTTTGGACACATTTATTTTCAAAAATTTTATTTTATGCCCCAATACATATCATTACTAGAGGCTGTTTCCTGGCTGTTTGTTTCATAGCTCTGTCCGTGGATTCCTTTACCTGCACCATTCTGTTCAACCGTAGGAATTCTGTTTCTTATCCTTTCCTCACTGTGCTAATGACATGTCTTTCTTGGTAAATTTCACCTGGTTATTTTTCCAGATAAACTCTAGAATTATTTTTCTAAGCACTCTCCTTCTTTCTACTCACCACCAAAACAACAAACAATGCCCAAACCAAAAAAAAAAACAAAGAAAATACACCCTGGGCTGTTGATTAGGATTTTTTTTTAACTCATGAATTAATTTGGAAAGATTTGGCATCTTCAGATATTCAATCTTTCCTATAGAAATATGACATGTTTTCATTTATTCAAGCTGTTCTTCTATATCTTTTAGTTAAATTTAATTTTGTCATACAGTACCATGTGTTTAGAATATTTTCCCTAAGCACATTTTAAAAGTTTTATAATTATTGTAAATAGGAATTATTTTCCATTTTATTTTCTAGATGGTCATTTTTGGTATATAAAAGCTATTGATTATTACACTATTTATATCATATCCAGTCACATTTCTTGAGCCCTTTTATTAACGCTAACCATTTTCTAGGATTATAATAACACTGTTTGCAAATATTGATAATTTTCTCTCTTCCTTTCTGTGTCCCGCTTTGTTGCAACCCCTCGACCTTTCACAATGCTGACTGGCAATGGTTCAAGTGCACATTCCTTTCTTGTTCTTGATTTTAAAGGAAATGCTTCCAGGATGTCATCACTAAATGTTTGCTGTTAGTTTCAGGTATATATTCTTTATCATATTAGGTATCATTCTATTCCTAGTATTTTAAGAGTTGTATTTAAAATGGATATTGAGTTTTATTGCATGCTTCATTTTTTAGTTGACTTACCAATGTGACACATTACACTAGTAAATTTCCTAGCATTGACTAGTTCTTGAATTCATTGGCTGTGTCTTACCTAACTGTGAATCCAATGGATTCCATTTTATTTCATTTTTATTTTTTCATCTGTGTACATATATAAGGTTATTCTAAAACTTTTTTGGTGACATCTTTGTCAAGATAATGCTAATTTTATTAAATAAATTTTTAACTTTAATGTTCTTCTGCATTTTGAAACAAATGATCTGAACTTGGAAATTTATATTTTTCTAAAAAGTTACAATTAAGATTTTCAAATTTCTTAGCATACCACTATGAACAGCGTTCATTCTCTTATGCTATTATGTTTCCTTATTAATTTTGGCTCTTTTTTATTTCTAAACTTCCAGAGGTAAATTAATTTATTAAATTTTGTATTTTATAGCACCAGCTGCTTTATATTATAAATCTATTCTGATACTGCTTCCTAATGAATTAATTAAACTTTGAGCCTTTATGCAACAATTTGTTTTAGTGTCTCCTGTACAGAATATGGATACATTTTCTGTTTTAACCAAAATCTGTAAATCTTAAACTTTTAATAATAAGAGTGTTTAACCCACTTACATATTTTAGCAGACCGTACTTCTGTCATTTTGTTTTATGCTTCTGGATATCTGTATGTTTACTTTCTCATTTTTTGTTTCATAGAGCAGGAGGCCCCAGTCCCCACAATGGTGGACCAGTACCGGTCCACAGCCTGTTAGGAACCGGCTGTGCAGCAGGAGGTGAGCTGCGGGCGAGCAAGCACTACTCCCTGAGCTCTGCCTCCTCTCGGCATTAGATTCTCATAAGAGCTCGACCGCTATTGTGAACTGTGCATGTGAGCGATCGAGGTTGCGTGCTCCTTATGAAAATCTAATGACTGATGATCTGAGGTGGAACAGCTTCATCCCAAAACCCTGCCCCTATCCCTTCAGTCAGTGGAAAAATTATCTTCCATGAGACTGGTGTGATATGGATCTTCCATGAGACTGGTGTGATATGGACCCACCCAAATCTCATCTAGAATTGGAATCCTCCTGTGTCAGGGGAGGGGCCCGGTGGGAGGTGATTGAATCATGGGGGCAGACTTCCCCTTACTGTTCTCATGACAGTGAGTGAGTTCTCATGAGATCTGGTTGTTTGAAAGTGTGTAGCACTTTCCCTTTGTGCATGCACTCTTTCTCTACCCTGCTTTGCTGTGGCAAAACATGCTTGCTTCCCCTTTGCCTTCTGCCATGATTGTAAATTTCCTGAGGCTTCCAGGCCACGCTTCCTGTACAGCCTGTGGAACTGTGAGTCAATTAAACCTCTTTTATTCATAAATTACCGAGTCTCAGGTAGTTCTTTATAACAGTGTGAGAACAGACTAGTACGTGGTCCCTGGTGCCAAAAGGTTTGGGGACAGCTGTCATATACTTTTGTTTTATCCTGATGTTTTTGAAAGTTGGAAACCCTGATTTTTAGCCTTTATACTTGTTAAAAACATTTGCAACTTAAACTTCTATAATTTACAAAGTTCAAAACAAAACTTTAACTCATGGTTCCCTTCATTAAGACAAGTAAGTTTCAAAATACATGTAACACCTGCTTCCCTCCAGCACCTAATATTTCCTTGTCGTTACCAATTTAGTCTTGTATTATACAGGCAATTTCTTATATTATTTCTCAAAATATTATTTTTATTTTTTATTTTTTATTTTTTAAATTTGTTATTATACTTTAAATTCTAGGGTATGTGTGCACAGCGTGCAGGTTTGTTACATATGTATGCGTGTGCCATGTCGGTGTGCTGCACCCATTAACTCATCATTAAAATATTATTTTTAAAAGTAAATTCTAATTTTTCTTTTGTAACTATCGTTAACATAGTTATTTTTATTAATACTACTAATAAAGTTGATTCATTATGCTCTTGCCCATGATGCCTCAGCTCTATTTAACTGGTTTCAATTCACCATTGGTCCATTTTATACTACGTTGGGGTCCTTGATTTTCATTCATCTCAGTCACTTGGAACATTAAAAATTAATTGACTCATTGTTTCTAGAGGAGGACACGTGTGCTTTATTTTCTGAGATCTCGCATATTTTCATATGTCTTCATGATATTTTTCTGCCTGAATCACATCTCATTCAACAATCCAGCTCTTCGGGTCTGTCAGCAGATAGACATGTGAAGTGCAGGCCAGAAAAATGCCTCTCAATTCATCCATTCCCACCGGTAGGAATTCCACTTCCTCTTTAGCACCCCTTGATTTACAATGTGATTGGAAGTTTTAAACTTGTTGGCATATTTATGGCACTTTATTTATATGTTCTTAGGACGTATATCAAGCATATTTGATCTCCCATCATGTTAAATTAAAAACCACCATGGATTTTTAAAATATTGTTTTCTATGCACTATTTCTATGGCATTAGTCATCTCTCCCAACTTTGTGTCTTCAACAAACTCGTTAAGTTTCTATTTTGCAGTTTCACAAAGGCCGGTAGTAGACATGCTGACTAGGCCTGAGCCCCGTGACAATGAACTGAAGTCCTCCGGCCAAACTGACATCAATCTGTTAATCTGCATTTTTGGGCCAGTGTCGGCCTATCAAGTATTAACATATTTCTCCATATTTTTCAAAAGAAGTCATGATAGATGTCCCTCAATGCCTTAATAAAATCAACACTATCTTCGGTATTCTTTTGATCTAAACCTAGTAGACCTACAATAAAAGAAAGTTCAGTTAATTCGCCATCTTCCTAAAATTACCAATTTCTTTTGAAAGCACACACACTATCTTTTAAAGAAGATACCCTGCCGGGCGCGGTGGCTCAAGCCAGTAATCCCAGCACTTTGGGAGGCTGAGGTGGGCAGATCATGAGGTCAGGAGATCGAGACCACCCTGGCTAACATGGTGAAACCCCGTCTCTATTAAAAATACAAAAAATTAGCCGGGTGTGGTGGCGGGCGCCTGTAGTCCCAGCTACTCGGGAGGCTGAGGCAGGAGAATGGCGTGAACCCAGGAGGTGGAGCTTGCAGTGAGCCGAGATCGCACCACTGCACTCCAGCCTGGGTGACAGAGCGAGACTCCATCCCCACCCCCTCCCAAAAAAAGAAAAAAAAAAAAAAAAGAAGAATATCTCCTAAGAGTCTTCCAGGAATTAGCATCGACCTCACTCTCCTAGAGCCTCCTAGCTGTAGAAAATCAAAATGTTTTGCTTCTCTGGCCTCTACACACACTCCATAATTTCACAGAGATCACTGTCAGAAGCTTTAAGAAAATATCAGGAGGTTCTTCCACTACTTGGGATCAAGCTGGACAAGAAAGATTGGAATGCTTCGTAAATGCATTGGGTCAATTCCCTTGTGGCGGCGTCTGCCGTGCTGCATCTGGCCTGTAGGCCACTCATAGGCTGTTGCTTCCTCATTCTGCTTCTTGCCTTAAATTCACCGCAGAGGCCCATGTGGTATTCTCAGCACTCTCTGCAAGCCCCTGCTTGTTGTACTCTTCTTGAACTACCTTCTTTTCAGAGACTCTCCTGGAATCACAAGATCGTTCTCTTCTCTGTACTTCTTGAGGTCTCCGTGGCTGACCTCCATGGGCTGAGTTCTGTATGGCAGTCTCTGCTTTCAGGAGGAGGAACCCGAAATGATTGGTCTCTCTCCTCCACGATTTCCTCACCCCAACTAACTCTTCCTCTTTCTCAGAAGTGAGTCCAGCGTGGCCATCCCTAGAGCTGCTCCCACTTCTTCTTGAGAGCCGGACCTCTCAGCAGCTCATGGCAAGAGTGTATTTAAATGTTCTGCTTTTAGCCAAGTGAAATTTCTAGCAGAAGATGAGACTATTGCCTCTGCACTATTTTCTGAACAGTATTAAGAGGTCACTATTCCTATCTTTGTTTATACAGGCAGGCTGTGATACATTTCCACAATATAACTTAAGTTCCTCTCTGTATCCTTACTAAGTCTCTGCACTGGGCCGTCACACCAGGTTTACAGGTGTGGACTTCATAGATGTCCGGTCCACTCCCAGCCTCTCCCACCGGTGCTGCACCTTTCAAACAAGGTGTGCACTTTTACTGCCACTGCCAGGTCTTAAATTGAAAACCACCTCTCAGAGACACCTGTAAAAATGGCATTTTCCCTACTGCATTCACATTTTAAATTTATTTCCTTTGTCTTTAAATGCATCCACCTAGAGACTTTCAAAATCACGCCAATAATGGAGAACAAAAAGGAACTAAAAGGAGGGTGCGGGCCTTCACTCTGGCCTCACCTCTCATTTAGGTCTGAAGACTCACATCAGATGCAGTGGACCCTGGGGCTGGTCTGGAGCTGGGATGCTGACTGGTAAGTTAGGCTGTCCTTGGAGGAGACCAAGGATCAGTCCACCCTCTCTGCTAACCTGGCACTCAAAGCTCTAAGGGCTGGTTGTCACCAGGCAACAGGGGATGATGGCACTGGCCTCCTGGCCTCCAGGCCCGCCAGTAAGTTTGGATCACACCTGCTACTGTCGCTCAGGGGGTCTGCCTACTATTCGAACATTCCTAACCTTCTCCCTTCCAACCTGTGCTTCACTTACAGTTCCAAGAAGAAGCAGAGACCTTCTTTACTGTCCCCCTGCCCCAAACCTTAATACACACCATTGTCCAGCCCAAGACACTCAAGAAAATTAAGACTCCAGAGGCTAGAAGAGACCTTCCAGGTTATGTTGCTCAACCTCCCACATTACATTGTGGCTATTCTTATACAGCGATCACCTTCAGGGGAAAGAAAGAAAAAAGCTCTAGAAAACAGGAAGCAGGGAGGGTGGGGAGAGGCAGAGGCTGGGGTGGGCACTGTGGAGCACTCCCTCAGCGGGAACCCCAGCAAACTGAGGAAGGATTCACCAAGAACAGAATAGAAAGATACATCTGCAAACAGCGCCAGATATCCGCCTCTCCTCCGACAGCTGAAAGTGGCTTTGCGAGTTCGGGTTGGTAACTTATTTGCAGTGGACTACCTAATTGGTTGAGCCAGGTCAAAATGATGTGGAGTTTATAAAAACAGGAATATAGGCTGGGCGCGGTGGCTCAAGCCTGTAATCCCAGCACTTTGGGAGGTCGAGACGGGCGGATCACGAGGTCAGGCGATCGAGACCATCCTGGCTAACACGGTGAAACCCCGTCTCTACTAAAAAAAACTAGCTGGACTGGTGGCGGCGCCTGTGGTCCCAGCTACTCGGGAAGCTGAGGCAGGAGAATGGCGTGAACCCGGGAGGCGGAGCTTGCAGTGAGCTGAGATCCGGCCACTGCACTCCAGCCTGGGTGACAAAGCGAGACTCCGTCTCAAAACAAACAAACAAACAAAAAAAACCAAAACAGGAATATAGATATGATACGGAGAGGGGAAGAATGATCATTCGAGTGGTTTCCAAGATCCTCCGCAGTGTATACTGAGATGAGACAAGGTGGGTTTCCAGAGAGAAGCAGGCCCCTAATCAGGAAGCCGTCCAAGGTAGCTTGTCTCCTCATGGGGAACCTCCAAGGGCAGACAATGCTATGGTCAGCCAGGGAGAGGGCACAGCTGGGGCAGGAGGATGCAGGGCTGGCTCTTGGGAGAGGGAAGTGTTCCTCTGGAGGGCCGTACTGTGACCGTGTGGGATCGCAAGAGCTCACTCCTGAGGGAAGGAGGCAGTTCGGCCCAGCTGCCTGACACCTACTCACCCCAGGCCATTATCACATACGACTAACAGCCTGTTATGGCCACCGGGAGGATTTTGAGGAGGGAACTTCTTTTATGTAGAGATTTCCTTAGGGTGAGAAACCATCTCCTATCATCCAGTTCCCACTTGAGTTGGAGGAAGGCTCCCCTGTGTCTGCCTGGCACAGCTGCCCTGATGCCCGCTGGGCCTAGAATCTGGGCTGGGCCATGTGTGCACCTGGGGCCAAGCCGTCCCTCACTGCTCTCTTTCCATTCTCCCTCATTACAGTCTGCAGCCACAGGAGAGAGAGGGCCGCAGGCCTGATCTGAGCCCTCGCAGAAAAAAAAAAATTCTTAACTGTAAAACTCAGCTTTGTCCATAAAAACACTGAGTGCCTAATGTGCCTTCCACACAGACGGAACGATCAGAACTAGGCTCTGCTTTCAGGAGGATTATGGTCCAGCTGGAGAGGACACACATGCACCCCAGCAGGAGAACAAGTGAAGCCTTGAACTGTGTGGTCTAGAAATAAGTTCAGTACAAATGTTGAGGAATAGCTAGACTAGCCTGGGTGGGTCTATGGGGAAGGAAGGACTTCCACGGGCCATAAAAACAGGTAGGATTCAGAAGGAGTAAAGGAGAAGGGAAGTATCCCAAGTCGCGGGCCCATGTGCGTGAAGGCCAAGATATCCACTCTAAGATGGGATCCTTCAATCTCTGGCACTGCACACAGGCTTGGAAAGCATCACAGCATGCAGGCACACACATGCTGCATACCTGGGCCCCCTGCTACCACACTGGATATGTACCTTCGAGCCCTCTCAGAGTAGGGGCTACACCGTATGCCTCTGTATGTCCCCAGCACGTAGCACAGTGTCTGTGGCCAGGTGGACATACGACCTGCCTGTGCACACACAGAGCCACTACTTTTAGGCACCGGCTGTGTGCTAGGTACTAAACCAGACACCTAATACATATGATGTCTAATGCCAATGAATGGCCTGTGGGTGGAGATTATTACTCTAATTTACAAATGAGGAAATCCAGACTCAAGACAATCAGTTGATCAAGATCAACAGTCGGTCTGAGGCAGAGCTCCATGTCACACTCCATCTGTCTCCAGGATCTCTCCTTTCTTGTGCTATGTTATAGCGAAAGTCTACTGCTCTGAGCAACTCAGCGGTGGCATTTGCTTATCAGGGCTACCCTTTGCCTTCGACCTTGGTTCTCCCCATCTAAGCCAGCTCACCTGGAACTTATATAGATTCATTAGAATTTGGTTCAGCTGCAGAAATAAAACAAAAGATAATAGTGGCTTTATTTTTCTCTCACAGAAAAGATGTCTGAAGAGAGACAGTCCTGGGATGGGATGGCAGCCCCATGGTCATCATATCCCAGGCTTTTAGCTTTCTGCTTTGCCATCCTTAATGCCTGGCTTCTATCTTATGGTCTAAAGTGGCTGCTAGATCTCCAGCCATTATAACTGCATCCTGGGCAAGAGGGAGAGAGGAAGAAGGGAGGGAAGGAGAAATGAAGGGGGGAAGGGAGAAAGGAAAAAAAGATCCTTTCCTTATCTTTTTAAAGGAAGCTTCCTTAAATTATAGCATAGAATAATTTAGTTTATCTCTATCATTGTCCAGAGCTCACCTGGCCATGCAGGACACTGGAAAATCTACTATTATACTCTAGGTAGCAATGTGCTCCAAATCAGGTTTAGTTACTAAGGAGGAAGGCTGGGATAGGCAGCTAGCAATTTTTCTTATACTAACATTTCATTATTATTGTTGAAGTGTCAGGGTGTGGCTGGTCCCAAAAGCTTAGAAGCAAAATTAATAATTGATATTGGAGCTTTTTTTTTTTTTTTTTTTTAAAGTACCACCACAATCTGGAATTTGGCAGGGAACAAGCAAATAAGTGTGTGAAATAATGATCCCAGCCCCCCAACCTTCCTAGTATCCCCAAGAACAATACTCACTGATTCCAAGCTACACATTTAAAACATACACAAAACTGTTCTGAGGCCAAAGAACAGAATCTGTAGTTTGGTATGCTGCCACCAAGGGACCAGAGAGCTTGCGCATGGTCGTGTGTGGTGAACGGCAGACCCACACACAAGCTGAGCTAGCTGGAGACGAGTGGATTCGTGTATTTTTCCCTCATCCTTCCCAACTTCCCCAAGATAAGTTATGCAAGGAAAAAAAAACATTGAATTTAAAATACTTCACTACGAAATATTACACTGAATCTACGACTTTATACTCTTCGAGCACTGCAATTCTTCAAGCAGCCAGCAGAGACAGAAAGGTAGAGCTGGAGGGACCCTAGAGACTGTCCAGTCCGAGTGCCTCCTTTTCCAGAGAAAGAAACTGCGATGGGGAGAGGTAAAATAACCTGCTCAAGCTCAAGGGACATACATCTCTTGACTCCCAGGCTCATTCCATTCTAGCCCCTGTGGGGCAGCGGTGGCGTCTGAAGGACCCCTTGGCATTGGCAAACTCCACAGAACTGTGACCAAAGACTTCAGTGACTGCCGGTGAAGTCCAGACAAAAACATGGAACGAGTATTTTTCCCAGCACCCTTGTGATTAAGGAGAGACACAGGGATTCTTCAGAGCTGTAGGGCAGCTTTGATGCCTCAGGGTCCATTCCAAGTGACCCAGCAGGGATGCTGGATGGAGCCACTGGGGCAGGTGTGGCCTGGGCTCCGGAGCAGCTCATGGGCAGTGGGGGGCAGGTGTGGCCTGGGCTCTGGAGCAGCTCATGGGCAGTGGGGGGCACGTGTGGCCTGGGCTCTGGAGCAGCTCATGGGCAGTGGGGGGCAGGTGTGGCCCGGGCTCCGGAGCAGCTCGTGGGCAGTGGAAGCTCTAGCGGGATGCTGCAGGGAACAATCAGAGGAATCTGGGGAGGCGCTTCCTCTTTCTTCACATCACCAGCCTTTTGGTTCTCAATGAGTTAGTTCTGCATTTCGCCTGGGGAGAGTGTGTGAGTGTGTGTGTGTGTGTGTGTGTGTGTGTGTGTGTGTGTGTGTGTATAGACACCTGGTGTGTGTGTGTGTGTGTGTGTGTGTGTGTGTGTGTGTATAGACACCTGGACTTTCCTCCCAGAAATCCTAAACCAGGAGGTCTGGATAGGGCCCACGAAATTGTATTTTTACCACGTGTCCCTGGAGATGCTGAGGCAGCCATCTCGCTACTATCTGAGGACAAGGGATCGGAAGCTGTGTACCGGATGACTCACAGAAGCCCTACCGCCATCCCAGTGCTGCTCTCGTCTGGAAAGACTGCTCGGTGGAAGAGCTTGTGATCCATCCTGCCTTGCTATAATTAACAGACCCTGTGATAAGAAGTTCTTCCTGCAGCCTCAGGCTCCCCTACCTCCCACTTCAAGTGTCTTTTCTTCCCTGGTAATGGGAAGCCAGTCTCCGTGTCCTAACCCTCTACAAACTGAAAGCCTGTTACTAGGTCACCTGTCAGCCTCTCTGTCCCAGTTAAATCATCCCCGTTCCTCTTACCATTCATCCATGCTCCTACTTTCCAACCCATCAATCATTTCCCTGCTTTTCTCTAAATGCTCTCCAAGTTCTCTCCAGTCCCCCTGAGTTGTCTTTGTTCCTAATTCTTCCCTTGAACAGTTTGTGTCTTGTGAGATTTAAAAAAAAAAAAAAAAAAAAATCCTGCTCCAAAAGGATTCGAAGGCTATTTTGACAAGATTAATTTAAGAAACCTCCCTGCAGCATCACAGCAAACCGGGAAAGAGGGCAGGTTGCATAAGAAAGTCTAAGGAAGGTAGTACAATAAATACTCCATTGTCTCCATGGCAACACACCCCAAAAGTTTTCTGGATGCTCACAGAGGCAGAAAGGTGAGTCTACGGGCTGAAAGTCCCACCCGCTGGCTCACCAGAAAGCCAGGAAGGACGACTTAGCTTTCCCTCCATTCACATGGCAGAGATCAGGGCAAGATGGGAGTACCCGAAGGACCCAGCAAGTGGAGAAAACAGAATCGAATGTGGGAACCAGAGAGCAAAGGGGAGGAGTGTAGGAGATGGTGGGTCACCGCTGACCCCTGCTGACAATGGCATCTGTTTAAACCATAAGCAGAAATTCACTTTTAAGAAGATTTTTAAGGAAGGCAAAAAGCTTTCTCAAGGGGATGATATGAAAAATCAGCCAGGAGAGGTGGAAGGAGAAAGAAAGGAAGCAAGACCAAGGGTAGAACAAAGAGAGACAAAGTTCAGGGGCTGCAGACCTATTTTCTCCAAAGAGCCGAAGGAAAGGGAGAAGACAGCAGAGGGAAGAGAGGGCAGTGGAAGAGGCATGGAAATGGAGTGAGAATCTGCCTTCCCCGTCTTGGGGTCCAGAAAAACACCTACTGCACCTCCAGTGAGGACAGTGACTGTAGGCTTTGCTGGAAACTTGGGAAAGTGGGCACCAGTTTCTAAATATTTCCCAAGAGGTGATCTCACAGAACAGCCGTGTGGGCGTGCGTACTGTTCTCTCACCCACAAACTGCCCACCGCTCGCGGTTAACCTGGATTGTACGGTTTCCAGAAAGCCTAGTGCACTTAGAAGCTCGTCATTTAGCACTTCTCCTTTCCTTCAAATCCTTTCTTCTATGATAATTTTTGTCTTCCCAACAGAATTGGCACTTATTTCTCATAAATTCCTAACACTACGGCCACTGACTTTAGACAGCACAGTTAATTTCTGGTACTGCCACTTACTAGGTGTGGCCCGGAGGAAGTCTGTAAATCTTAGCCTCAATCTCTTGGTCCAATAAATGGAAAGGGTTGTAATGAGATTTTAAAGAGATGATGTAATTATATGCCAAGAAACATTCGCTGAATATGAATGCCTCTATCTCTTTCTGCACTGGATATGCTGAAGATGACAAAGAAAGAGACACACACACACACACACACACAAAGAGAGGAGGACACTATTTCTCTCAGGCCAGCCCAGTGGCAGATGGGCTGGGGTGGACACAGCCTCCTGGAGAATGGCACCTCCTTCTTCCATCCTATGCTGAGGTCAGGCATTTCCTTTGGAAAACCACTCTGGGGCCTCCGTAGCTGATGAGATAAGGAATTATCAGTGACCCATCCTCAAATGGTGAACATGTTGGGTAAGAACACTTTAGATGCGACTATGATAAATTACCAGTGGGGAAGGGCCATATGTTTTGTTGTGATTCCTTTTTTGAGACAGAGTTTCACTCTTGTTGCCCAGCTGGAGTGCAATGGTGCGATCTTGGTTCACTGTAACCTCCACCTCCTGGGTTCAAGCGATTCTCTTGCCTCAGGCTCCCGAGTAGCTGGGATTACAGGCACCCGCCACCATGTCCGGCTAATTTTTGTATTTTTAGTAGAGACAGGGTTTCATCATGTTGGCCAGGCTGGTCTCGAAGTGCTGACCTCAGGTGATCTGCCCGCCTCGGCCTCCCAAAGTGTTGGGATTACAGGTGTGAACCACTGCGCCCGGCTGATTTCTTTCTTTCTTTTTTTAAAAGGAAAAAAACCCTAACAAATAAAAAACAAGCAGACTAAAGCCCTTCTCCACCCTTTGGTTCAATTCTAAACCCTGGCCCAATAGCCAATTTTGTTGGTGAGCCTCTTTGTTCACTAATTAGCAATTATAAACAGCTAGAGAGAGGATTACTCACCTTGAGAAGAGGGAATTGTGGGCTCAAGAGGGATGTCACTTAGGGAGAAAAGAAGAACCTCTCCAGATATAAGATGAACCAAACAAAACATGCCCCAAATTAGATACATCTTTCAGAAGGCCAAGAAAAGAAAACACAGCTCTGTTTGCCTCCACATGGCCAACATACCACCCCCTGGTTTCTGGGTAGCTCCACGCTCTAGTACCTACTTTCATCGGGAAACAGAGATGCCAGCTGCCTTGGGGCAAGGTGATTCTCTTGTAATTTTAGGCCTGCTTGAAACCAGGGCGTGTAGCTGGGGAACAGCAGGTTGTTCTGGATGGAACAGAAAATCCAATCTTGGAAAGAAGGAAAGCCTCACTTCTAATCTTGTCCAGTTTTGGTTCTCATCAATGAGCGACACATAAAAAGCCCAGAGAAGACTGTGTATATTGCAAGCACAGCTTAAAAACACCCAGGCAAAGCAGCCTTGAGTTTCAAGACCCCATGGAGGATGGAAGGATGGGCAGAGGCTGCATTTTTGAGAAGCGGATAAAAAGGATGCCGCAGCACTCTAGAATGGCCAAGGCTCTGGGACTCTGAGTTTGAGACCGGTCATTATTGCCTGCTAGCTCTGTGACCCTGGGCACGCAACATGATCTGTCTGTGCCCCAGCGGCCTCATCTGTGGAATGGGAACGCAGATGGAGGGGAGTCGAGCAATGTATACAGAGCACTTAGTATATTTGGGGAGAGGCACATGAGCTGATCAAGTCCAGCCTCTGCCTGGAAGTAGGGAAGAATTTTTATTCCCATTTTCAGAGGAAGGCAAGCCCACAGGTCCAGGTCAGACAGCGCTGGTGAAGGGGCTGGCCACACAGAGGTCATCTGCCTCTTCAGGTCATGTTTCTTCCACCTCACCGGAGCACTCACACAAACGGTGTGCCCCTAATGCGCTACCGGTGTGACAGGCTCTGCCCCCACAGCCTTGGGGCCAAGGGCAGGGCCTGGGCCAGCTGCCTGCCTGCCCCCTTTCCCGGGCATACAGTTCAGATGGAAGCATCTTCTATGTGGGTTCCCATGTGAGAACGCTGAGACGCTCAGCTCCACACCACACTGCCTCTCGGTGTAGACTCTGGACAGTCCTGCACTTTTCCAACTTAACTCAACAGACAGTTGGGGCCGGGGCTGTTTTTGGCCCCATCACTTTTGGGACGAGAAGGTCAGAGAATTATGTGTGTCATTAAGATGCACAGTAAATGAGGAGTGTTTAAAACCATTCAAGGCCACAGCTTACAAGCATTTTCAATTTTCACTCTCGTCCCTAAGCCCCCAGTCTAGGCCACGGAGGTCACGTCTTGATTGTGGAGCAAAGGAAAGACTGAGCTACTGCACCAGGTAATTGGTGCATTTGCCTAATGATCTGCAGGGCGGCTTAGGTTCAATTCGATTTGATTCTGTTTAACTAAATGAATTCAATTCAGCCCCATTTATTGAGTGTCCAGCTAAATGCCATGTCTCACCCTGGTTCCTGGGGGTTGGGGACCTGGAGGAGTGGGTTGGGGCGAGATGCAAGTCGCTGTGTGCTGCCCTCTGGGAGGTCACAGGAAGGAGCTGAACAGACAGGGAGACGTGTAGACGTCTCAGCTCAGCACTGCTGACTCGTTGGGCTGGATCCTCCTCTGGGGTGGCACTGCCCTGTCTGCCGTAGGCTCTTCGGCAGCACCCCTGGCCTCTACCCGCTAGATGCCAGTAGCACCCCTTTCAGTTGTGATGACCAAATCTGTCTCCACACACTGCCAAATGTCCCCGGGTGGTAAAATCGCCCCCATTGCAAGCCATCGCTGTAATTGGACGTTAAATATAATTTTCCATAAAAGAGGTATAAACCAAGTGTCAGGTGGGCCAAGAAACAGGTGACCAGGGCGGACTCAGTAGACAAAGTGACATTTGGGCTGGGCCTAAGAGAGTCAGTAGGGTTTTGACAAGTCTCATTTCTACCTCATGAGGAAAAAATACAGCAGCAGGAGATATGAGGACCCAGTGTCAAGGGACTTGGCATAACCCACAGGCTACAGTGAGCTTCTGAAAATACTGAACCACGGTGGCACCCACCAGCCAAAGTGAGTCCAGGGAGCAGCCTTCCACGGAGGAAATGTGGGGAGGTGGGAGGTCCTGGATGGGGGATGGACACTCAGGGACACAGGACAGTTGAAGTTTCTCAATATTTTAACAACTGATATGGCCATGCAGCCACACGTCCGTGAACGTCAGCCAGCTTCTCCCCCTCTGGAGGAGGGCAGATCCCAAAGTTTAATCCACTCTTGGTCTTAAGTGAAGGCTTAATCAGCGCTGACCTGACAATGTTGGAAAGCCGTTTTCTCTGCAGTAGTTCACACTGACAGTGTGTGCAGTAGACGGTAAGCATGATAAATACCCAGCGGGAGGGAGCACAGAGTTGGGTTTGCTGCAGTAGGTTTAATATGCAACTTTACGCAATGTTACAGTTCCTTCTTCAGCCCTCCATTCCACCCCACGCCCAGACCCATCCTCACACCTGCACTTCCAGGACGTGGCTTCATTTCACTCAGGTCACTCGGCCTGCCCAAGCGCACACCTGGGTAACGTAAATTTCCTCACCAAAACAGAATCTAAAGGTGCGGGGAAACGACCCGCTCTGCAATGGTTATTCCGGCTGAGCCTGGAAGGTGGAGAGCAGCCCAGGGAAATGAGAATGAAACCAGAAGTCAAGGCCGGTCTTGCTGTGTCCGGAGAAGGCAAAAGCAGGTGTAAGGCCCAACTGACACGGAGGATTCTCTTGCCGTGCTCAGAAAAGCCAAATTACAAGCCACTCTGTGGTCAGGAGTGTTTGGGCTCTCCCTGGAGGCCAGGAGAAAGGATGGACCCCATTCCTGGGTTCTCCCAACCAGAAGCACACACTTCTCACAAGCACAGCTAGGAGAGCATGCATGCAGAAAGGCACTTTCCCTCTTTCAGGTCTCAAAGATGGAATTCAGTTCAGCTGCTGGCGAGGCTCTCCTTCCCCTTCTCAACAGTCTCCCTTTCCGCCCAGCATTTCCCTACAGGCTGCAGTCATAGCGGCAGCCCTGGCTAGCCGTGTTCTCACGCCTCTAAAGGAAGATTTGGCTTATCACCACTCCAAGCAGGTGGCTGCAGAGCGACCTGGAGGCGCCAGAGGAAACACAAAGCTGTGTGCGTGACCTTCTGCTCTGTGTTTCCTGCCCTGCACGGCTTCTGTGACAGGCTTAGGCAAGAGAGCCAGGTGAGGGTGCGAGGACAGAGGGACTCGGGCAGCCTAACTGTGCAGGGCCCACATGAAAGGCGGGGCTTCCACTGGGTTAAGGGGTTCTGGAAAAACAGACTCCCTCCAGTCCTTCCCGACGGCCCCCACTCCATCCCCATCAGCATTTCAGAGCAACCTCCCAGCTCTGTCACTTTCACCCAGCTCCCGGGACCCTGCCGTGGTCGCCGGGCAGGCGTCTGTCTCCGGATTCTCCTTCCTCTAACCCGTGTGAACACAGTAGCCAGATTAATCACACCCAAACATGACTAGCATCTCATCCTACCACACACAGAAGGCCCACTGCTGACGGCAGGACACTGCGGCACCACAGCCCTGCATTCGGGACCAGGAGGTGTGCTCCCAGCTGCCCTGACCTCCTTCCCCTGCCTCTTCCCACACGGCTCTGCCTCAGCCAAGCCATCTCATCAGAATCCCACAAACAGGTTTGGACCATCTCAGCCCTGGGCCTACACTGTATCTCCCACCCGCAGGCAGCCTCCCCTTTAAGTCCCCTCTAGATTGAGGGATGGGTCATGCTCTACTTCCTCCAGGAAGCCCTTCAAACCAGAGTCTTCTCCCTGAGCAACACACTGGGGGCACTTGGCAAATCCAAGGACAGAGGCTCCTGACCCGTCTCCTCCATGGGGCCCTTTGGACCTCGACTTGATGGAAGCAGACCCTCCAAGTCTCCCTCTCCACCTCCTGCTGCAGGGGGCCCCAGGGCTCCGAGAGGCAAACTAAGTGCTCTTCTTCCCGGCCCAGGTGCTGAGTGTGGTAGTGCTGCCTGTCAAGACAGTCTTCCAAGGCAGCAGCGCAGAAGTGCTCCCGGCATGGGACACGCAGGGAGGATAAGAGCACAGCCGGGGGACGAGGTTGTCCCCGTGGGCTTCGGAATTTCCCAGCACCAAGGGGGCTCACTCTGCTGTCTGGATCAGGCCTTGGAGACTTGCGGGGTGGGAGAGAGCTTCTGCACAGGCCAGCATCTCTCCCCGGGAAAATTCCACCCACCTGCCAGACTCAGCTTGAGGCCACTTTCTCCAGGACAACAGCCCCCAGCATCCCAGTCAGACTGACGTGGCCTTCCTCTAAACTCCCTCCCACCTAACCTGCTTCCGCGCCAATTCCACAGGTGACTTTCCCCCAGCACCCAGAACGCCGCCTTGCACGTGGAACGCTCAACCAAGATTACTTTAAGGACAAGGTTCCTTAAAAATAACATTCCCCCCTTTTCTTCCACAATAACAACCCATCAGTCCCTTGTGTGTACGCTTCATAAGTTGAAAATGCATTTGTCTTGCAGAGTCTGATGTGATCCTCAGCAGTGCTCTGAGAAAGTCAATGTGACATCATTATCCGGTCTCACAGATGGCAACACTGGGGGTCAAAGGGGCCTTCTCAGATCCTGTATCACAACCAAGAGGTAGGGCAGGATTAGTCCTGGACTCATTTTTCTTTGCCAGACACTCAACAGTCCACAGAGTCTATTTCCCGCAATAAATAATGCAGGGCTAATTCAGCATCCTTGGGGGTAATCAGCATCTCCCCACCAAGATAAAGAAAGGAGGCCATTACTGGAAAAGGCGGGATGACAGTAGCGACACAGAATTCACCTGGCATGTCTTGTGAAGGTCTTCAAACCCGACCACGTTTCCCCAAATCTTCCTGCAACCCACGCACATCAAATGCAGGCAGCTTATTTTGTATGATTGATGAAGACTTTTTTTTAGCATAAGAATTTAATTACAGGGTAACTGCATTTCCAGAGGGCCTGTCAATTGAGGTCTCACCATACAGACCTTCTGACAACCTTAGGCAGCCTAGGAGACCTCGTCAACTGAGCAGAAGAGTGGGAGAAGAAAGTAACGTTTTCAAGTCGGGGCCTCTGCCAAGGCCCGCAGTGCAGGTCTGAGCGTCTCACCTAATGATGCTCTAGACTGTCTGTCTTCTCACCAAGCTGCTACAGAGCAAACTAGAAACAAAGAAAGGGAATTTTTGTGGCTCTGGGGACAGGGTGATTGTGCTGCATTTGGGGTGAAAGCCTGACATTTCAGCCAACACATTTCTGAGTCAGACCACAGAGAACAGGGCAGGTTACTAAGGGCTGCTGCACTGGGCAGACAGAAAACCTGACAAGACTGGAATCTTGGCTTTGTCCTCAGGCCTTTCCAGAGCCTGGGGATGTCTTTTCCTTGCTTCTGTCTCCTTGTTGGGTCATTTCCGGACCCAGGGTGTGCAGAAGAGGCGGTGGGCGCGTATTTAACCGTAAGGGTGTGGAAAGGGGAAACCCAAGGAAGCACCTGCAGAGCCCGCACGGGAGGAAATGTGCTCTCGTGACCCCAAGCCAGGACACAGGTGTGCAACGCTGTTTTCCATTCTGCAGCATGGTACACATCAACCAAATGAGAAGATCGCTGTGGACACACCCAGCGGGAGGACAAGCGGGAAAGACCTTAGAAATAACCCATCCCTCCACCACTGGCCGCTCCCTGGACCCTATGGTCCCTCAACTCCTGCATCAGCCACCCTTGAGGAGAGGAAGGACAGAGGGGTGGGGCAGGCCCCACACCGCCCATTACCGACAGGGCGACTGAGGAAGCCAGACCACCTCCGGGACCAGGAAGCGGCCTTGGGGATCGCTGCCTTGTTTACTCCAGGCCACTTCAGCAGAGGCCAGGTGAAGGGAGATGGTTGTGCTTCAGCCAATGGCCATCGGAGGTTGGGGTGGGGGCTGCTCTCTGAGCACTGGGCAAGCAGAATTAGAACAGCAGCTCAACCCAGGCGATTTCACCCCCCTTCACCCCAGGGGACATTTGGCAGTATCTGGAGACGTTTTTGGTCATCACAGCTGGGGGCAGGGTACGACTGCTACTAGCACCCAGTGGGTAGAGGCCAGGGATACTGCTAAACATCCTACCATGCACAGGCCAGCCCCGGACAAGAAAGAATTATCCATCCGCAAATGTCAAGAGGGCTAAGGCCAAGAGACTTCCATTACAGTATCTGAAACAGTTCACTCAGCAACTGCCCTCAGAAGGAGGGTCCCAAGGGAACAGACCAAAGGGCCTGGCTAGGGCCAGTGGCTGGAGCTGCTGCAAGGCAGTCTTCAGCTTGAGTTTACAAACAAGAACTTTCTAGCAATTAGATAGACATCCAAGGGCTCCTCCATCATCCTTGCTTAATTCGACAGGTCCTGCCAAGAAGGCTGTCTGTGAGACTCCTGAGTCAGGTGGAAGAATAAACAGGGGGACTTCCAAGGTCCTTCCAACCTGAAGACTCTGGTGTCCTGTGACATGCGGGGGTGCCTGCCAAAAGGGGCAGAGCCCAGCAACTGTCCAGGGTAAAAGGGCTTGGAAAAAAGAGGACTTCATTCAGGCCAATGAGAGCTGAGCTGCCGAGCCTGAAGAGAGCCTCTGCTGCCCATATGAGGGGGCGACCAGCCATTCATCGTCTGGGCATTCGGGATCTTCAATTCATGGGCATCAATGGCCCCGCAACCCAGCACACTTCCTCTTCTGTTAGCCCTCATTGTGGAAATATTCAGGCCCCATTGTCTCCCTGATCTTTCTCTTTCTGCCACTTGAAAGGCTTAGAGATGAAAGACACAGATTCTGGAGCCAGACTGCCTGGCTGAAATCCCAGCAGCATCACTATTTGTGTGGGTTTGGGCAAGTTATATGACAGTTTACTACCTCAACGTCCTCATCTGTAAAACGGGAGAGTCCCAGTCTCCTACCTGACAAGGCTGCTAGGAAGTAAAGGCTTCAGCAGCATCTGGCCCGTGACCACCCCTCACTCAGTGCTGATAACCACTCATCTCATCACAGCCCACGCCTGAGGAAGGTCCATTGAGGCGCTCCTCTCCGCTTTGGATCTTCACCTGATGGAGGTGAGGTGGGGTCTCTGGTCCCACACTAGTGTGGCAAGAGAAGGTACATACAGCAAGAAGGAATTCCGTATGACAAACACGACTCCTAAGAGGGGTGTCACAGCCAGAAACCCAGAAAGGAATTCTGAAACCTTTTGTGAATGCTGGGGCCACCCCTTCGTCCTGGCTCCATTTCTTTCTCTGATTCTCTCTCTGCCACCACATCTACACACTGATCCATGGAAAATGACTCTTCTTTCCTCCCCAAGACTAAGTAAATCACAAATTTCAAAACTCCTAGTCAGATTTGCAATATTTCCTGAGCACCTAGGGACATGCAGAGCCCCTTTCAGAGGGCGCTGTGTGCCAGACACTGTGCAACTGTGCAAGGTGCGTTCCTCCCATACAACAATCCTATCCCCATTCTGCAGATGAAGAAACAGAGGCTCAGAGAACTCACGTAGCTCCAGACTTGCAAGAGCTCCTGGTTTAAAGCCAGATCCGTGGGACCACTGCAGAGCTCTTCCCACCCTCTGCAGTACCTTCCTCCTGAGTCCAGACACCACCTTTCACACCCAAGGCAATGCCACGCAGGGGCTAAAATTCCAGAGGGGAGGAGGGTAGGGGGCAGACGTGGGAGCTCTTCTCTGCTTTGCATGCTGTACCCCTACTCAAAATGCCCTCAGGTTGGCAGAGGCAAGCATCTGCTTGTAGAATGTTCATTTCACCTGAGCCCTTCCATTTTTCTTCTTAACTTTAAAAAACGATGATTCCAATGGAGACAGTACCAGAGAATCTCCTTGCGAGTCTGTTGAAATTCCATACCCAGTTAGAACCCAACCCGAACTGCTCTATGTCCCAACGCTGCCGTGGCCCGCTTCCCAAAGCAAGGTTCCACTCACACGGGACCATGGGACTTCATGCTGGTCACATCTCAATCCTAACGGTGTCTGTATTGTGTTCTACCCTCGTGATGTTTCCCAATCCGTGGGAATATGCTGTTAGAGCAGACCCCTCCCGTGACCTTGGCGTACTGCTGAATGCCATCAGTAGAGTAGGTCACCATCCTCTCTTGGGCCTCGGTTTCCCCATCTTACAGATGAAGGGGCTGGATAAGATAACCCACAACCTGTTCTGGCACCGCCGTCCTTCATTTCAGTGTGTTTTGGGCGACGGTCAGTTTCTTCATCATTCTGGGCTAACTGAACTCCAGAGTATAACACCAGTGAGGCAGATAACGCCTATCTCTAAGAGGAATTCCATTAAGGAGGCCTTTAGGAATTGGGTTCACTTTGAAGGAGGCTTTTTCCTGCCAGGCTCTGAAAGCTGACATTACGGGTCACATCCCACAGCCCCCTCCCCGTATCTGGGAAGTCCAGGCATGAGCAAGCTTGAAGTTCCTTTCCCCATGCCACCCAGTTCCCGAGGAAGGGACCTTTCCCCCCAGACATTCCCAGCTCCTTCTCCAGGGCGCCCCACACTCTGGGTCCCTCTGAGAGAAATCTTAAAGTGTGGCAGCAGACGGAAGCATGAGTTTATATTCGGCATGCCAAACATTCTCCGGACAGCTTCTAAACATAACCAGGCCTTAATATAGTGCCTCGTCTTGTGCCGACGACTTGAAATCCTTGCCCACCCGGCGTATGAGCCCATTCCCTCGGGGAGACTATTTGTAGCCCTCAACCAGGTGCTGTGGCTCAGCGAGAAGACACCATACACGCCAACGGGAAAGGGGGTTCTTACATATGCCAATCACCTCCACGTTTGGATTGTCTGACTAAGTTGCTAAGAAGCCGCGTGACTCAGTCGTGGGCTGGGAGCTCTCGGGAAGTCCCCCGCATGTAGGATGCAAAGGGTCTAGATCCTCAGGGTCAGCACTCAGGATTGCCTGTCCTGGCCCGGCAGCAGGGGAGGGGCTGCAGACCTGCACCCCTTCCAGTGAGCAGAAGGCCTCAGGAGTCAGGCCCAGCTGGCGCCTTGCTGCGCTGCCCAGCTCCTCCGTCTGGGGCCATCCCACTGGCAGCTAGCCCCACGCTCCCACTCTCGCAGCAGGCAGGAGGGGCTCCCCTCGAGTTGAGAGTGGGCCTATCACATAGTCACCTCACCGCAGTTTCTAGGACAAGCTTCCTCAGGGAGACCTCACAGATTTCCCAGCTGGCACTGGCTCTCTCAGCAGGTACAAAAGACTGTTTCCAAGAGTCTGGTGAGAACGGCCCCAGGGCAAAATCCTCCTGCTCCTGGTCCCTCTTCTGGCATCTGGTGTGATACTCCAATAGCCTACCAAGTGCACAGCCCCTTGGAATGGGTGGGGAGGGAGAAAGGGCAAGATCTGAGTCTGGGACCTGCTCCCAAGGTGGGGATGTGTCCTCCTGTAGAAGCTGGCCAGGGACATCACTGAGCAGGTCTGGCTCAGTGTCCAAGCTCAGGCATGAGTCAGACAAAGAGGGCATAGGGCCTGGCCATGTGGGTGGGGCTCAGAGGATGGAATCCCATAAGGCAAACCCTCCCACGAATCCCAAAGGCAGGAGCTATGAGACTAGCCCCCATGGCTCCTAGGTTCCTGTCCTCTAGGATTCTCTGGTCCTGGAGCAGTGTTCCTACTGACTGGGTCAGAGGAAGCTCTGGGATACCCCTCTACGAGAATCAGGCCAGAGCCTGCTAACTTCTGTGGTCCTGAGCCCGCTGCACTCAGGACCTCTCTTGAAGCTTTTTACTGGTACAAATGTGGAGTCTAACTTCCTTCCCCATCTCCCTCCAGAAAGAATAAGCTTAGACAGTTGTGAGCAGCACGAAATGAAACTGTGATGCTGTGGATGTGCCTCGCACACAGCACTGGATGCTGGCTGAACTACAAATGAAAACGGTATGATCTGGAAGACAGGCAACCATGGGTGCTGGTGCATCTCACTTAGTTCATTCCTCACTGATAGATGTGGGGAAAGCGTGGCGTTCGTGGGGAGGTGAGAAAGGCTGCATTTGTTCATTCATTCATTCACACGCTAGCTGCATACACGTGGCAGGCTCACACACCCCTGCAGGTAGCACGAGGAGCCAGGCTTGGTGTCTGCCCTCCAGGAACATAGGGGAGCAAAGAATTATAACAAGAGGTCAGGCAGGCTAAAACTGGGGTGTGATCCTTCACAAAAGAAGAGCACCCTGCTCATTGAAAGGGGGTCAGATGGCCTCTTAGTCCTGTAAGGTCTGTGGCACCAGTCAGTGGAAAGGGTTATACAAAGGACTAGCATTCTGAGAAGAGGGAGACACCAGCAAAAATGCAGAGGTGAGATGGTTCAAATCACGGCACCCTCAACAAGCCTTGGAGGTGAGTGAGGCCCCAAATGATTGCCATATACATACTGCTTTGTGTGTATTTGTGTATATGCTGCTACATTCTTATCATGAGCTGGATGCAAAATCAAGGTTTTGGGGTTTTTTTCTGTTTGTTTTTTTGTTTGTTTTGAGATGGAGTCTCGCTCTGTGGCCCAGGCTGGAGTGCAGTGGCATGATCTCAGCTCGCTGCAAGCTCTGCCTTCTGGGTTCACGCCATTCTCCTGCCTCAGCCTCCTGAGTAGCTGGGACTACAGGCGCCCACTAATTTTTTTGTATTTTTTAGTAGAGACTGGGTTTCACCATGTTAGCCAGGATGGTCTCGATCTCCTGACCTCATGATCCACCTGTCTCTGCCTCCCAAAGTGCTGGGATTACAGGTGTGAGCCACCACGCCCGGCCAAAATCAAAGTTTAATGTCCAAGTCACGTTTGACTCCTGATTTCTAAATGTTCCTTTTAAGGCCTTCCAATTCCCCCTGCTAAGCCCTGGCAAAGCCTGCACTTCATCATGGTGGAAGACGCAGTCATTCTCCAGGCTTGGAAGGTCAGTGACTATGTCCCCAGGATACACACTGGGGCCGGCTAAGAGAAACGGGGGAGTATGTGACTGAGCCACAGCCATCCTAACACAGCTGTAACTCTCTTCCTGGGGGACTAAAATTTAAAAAGTAGCAAACTCATTGTCCCATACCCCGGACAGCAAAAACATTTCCTCTAGGACCTGTGGAATGTGAGCTTGTCCCAAGCCTGGGGAAGGGGGTGGAACACAGTCTTGCCCAAACACAGACATAGACACACAAACGCACACACACACACAGAGACATACATGGGTGCACACACACATTACAGAGATACACACAGAGGTGACACACACAGAGACACACACACACACCTCTGCCTTTCTCGGCTCCACCCACAGACAACCAAGCCATGGCTATCACCTTGCAGGGGATCCGGGTCTTGGGAAGGCTCCTCGGTGCCCCAGGGAGCTTCAGTGGTTCTAGATGGAACACAGAAGCTCTGCATCTTCAGCACTATTTCATCCTCCCCCCATCACGGCCATATGGCCCACGTTCCTTCACAGACCAAGCCTGGGCATCAGAGGCGATTAATGGGGGTTTCATGAAGCCAGGCAGGGTCCTGAGGAGGCGAGTGGGTTTCTACTTCCCTTCCTCCAGGTCCTGGACCTTGGAATTTGGCCCAGGGAAGAACGGAAAAGTTCATGAAGGTTCAAAAGCATAAACATCTCACCATACTCCATTTTAGGACCTCAGGGACAGATGATCATGGCTGCACCATATGACCCACCCTGTTCAGTCACCTCCATGTCATCATTCTGAAGTGAACTATTTCTAGTGGCCAGCCTAGATCAACCTGCAGAGACAGTAGCAGGCAATTTGCATGAGGAGAAAAAAGTCACCTTGTCATTAAGAGCACAGCCTTCAAAATTAAACAGATGGTTCCATTCCAGCCATGCCACTTTCTAGCTACAATTTTAGAGAAGTTGCTTAACCACTCTGTGCCTCAGTTTCAACATTTGTGACATGGAGATACTAACAAAATCTAACTTCTGGGTTATTTGTAAAAGTTACTGAGTTAATATACGTAATAAAGCATTTCATATTTAACTAAGCGCTTACATTATTAAAACACTTTGGAAGCAGTTGGTTAGTGGACACTGCCCTATGCCCCCTGAGAATCTCCCACCCCATGGCCCTTCCTCCAGGGCTCCAGGACCTCTTTGCAATCCAGCTACCAATCCAGTTAACGCCTGGCAGGCAGGGGGAGCTGCCTGTGCCAGCCTTGATATCTATGCCATAGCATCCTTCCCTGTTCAAATGTCACCCCTGCCCCGTGGACTCTCTCACACTCCCTTTCACCTCTGCACACTCGGCAAGCTCCTGAGGTACACCTTCTTCATACTCTTGGAGGGACGGAGCCTTCTAACCCTGCTTGGCTCCCTCCTGGTTCTGATTGAGCATGTAGTTCCTCTCTAGATCCTTCAAACCCACAGACATGGGGCTCGCGGCCAGAGAGCTTGACCTAGTGTAGTTCCCAGCTTCATTTCAAGGCCAAAAATGTTTGGGAAAAGCTGGAATCAATGTCCACACTTCTGCGAAGCTAGGAAAACCCCAAGGCTAGTCTCTTAGCGCAGCAGCACATGCTCAAGTAAGTAAATATTTCTTAAAGAAACAGTTAAATCCGTCCAATTCCGCCACCACTATGCGCCGTCTGCCCTGTACTGGTTTGTTATCACTGTTTGGATGGAGTCACCCAGCAAGTAGAAAGTATGACATTCAAATAAAAACACATGAGCTTGAATCTCAATGGTGCTACATGGGGTATGTGGTAAGTCCCTGCAGTCTCAGCCTCCACACACACAGGGACACACATAGGCGCACATCCTCACCTGGGAGTGAGGTGTGCTGTGGGAATAAAGCACGGTGAGGGCCCATCCCAAGACAGCCCAGAGACTCAGCACTCAAGACGCTATTGAGGGAGGAGGTTTTGGGTCATGCACCTTCACAGTCACTGGAATGATAAGCATTCTAAAAAGTAGTTGAATATAAATGTTGTAAAAAGAGTTGCTTGGCCTGTGGATTTGTAATGCAAATGCCCCTAATAGAAGAAGAGAGGGGACAGACTCATAGGAGGGCACCAGGCATGTTCCTACCTCTCCAGGGTGCAAGAGAACCCTGAGCTATTTTCACAAAGATGCTGTGAAAATGCAGAGTGTGAAACGCTCGCACACCGGAGGAAGTGTTCAAAAAGAATGCCCTTTCTTTGCTGTATCATTCCGATTAACAGGTTGGCAATTTTCAACTTACCCACAACTTCCTTTACCTGAGACCATCACAGGTAACTTTCCTAACAGGAGTAGCAGTCGACCTTAGAAGCATGACTTGTGAGATCTCAAGAAGGCATTATTGGGAAAATATGATCTCCCGGATTTCAAGAAATTCTCACAGCCGAGAAGTCTTTGGTAACCTAATTCCATTTTCAAGACAGGTTGCTCCTTAAATGGACTGCCTGGGGGAGCCAAAGTTTTCAAACAATCACTGTCAGATCAACTCAAGTGTGTGGGGAAGGTGGCACCGTTTTCTCTATTTCCAGGACAGGAACCAAATTGGTCATTATGTTAGGCAGGAGATGAAACATTGCTATAGTCAAAAAGGAATATACTTTTACAGTCAAAGTAAACTGGCCCTTATTTGGTGTGTGCATGTGTCTCTGAGCCTTGGCCTCTCCAGTCTGCCATGCTTTTTCATAAGAATTGCTCTTTCTGCAGCTAGTGGCCAAATCATTTCCCCACTGCCCTGTAAACAGTAGCTCAAGATCCATCTTTTCCAGGAAGCATTATCTAATTAACACTATACATTCTGTAACCCATTAATTTTCCCAGCCCCCACTCTTACTGAAGGCTCTGCTGTCATTACAGATCAGAGACTGCCCACCCAGTCACAGCCCTGGTATTAGGGCTACAGATAAAATATAGAACACCCAGCTAGATTTGAATTTCAGATGAACAACAAATTATTATTATTATTTTTTTTTAGTATAAGTATGCTCCATGTAATAGTTGGGACATACTTACAAAAAAATTGTTTGTTGTCTATCTGAAATTCAAATCCAGCTGGGCATCTTGTGTTTGGTTCTGTTCTGTTGTTTCTTTGTTTTGTTTTTTGTTAAATCTGGCAACTCGATCTGTTATCTGTCCTCCTTGCTTACACTTCAGAGAGAGAGAAGAAAAAGGTTGTCAACAGCCAAATAAAGAGAGGCCACAAAACCCATGCACTAAATCTCAAACACTGTGTCCAAACGAGAGACTCTTAAACCTTCACCTGGTCATTTCAAACCCAATTTTAACAAGCTTTGTGGCAGATTACCAGTACCAAACTAGAAAGAAGATTGGGAGTTGCTAAAGGGAAGAAGGATGTTGGCACAGAAAGAGTCCCAGCCTAGAATCAGAACACACAGCCCTGAATCCCACTGTCTTCCTTCTAGCCATGTATCTTTGGCAGGTTGCTGAGCTCTTGAAAGCTTCAGTCTGTTGTTTGTTTGTTTTTTCTCTTTTAATCAACAAATTGGAGATGATCCTATCTGCCTTGCAGAGTCGATATAAGGATTAAATAAAATAATGCACATGAAAAGTGCTAAATAAATGTAAGATATTTGTTATCACAGAGATACACTGATGGAATAAAAAATAAGCATCCTCAGTTTCACTGCTAGCAAGGAGGCAAACTACAGAAATCAAACACAAGTGCTCACAAAGACAACACTCAGACTGATTTAACGTAAGGGCAAAGAACCGGTATACCTCGATAAAACAGAGGCGACACATCATCCTACTGCAGCACTGATGTTCAAAATGACGGCTTGGAGGCATCAGGAAAAGATGAAAGTAAATTCAATGTGTTCTGTTTAAGAAGGCAGGGAAGTGTTTCATCCAGGCCAATCTATCTAGGCCAGGGGCTTCAGTATGACACAGCTCCATCAAGAAATCTGAGAGGTGCTTTTCATAAATGCACTGGGCACCTCAATGTGCCAGGCACTGTGCTAGGCATAGTCCCATTCATGAGCTTAGAAAGAAACGCTTTGTTCAAAGCAAGCGGCTGTTATCCTGCTAATAAATATTTGTGGATGGAATGAGGAAGAGGCTGAGTGAATGCCCATGGTGAATTTACAAAGCTGGATACACGAAAAGGACTCGGAATATACATGTAGCTGGATTAACTCCCTTTATATTATAAGTGACAAGACAGGGCAGGGAAAAGAAAAGGCACCAGCTATGTGCGCAAAGGAGAAACAAACGCAATGATGCCCTGACTGAGGACGCCCAGCATGAGTTCAGGGTGCATAACTTCAACTCAGCAATGACAATCCTACTGCAATCTGTCGGTGACACTGCTCAAGGGAACCAAGGGAAGACATGCCCCAGGAGTTTTGTTTGTTTGTTTGTTTGTTTTTTGAGATGGAGTCTCGCTCTGTCGCCCAGGCTGGAGTGCAGTGGCCAGATCTCAGCTCACTGCAAGCTCCGCCTCCCGGGTTCACGCCATTCTCCTGCCTCAGCCTCCCAAGTAGCTGGGACTACAGGCGCCCGCCACCTCGCCCGGCTAGTTTTTTGTATTTTTTAGTAGAGACGGGTTTCACCGTGTTAGCCAGGATGGTCTCGATCTCTTGACCTCACGATCCGCCCGTCTCGGCCTCCCAAAGTGCTGGGATTACAGGCTTGAGCCACCGCGCCCGGCCTAGGAGTTTTTAAGTGGTTAATACTTCATGAGTCATCCTATTTCTCTACTCTTTGGAAACAATCTGTTTGGTTTTATTTCCTAACAAATGACTGGGCCCTGTAATACCTCACTGTCACGGTTTTAACCCATGAGGTCGGGTCGAAGCCTACCCAACCAGCATGGGATTAACACCCTGCAACTCTAAGGGTATCAGCGGGCCTTAAATGCAGCCATGAGCTGAATGGGGCTATGTGGGTTGTGCAGATAGGCTGAAATCCACTAAGGTCAGGCTGCAGTTAACAGATCATCACAGCCAGGACCAGAGAAGCTGACCCGTTGACATCATTTCCCTGTCAGTCAAACTCCTTATCAACCAGTCAGTTGCCCCTGAATGAGGGTCCCTCACACGTGCTCATACTAGCTCCAGACTTATTTGAGTGCAGGCAAAAGTCAGAGGAGATGACGGACCTGGTCTTGCCCTCAGGAAATTCATTTTCTAAACAGAGGACAAACCCACAAAGGCAAGAAGACAACGACAGACATCTGCCAAGGCATGTGGATAACATCCTAGTTCAGCAGGGCTCCGCGGGAGGCTGCCTCTCGGGTGTGCACCGGGGCCTGTGGCTACCTGTACGAAATGCAGGGCCCGCACAAGCATCGCCTCTGGAGCCGGGATTCCACAGCGACTCTGAACTTCATACTTAAAAGAGCAGGGCCTCACTTGGGCTGCCTTGGAATCCTCAGGAAATTGGATCTCATGGGGTTCTTAGACATCAGATAATTTAATCCCTCACTGGAACAGACGAAAAAGGGAAAGGGCCAAAGGAAAAACGATGTCCAAGTGCCAAGCTCTCACCATGTGCTCTAATCCTCGCGCTATTCCAGTGGTCAGAGACACAATCATTCTGCAGATCGCCTGCCAGTCACACAGCCACGATGGAGGGAGGAACCAGGATCTGTGTAACCAGGCCCCAGCACTCCCCTCACTGCCCCAAGCCACCACAGGTGAAAACAGGAAAAGGCCTGTCCAGGTGGCAAGGGTCACGAGTGGCAAGTCCAGGCCTGGACCAGAGCTTTCGACCAAGTCTTACATACAGAAACGTTCATATCCACTCCCCCTAGCGAGTGTTGAGGGTGCTTACTGCTGTACCGCTGTATTTCATTAAAAGGCCAAGTCTTTTTTCATTTTTTAATTTTTTTTGAGACGGAGTCTCGCTCTGTTGCCCAGGCTGGAGTGTGGTGGCGCGATCTCGGCTCACTGCAAGCTCCGCCTCCCTGGTTCACGCCATTCTCCTGCCTCAGCCTCCCAAGTAGCTGGTACTACAGGCGCCCGCCACCACGCCCGGCTAGTTTTTTGTATTTTTTAGTAGAGACGGGGTTTCACCGGGTTAGCCAGGATGGTCTCGATCTCCTGACCTCGTGATCTGCCCATCTCAGCCTCCCAAAGTGCTGGGATTACAGGCGTGAGCCACCACGCCCGGCCGGTTTCTTTTTCCAAGGCAACTTCAGCTATGGATCAAATCAATCCCCTCTCAACATATTTCCAGGGACCCTCCAAATCCCTCTGTTGATCAGAATTTTATCTTAACTACAGGTAGAAATAAGAATGTCCCAGCTCGGGTCCAGCCGTGTTTTGTGAGAGGTTGTACACCTGGCACTTGGGTTGTGTTTCAAAAGAGTAAGTGTTGGTTCAGAAAGCATTTTCCCAATCTATGTCCCGTTCACTTGTTTTCTGCCTTTCAGATTGATCAAGATAAAGTTCAGCCTGTTGGCATGGGCGTGACGTATCAGAAACCTTCATATTCTGCTGCTGCTGAAAATCTCGATTTGGACAGGCTTTCTTAAGTGCCTTTTGGCAAAATAAAGCCAAAAATATAACTTTTCACCTATCAATCCTTCTATTAGAATACATCCTCAGGAAGAGCAACTGCAAAAACATATATATATGTTATTTATTTTACATATATTATATATTATGTACATTATAAAGGTGGATACGGAAGAATAAAGTTATTCTTCACTGTGCTATTGAAACTGCGAAAACAGCTTCAGTGCTCACCAAACAGCAGAGGAATTACGAACATCAGGACACTTTCACAGGATTCGACATTAAACTGCAGATTCGTATTTAATGCCACAAAAGGACAGTCATGACATGTAATTTCTAAAAACTGAATTACATAGTAATAGGTGTAGTAGGATTCTTTTTTAAAACAAGAATATATTTCTGTATTTGCATGGTAAAGACTGGAAGGATATACACATAAAAGAGAGTAGTGTCCCTTTGGTCTGAGATTTTGAATGAACTTCTTTCCTTTTCAAAAATCTGTCTCTTAAGTTTTCAATAATGATTATGTGTGACAGTCACACACTGCCTAACACTGCAGTCAACAACAGGCCACATCCACAATGGTGGTCCCATAAGGTCATAACGAGGCTGAAAAATTCCTATCACCTCATGACATCTTGATGACCTGCATAGGTCTAGGTTACTATGTGTGCATGTCTTACTTCTTAACAGAAAATTTACAAAGCAAAAAATAATAAAATAATTTTCAATAGAATACATCACATAGAAAAAAGGATATAAGGAGAATTTTTTTGTACAGCTGTATGTTTGTGCTTTAAGCTACATGTTGTTATAAAAGGGTCATCAAGTTAAAAAATTAAAGTTTATAAAGTGAAAAAGCTATAGCAAGCTAAGGTTAATGTATTATTGCAGGAAGAAAAATATTTTTTCTAAATTTAGTGTAGCCTAAGTGTCCACTGTTAATAATGTCCACAGTAGTGTGCAGTCATGTCCATTCACTCATGACTCATACACAGCAACTTCCAGTCCTGCAAGCTCCACTCATGGTAAATGTCCTACACAGGCAAACCACCTTCTTAATCTTTTATACTGTACTTTATACCTTTTCTATGTTGAGATACGTTTAGCACTGTATTACAATTGCTTACAGTACTGAAGTACAGCAGCATGCTGTACAGAAGCCAAGGAACGATGGGCTATGCCCTATAGCCCAGGTGTGCAGCAGGCTCAACCATCCAGGCTTGTGTAAATTCACTCTATGATATTCACATTTGATGAAATCACCCAACAATGCATTTCTTAGAATGTATCCCCATTGTTAAGCAATTCATGGCTGTACTTGTGTAATTATAATTTTGAAATTATTCTCTAAATTAAAAGAGAAGCTATTACTGATATGAGGGAAAGCATTTTTCCCATGAAACAATGTGTAACTCATAGTAAGATAATCAGATTGGACCATAAAACCTGTGAAACCTGTTTAGCATGATCGGTATGCTAGCTCGACTTGGGGGTGTGCTGGGGGACAGGGACAAGAAGGAGGGGAGTTCCCTTCATTTCCTTGGACCTAGGACAAGCCCTCAAGAGCCCTATTCCACCCCTAAGGGCACCTCCTCCAAGGCTCCTGCTGTTCTCCTGCTTCCTGGGCCCTGTGTCCTGGATGCACAGGCATACCGGATCGCTCTCTCCTCCAAAGTTATCCACTTCACACCAACCTTGCCAACCCGAACCCTATCTCTCAGGCATCACCCACTCTCTGGGGAGCAAAAGAATGGCATCTGCTAAAAGAACAGCTGAGATGAGCCATCAGTGGTCAGGGTCACTGACTGGAGGGAGGGAGACCATGGTTCCAGCTGTCCCAGCTTCATGGGTGGGGGGCATTTCTGGCATACAGGCCCCTTTTGGCTCCAGTGCATCCTGAGCCACACAGCCAGGACCCGTGGATGGCATGGATCCATTAGCCTTGGCATGTATCTCCGACAGAAACTTGTGCACAAGGTGCCCACCCTGGGGTCTCTCCTTGCTATGGACTGCACAGGGATGCTGTTGTGCCTACACAGATGCCCGTTTTATTCATTTACAGATTCTCTGACTTACTGATTCAGAAGAGGTTTCCTGCTAATTAGCCCCTCGCCAGACATCAAGGAGGGTACAACAGGAAAAAAACAAGTTGCCCTTTCCTCCTCCCATATAGCCAGCGCCGGGTCTACAGCTGGCGTGCCATGCTCCTGCCACGTCCTGCCTGGCTGTAGGGAAGGCAAGTCGGGGGTAGTGAGGGGGAGTGTAGGATCCTGGGATAGGACCAGGCTGTGCAGAGAGGGGGATTCCAGGCTGGAAGTGTGGACTTAATCCTGGGAGAGTCATTCCAGGTGCTGAAGCAGAGAAAGGGGACAATTAAGGAGATTTGCCTGGGGGCCGCCTGTGGGATACTACAGGGGGCTGAGACCAGAGGCAAAGACCAAACCAGAAGTCAGAGGAGGAGGTGCGGTCACCGCAGCCTTCAGAGAAGGTGGCCAAGGGCAAAGTGCCTGGTTCAGAAGGGCCAGCTTCTGGCCTCTCCAGGGGTGGGTCCTGGAGGGTGTTACTCAGCTCCTCCGGGCAGTCCACCTTTCCTGGGTGAAACGCACATGATAACACTGCCCTCGCATCTCAGAGGGGCTGGGTGCACTTAAAGTGCTTTGTTAAAGTGTGGAGTGCTATACAAATGTTAGCTATTATTATTAAAGGGCTGAAACAGTATTTTGTCAGCAGCTTAGTTCAGCTTGGTTGAACACGGCACTCCAAACATTTCAACAAATACCAAACAGGACTTTGTTATTTAGGGAAGAGATTCAGGAGCTTTCATGGAACACTGGAACATCTAAACACCAGCTAAAAACACAACTATCCCAGCCTCCATGATAAGCATCTTCATTCTGGTGAGGCTGGAGGGCTGGTGAGCACTGTGACCCTCAGGCTCACGCCCAGAGAAGGCCTACAGTCTTGGGGTGCTTGGCTCCAAAAGGGGTCTAAGTCTGGAGGAAAGGAAAAGGAGGGTGTTCATATGGCCCGAAACAATGGTCCCGGCTAGTCTGTGGTTACCCAGGTTCTTCAGGGGAAGGACCTTTCAGGGACTACTGACCATGCAGAAGACCCCAGAAACTTGGAATCCCAAAACCTTGGTCTTGGAAGGGCATTGTAGCCAGGCTGCCTCTCTACCTGCTTATCTTCCTCCCACAATCCTGTGGGCTTCTTGAGGGTGGAAACCACTTCCCTAGTTCCTAGCAAAGGACCCAGGACATAGCCAGCTTCCCATATGCATTGGCTGTTTGGATGGATGCATGGGTGGGTGGGTGGATGGATGGATGGTGAATGGATGAATGAATTCCATAGCATTTCTAATCAAGAAAACACCAACGTGTTGCTTCCCGCCTTTCCAGAGGAAGGCCACCTTTTCTTGCAGTGTCTTACTGTTAAAAGAGTTGAATCTCCTCCTGTGTCCTGACCCTGCCCAACACTGTACTCCACTCGCTCCTTTCTCCCCCCACTGCTGCCCATCAGGAGGCTGTTCTGTTAATTCTGAAGGCTGAAGCCACCCAGAAACCTCCTCCCAGATGCCTTAGAGGGCCCCTAAAGAGGAGGAAGTAGCCAGCGCGCTGGCCTCATTTCCCAGCTAGCAGCACCAGCTCCTCCCTGGGTGTGAGCTGAGAACTTTCAGGGACAGGGACAGAGCCTTCCGGAAGGGCAATAGGTTCCTATTTAAACGTTTGTTTTCATTTGCGTGTTTCGCTAAGCACAAAAGCTCCCCTTTAAGCCCTCATCTCCTGGTGAACAGACTATTCCTGCCTGTCTGAGTCACATATCTCTGGGCAGCCAGACCTTCTGACTCACTGGTGGTTGAAATCTCAGATTCACAATACCAGAGAGCTGCTAAAAATAGGAATAATGTACCTGGGCCCCAAAATAGGACGGAGTCAAATACGGCTCTTTAAAAACCTACTGCCAGATCTGTAACATAAAAATCAAACAGGGGCTATACTTGTCCTCTTTCATATTCTCTTGAATGTAATAAAGCCATCTCTAATTCCTTTGGAAATCGGCAAGGTAAATGGAACATGATACAATAGAAAGAAAGGGCAGGAATAACTCTGCCTAGTGCACTCTGGTTGTTTTTATTAGAAAATTCTATATCCTTAAATTAGCATAGGGTATTTTCACAGCAGTGGTAGGGAAATGAAGCTTCTCCATCATTGCTTTGCTGGTTTCTCCCTTGGGAATCAATGTGGCTTAAAATAGTAAGGAAATTGTCACTGAACAACAAAGAGGATGCTTAGGTTTTTTTTTTTTTTTTTTTTTTTGAGTTGTTTTATATTTCCTTTCAAGGCTTTTGAGGTTTCCCTATATTAAACTTTTATAGCTTTTTCCATTACTTACAAACTATTTGTACTTGAACAGCGTTAGGATCAGCCTTGATTTTTTTTGTCTTACTTTTTTGGGGGAAAAACATCTATACCACTGTCAAGTATTCTCGACGGTTTTGGGCAAAAGTCATGACAACTTTCTTCATCCTGCATCTCTCCTATAGAAGCCACCACGGCTTCTGGGCCTCCGCTGACCTCACCACAGCCTGCAGGGAGGCTGGGCAGATGTCATCACTCTGGGTCTACAGATGGGACTCAGATGTGCAGGGAGGAAGCACTCAGAGGGAGGGCCGGTCTCTCACCCAGTGTTTCTGATGCTCGCCCTGTCCTGCACCTGGAGAGGCTGGGAGCAGACATGTGTGAAAAAAGAGAACAGAGCAGACCTGCCTTCCAGGGACAGGAGGGAGACACGCTGTGCACGTCCTGCTCTGTCTGATGGCTGCCACTTGTGGAAAGGTGCTGCCATTCCGTCTTCCATACCTGCACATCTTTTTACATTATGTTTCAGGTGGTTTTTTTTTGTTTTCTTTTTTGGTTCTTTTTTTTTTTTTTTTTTTTTTAACTCATATGCTCTTCAGAGCAGATGACCTAAAGGAAATAACCCTGGAGGTTGTCTCAAGAGGAAGGAAATGGCTGTTAACATCGTAAATCACAGATGTTTGTTTTCATGGTGTTTTAAATTCCAACGACTTCCGAAGGTGGGAGCCTGCAGGCATGGGGGCACAGACTACTGGGTTATGGATCGTAAATCACTGGCACCACTTGTGGAACGCAGCCTAAAATCTCCAGCAGCCAAGATGAGGCTGCTGGGTGAGTGAGGGGAAGACAGGGGATCACAGTCACACTTTGGCCAGCGGGGACAAGGTAAAATGGCATATGTGTGGCTGAGACACTAGGACCGCCAAGCCCAGAGCATCTTCAGCACAGGGTTGAGGCTCATGAGAGGCCACTGCTGGCTTGGAAGCAGGTGTGGGAGTCCCTGGAATGGGTGCCTCAGCCTGGGGCCACTGGATAGGTCTATGGGGGGAAAAGCTTAAAGAGAATGTGTGAGAGGCTCTGATAACGAAGCTTGGACACTTAAGACAGGCGTTATGGTCTTATCTTTCTTGAACACACAATGGCAACCCCAAACCATGACGTTTCTATCTAATTTAGGAGAGAAATAAATTGTTGAGAGTTGATGGTGGCAGGCCTTTAGTTGCTGTCATCTCATTTAATTCTTGCAATCATACCATGGGACAGTTTATTTATTCTCTTAATTTTATAGCTGAAGAAACTGAGTTTCTATGAAGTTAAAGAATTTGCTGGAAGTCACACAACTAAGAAGTAAAGTCAACACTGAAAAAATACATATTATTTTGTAGAAACGGGGCCTCGCCATGTAGTTCAAGCCGGTCTCAAAGTCCTGGCCTCAAGAGATCCTCAAGAGAGGGGAAGACAATGACTCAGATCTCGGCATCCTGAGCCACTGGGACTATAGGCGCGAGCCACCGTGCCTGGCTGGAGTCAGTATCTGAACCATGATTTGCCAGATATCCAAGCCCGCTTCGCCTCACTACAGCACAACTCCTCTCTAGGACATCTGCCCAGTCTGCTAGATGGAAGTTGAGCATCCTAATGAACCAGCACTCCTGTCCTTTTGAGCCTAGAATGAGTTCTTTTGACTCAACCCATGGTATCCTTTTTCCCTGGCTTTCTCTCTCCTCAGTTCCAGTAGAATGACTGGCATGTGCTGGTAACTGTCTGCTGAACTGCAGTAATGCTGTGGCGTCTTCACTTCAGGGGGCCTCCTCTAGAATAAGCCATCATAAGCATGGTCAAATGGCTTCCACCCACTTTCTGCCTTGTGTAAATCTTTTTCACTAAGTGGGGTAACCTGAAGGAGGATTTATAAGCATGGAGGGCCCACCTCTTGGAGGCAAATTCATCTTCCAAGGCAGGAAGCAGCATTAGGATTGATCTAGCCCATCTCCTTGCCCCAGGGTGAGACAATAAGGGATCTTCCCCTCTGCTAGCATCCTACTGGTACCGTTTGCAGAAGGAGTAAGAAGGGATAAAGAGGAAGTTAGAAGACCGATCTAGTCACCAATGACTGGAGGCAAATAACTTGGTTTCCCTGAGCCTTAGTTTCCTTTCCTAAGGGAAGTAATTCCTGCCTTGTCTTTCTTAGGGAGTTCTTGTGAGAACCTAATGAGGGCCGTGTGCCACAGAGCTTTGAACATCAAAAAGAGCTACACAAATGGCAGGCATTTCTTCTCCAGACTCTCTGGGGAGACAGTGAATGGTGTCTTTGTGTAATTCATTTTGTGTTGATTCACTCTTGCTGTCAGAAAGGCTTCTGAATGCCAACCTACATCTCTCCCTGCAGCTGCCCCTGTAGTTACGCCTTGTGAGGTGACGGAGAACGAGGGGTCAGAATCACTCTTAACAAGGCTGCATTCACTGCTGCTGGAAGGCTTGGTGCATCGCCATTGGAGGGAGGCTGGATGGCGCGGTCATGCTTCCTAGGCACAAGCATACAGTTTGCCTTCCCCTTAGGCCACTGTGGGATGAGAATTCCAGGAGAAAAAGAAGGAAGGATGTTTGCTATTTAATAACAAGCTTGAGGAAATCACACCAGAGAGGAGGAAGCAAACAGGCTGACTAGTCAGGATGGCAACGTGGGGGCCAGCGCCCCCAGTTCACCCACCACGGGCATGACCTGGGAGGCCAGGCAGGGCTGGAATTAAAAGCACAGGTTTTGGAGTCTCCCGATCTCACTTGAAATTCCAGCCTCACCTCTTCCTACACACTGGCCTTGGGTAAATCATTCCGTCTCTCCAATACTTAGTGTTCCTTATCCACTAGGGGATTAAATGAGATTCTGGAGTGCCCAGCACACAGCCCATCATGACCTGTAGGTGTGTCACACTCCACATGGTCACCATGACATCAGCAACCCCTCCTCTTCCCCCACGGAGTCTTCCCCACTTTCTCAAGAACTGGGACTGGAGCGCGTCCAAGGGGCTGCTCCTCGCTGCCGGAGGGAGAACCGTTCAGACGCTGTCGTCACCCGGTCACAGACTCAGAACTTCATTGCTACTTTATTTGTTGTTTTCTGGCTTTAGGATATTTCCTTATGATAAAAAATGTGATATCACTAAAAAAATATTAAGAAGTAGGGAGAAATGCTACCAAGTATACTCAACATTTTGGCATTTTGGTTTACTTTCCTCCAGATTTATAATGCATATTTTGGATGTAATTGAGGTTCTATGGCATGTACATTTTATTCTGGTATGTCACAGGACATTATAAGATAAGTACCTAGTCATGCTGTTAAAAACTCTTCAGAGACATCATTTAATGGGCACATCCTATTCCACGGTAGGGCTATACCAGGCCCCCATTGTTAAATATTTAAATTGTCTCCAATATTTTATTGTTGGAAGTCCCACTGTAATAAGATACTTGTGCATAAGTCTTTGCATTTTTGTTTATTTTATTTGAACAGAAATGGGACTAAAAGTTATGAATATTTTTAAGATTCTTAATACAAACTGCCCAGTTGCATTCCAGAAAAGTCTGGCCAAGTCTTTCCTGTGGCTTGGAGTTCCTACTATACCCTCACATCCTCTCCTTCGATGGCTTGTCCTTATTCATCAACAAGCAAAATAGGGCACTTGCCTTTTTCTTTTTATCTTTTTATTTTGAAATAATTTCAAACTTAGAGAAAAGTTGGAAGAACAGAGAAAGACACTCAAATAGACCCTTCTCCCAGATGGTCCAGTTGGTAACATTTTTGTCATATTTGCTTTATTATTCCTCGATAGGTAGGTAGGCAGAAATATACATATGTAACATACATACATAAACACACACATATTTTTTCTGAATCATCTGAGACTAAGTTCCAAACAGGATGTCCTTTATGCCTGAATACTTCAGTATGTATTTTATAGAAACAAAGACACATTCCTATACTATGATGAGCAAAATAAGAAATTTAACATGGACACAGTACTGGAACTAATCTGTAGGCCTTGAATTTCACCCCATGCCCTTTATACCGAAAAAATAAAAAAAAAAAAAAGGAGTCCAGGATTCAACCTAAGTCATGCATTACACTTAGTTGTCGTATTTCTTTAGTTCCTTTAATCTAAAACAGTTCTCTCCATCCTTCTTTGTCTTTCATGACCATGACATTTTTAAAAAGAACAAGCCAGGATATTTGGAGCATGTCCCTCGATTTGGGTTTATTGAATATTTCCTCCTGATTAGCTCAGAATCACGCATTTTGGGCAGGAACACCACAGAAGGGATGTTGGGTCCGTCTTGGGATGTCACATTGGGTAGAGTGTCCACATTTGCTAGTTGGCATTATGACCTAAGGAAAAGTTTTCCTCATTCTTCCCCATGTATTCATTAACTTCTGTATATTGGCACAGACTCATGGATTCTTATTTAAGCTGTTAATGTCATCCTCTATTTTGATGCTCTAATTATCTGGGATTTAGGCAGTAGGAAGCTCTTGGATGGGACTTCTGTGTCCTTTGACACGACCTCCTCCTTCTGAGAGTATAACTTTCTGGCACCAGATGCAGCAAGAAGTTCTCTTGTGCTAACTTTGCCTTTGATTCCTTTCAGTAAGGCACAATATTAGAAACCAAAATCTAGATGCTAGATTCACATATGGCTACAGGGGTGTCATTATTTCTAACTCCTTTCAGCTGCTATCGAGTTAGGATACATATGTATGGACGTATATAATCCATATTAGATGTACATTCATACATGTACATATAATATACATGCACAAACATCATATTAACATGGCATTTCTTTTTAAATTAGAATTTTTAAAAATTATTGCTGAGGTTGAACCCTTCCAAATGTTATCAGGGTATCATACGGCTCCTTTGCACATCTGTCAGGGTCTTCGCATTTCTTTAGATACACGTTTAAATACAGATATTAAGGAAAAATATTACATTCATGCTAAGTACTTTCCCAAATTTATTGTTTGCTCTTTGATTCCTGATGTAGAGACTTCTCGTTTTTTAAAGTTGGAACAATCCCCAATTTTTGTAATTTATTTCACTGTTTTGAGCTATTAAAGTCCTCCCCCAGTCAGAGATTTGATACTCGCTTCTATTTTCCTCTTTATTTTCCATTAATATATTTAATCAACCTGGAATATATTGTGGCAAACTGTACGAGATGAGGATCCAGATTGCTTTGATATTTCTTCCAAGCAGCTAACCAATTGTCCTAGCACCATTTATTATATAATCCTTCCCTTCATCACTGATTTATCATTGTTGTTTTTAGAAATTGCTTTTTGTATCTCCATCTGGCCAAGTGGGTTTTATAAAGGTTGCAGGGTAAAACTGTTTTTTCTCTCCTAGTCCCACATCATTTAGAACACTGGAAAAAGTGCATCCTGGCTAAGCACTTGACCTCTGGACTGAAGCCAGGCTGCCTGGATTCACATCAGGTTCCCCGCTTTCCCACCTGTAAAATGGGGCTAATCAGTGCACCCACCTTGTAGGCTATCATGAGTATTGAAGGAGTCAAAACACTTAAATGCTTAAAGTAGTGCTTAGCACATGGAGGAACTCAATAGATCTTAGTTATTATTCTTTTTCAAATTATCTTGTTGTTTTTTATGTTAACTTGTTTGTGTCTGAGATGGGAAACTGAGGCTTAGCAATATGAGGTGATCCTCCAAGCTCATGCACCCAGCCCTCCCACACCGATACATTTCCTACAAGATGGCAGGTCCTCCCCAGCATCTCATGCTCAGGTCAAGCCCCATGGCATTGGCCAAGGTAGGCAAATTCCTCTATGAGATAGGAGAGGGAGGGAAGGTGAGAGGGAGGGAGGATGCAATTCAAACAGGATGTGTGGTACTATCCACCTTTCTCTCAGCATATGTGTGTGGTACCATCCACCTTTCTCTCAACATATGTGCACCCCATGTGAGTGGGGAGACCCCGACGGCTGTTCAGCTTGTCTTTCTTAGTTCCTGTGGCCCTTCTTCACCACACTGAGTGGGTTCCCAGTGTTTAAAGATACGTATTTTCAAAGAGCACAGGCCCTAAATGTAAACCAACTAAAGTTATTCCATCTGAAGCTCAACTGCCCCAGCAACAGACCTCTAATCCTCCTGGAGCAAAATCCAGCTGTCGTGGCCTTCACAAGAAGTGGCTGCCATTCTGCAGCATGGCCCTTTCCCAGGGGAGTTTCTTCACTACAAGGACCATGAGAGCGAAGTCGCGGCCACCCAACTGCCGCTCGTTTTTTGTCTTAGGTCATTCCCCTTTTCCTATTTTATTCTCCTCTAATGTAAACTTCCTAAAGTGCGCACTGGACTCTTCACCGTGTCCCCATAATCACACAACCACACAACATCTACAGCAACAAAAACAGTTTCCTTTTGCCAAAATGCTAACATCAAGAATTATTTTTATTTTGGGGGGGGTAGACTGCAAGAGCCTAAAGTGACAAATCAGGACAGAGCATGTGGCATGTGCAGAATAGGATGCATTTGCTTGACAAGAGGCACAAAGGAATGATGTTCATTGATGGGGACAGGCACCGGACCTCACTGCACTGGCCGGCGGTGCACGGACACTGCAGCTGAAGGGACTCTTCCTCATGAGCAAGTTTCCACACTTGGGCTTGAGTACGGCAAACAGCTATAATAATGTCAAGACAGAGAACCTAATTCTGGCTAATGTATTACAGAGTTCTATGTGTTTGAAAAATTACAGTAACAGTAGACACTGTTGATGCTGTTATTCCACCAATCAAAACCATCCCCAAGTTATATACAGGAAAAGAACATGAGGCTGGTAGAGAAAATGAGTGGAGACTGAAATGCAGTCATTAGACCAGCAGCACCGATCAGGGACTGTGGTGTTTGTAGACTCAGTAGGTGGCCAGTGGGACCAGGAAGCCATTGCACACCAACATTGCTAGTCAGGGTACTATCTTTAGTTATCTATCACAAAACCAGGAGGCATTCGCAGCAAATTTTGTTAGTGCCCATATGGTCATTGATCCTGAACAAATCAATCTGAGAGGTAAAAATAGAACAAGGGTGACAACAAGCAGTACTTAATTTCACCTGATTCATACGCAGACAAATTCCACTTGGTCCCAGATGAGACACCGCATTGCTCCTTAGTCATTCTGTGGAGGCTGCCTTGAGTGGCCTTGTCTACCCACACTGTCAAAGTGAATGTTGCAGTTGATCAATGGCACAATAAAGAAGATGCATTAGCAGCAACTAAAAATGACTTGCTAATTGGAGCTGACACAGTAAAAGCCCCCATCTAGACCCTTGTCTAATTGCACCAAGATGGCAAATAAATGGCCCAAGAACAGACCAAGTGGCATTTATTGATTCAGTTCCTAGCCTCCATAAAACTCATCTATCAAGCCTATGCCCACCTATGTTTTCCATATTGAAGCTGCTCCAGTTGGTCTGAAGACTGATAATTCACTAATGTTCACTTTTGGGGTTCCTAATGCCTTTCCTAGGGAGAATGAACAAGAGCAGACAAAGGGGGCTACATTTGGAGCTAAAGTTGACTAATCCATCCATCTCCACCTTCGGCTCATTCTAACACCCATTCTGGGGTCAGAACGAAGTCACACCTTTAGACAAATTAAAATAAAAGAAGGGGCGAAAATGCTAGAATCCTAGTGACTTTACTACTATTACAGCATCCTAGGAACTTACGTTAAACCTGGACACGAAGCCTCACTGGGCAGAAGCTCTCTAATAAAGGGAGCTGAGTATCCCCAGGGAGGTTCTGCTGCCCAGGTACTAAGCAGAAAGAACTGGGACATCCGGGAAGTTTCTGTGAAACTTCAAAGCTCAAGGATCATTTGGGGGGCAAGAGATATTACAGCCAGCATCCTTCTCTACTCTCTGCATGGGGAGAAAAGCAGCCAGCAGCCTTGCCGCTTTGACAGATCTAATGAAACTACTCTTTTGGCTAAAGTTCTATCAAAATTTTCCTCTGCAAAGAACTGCCCTCCCCATCTAGGGCATCTGGAAGATACATTCTCCTACAGAGTAATTACATGATCTCATCTTTTGAACTGGATATTCAGGAGAACAGGCCATAGGTCAAGGATGAAGTAAGGTGAAGAACCATCTGAGGGTTTTCCACGGAGGTCCAGTTTTCAGGTACAACCTCAACTCCCAGGGCTTTCACCTCACCAGGTCTAGTCACGGTGATTTTTCCTCTGACACCATCTTCCTTCATGAGTACCTATAATGAGGTAACTGAATTTTCATTTTGCTTTTGGCAAGGCAACCTTCCAAGTTCACCATCTTCCTTCTAAGTATACTGTTGCGTCAACCCCCAGCTGCATCCATTTCCTAGTCATCTGTCAACCAACCACAAGGTAAGCTTAGCCAATCAGGTTCACATATTCCGAGTCACGGCTCACACCACACAAACACCTCTCAGAACGACCGTTAGGTCAGAATGTTAGAAATGGATGGAGTGTGGAGGTCATCTGGTTAAAGACTGTCGTTCTACAGTGGACCACAGTGAATGCCAAGGCAGAGAACGAAATCAGAATCAGAATCAGGAAGAAAGCCCGGAACTCCTGATGCTACCAATGAACCCCATTTTCTTTGAGTAGAAAGAGGGGGACAGGCAACCTAACCAACCACTTGCTCAGTCAACTGAGTGCTTGCTATTTAACTGTAGATGCCTGGCAGTGTGTTTCATTTTGTAAGATCTGCAGGGGAAGTATACGTACAGCAGTTACCTGCAAATAACTTACAAAGCTAGTGGAAAATTGAGAGGAACAGGAATTCAGCATCCAGGACCTCAATCTCGAGGAACAGGTCTGGTCCTTTTTTCGCTGTTGTTAATTAAACAACACAGAAGTTAATTTCTTCTCTCTTACGTAAAACGCCGGAGGTGAACAGTCTACTCCACCCAGTCTGTGGACACCAGATGCTTCCAGCTCACTCGCTGATCATCTCCTACTCATGGTCCAAGATGGCAACTAAAGCTGTAGCCATCACATCCGCATTCCCAGCGGAGGAAGGAGGAGGCAAGGATGAATACTAGGGGTAACTAATATATCTGCCGTGGCACTATAGAGAGAATGGTCACCAAATCAGGAGCCTCCTAGAGTTTGGCCGTGCTTGTTTTTAAAAAGCTTCACAAGCAGTTGTTGATGCATACCCTGGTTAAGCACAATTGAACCCGATTGTCTCTCAGGTACCTTCCAGTGGGAGCCATTCTGAGTGACATGAAATGAGGAGAGATCGATGAAGTATCACGCTAAGCTTTGTTTCAGGCAGTAAATCCAGTGGGCTGATCAATGCAGCCAGGCCTTGAGAAGAGGGTGAAATACAGGCCAGGCCCTCAAGGCCAAAAACAATGCTGAGAGTTGCAGGCAGGTATTTACTAGGAGACACAGCATGGGGAGAGCTAGGAGGCAGGGGTCGAGCCTGATTACATTCCTGGAAAATAGCTCCTGTAGTCCAAAGGCAGTGGCAGCCCCTCTAACGAGAGGAAGAACCTGTTTTTCCCGGGAAAGGAGCCTGGGACTTTTGAAAATCCCCATTCCAGGGCTCAGCTGAAGGTTCTGTACTTCTCAAAGTGTGATCTCCACATGTATACATCCAAACTGCTAGAAGAGCTGGTTAAGATGCACATTCCTAGGGCCCTAGTTTAGACTTATTTAATCAAAGTTCTAGGATTTTCATTAATTTTTCAAAATGTGCAGTTTTAACAAGATTCCCAGCTGATGGTTAATGAACATGAGATCAGCACGTTCCCTCTGAAGGAAGGCCAGCTCATACCGTCCACCTTAATCCTCCTAACATCTGTCCCCTTTACGCACCATTTCTCTGCAGTCTCTCTCCTCCCTCGTCATCCTCCTTTTTCTCTCTCCCTGCCTCCTTTAGTCCACCCCTCAAAAGCCCTTCTGAAAAAATTGATGATGAAGAACAAAAACGCTCCCCCTGAAATGTGGGTGAGTCCTGCCTCCCCATGCTGCCCCCAGAGTTTCTGCAGGCCCTTGTGTGCCCTTCCTCACAGCTGTCCTCAGGGGGCTGGCCACGCTGATGTTTTCCGCGAGTGGGATGAAGGGCCCCTTGGGAAAACCCAGTTGTACTCGCACACAGAGTAGCAATGTCTGAAGGAGGTCCTATTTCAGTCCCCCTCTTCCTTCCTGGCCTAGAGAAAACTTCCTGCCATCCTCAGAGCTCACGGCCTGAGTGTCCTTTCATGAAAGATACAGAACACCACCACCTTGTCTACATGGCCAGGGCTGGCTGATACGTAAGTGGAGTTGGGAGCTATGACGTGACTTGAAGGAAAGCAGGAAAAACCTGCTTGCCGTCAAGGGGAAAGGAAATAAACTAATATTTATTGATGGTCCTGCTGAACGCCAGGCTCTGTGCTGTGGTGCTGTGCACTCTGTGTAATTTCACTTATCCCTATATTATAAATGGTACAGTGGGAGCTCAGAGAGTTTGTATAATTTGTCCAAGTTCACACAACGAGTAAGTGAGGGTTGGGATTTGATATGTAAGTCTAGAGCCGATATTCCTTCCAATAAACCATATACCATGTACCCCAAAAGAACAAATTTCAACTTTCAACTATTAGACATTCACTTCTTAGGACTGGTTCCAGGAATCCGCTGTTAAAACCTTGCCTCTGTTAAAACAAGGTGCTCCCCTGGTAAACTAATCTACTATTTCCTGACCAGGTATTCTCACTGTATCAGAGAGTTTCTTGGATAATTTTCCAACGTGAGAGCAGCTCAGAGGAAATGGGTCTTGAGACCAGATAGGATGGATGGTGGGCAGAGGTTGCCCAGGAGGGGCTATAGTGAGGGTGGGCGCCTCCGGACAGCAGGTGACACACAGAGCATAGGAGATGGGAGCCAGGGTAGGGCAGCACACTCAACCGCTTTACAGGACTGCGGAGGGTTCTCGACTGGCACAGACCTTGGGAAAGAGAGCCTAGGTCCAGGCAGAGCTTTGAAACCAGAACTGGGTCTAAACCTGTGTGATTTAACCTCTTCTGTCAGTCATTTAACCTCTCTGAGCCTCAGTGTTCTTATCTGTGGAAATGAGACAGTAATTCACTCCTCGCCAGGCTACAGTAACAATTAAATAGCTTATGCAAAGCTATCCAGCACAGTCCCTGGCGCATAGTAGGTACTCCTCACACGGAGAGCAAGACAGACGGCAAACCCCTGAGAGGCCCAGCTCTGTTCCCCAGGCCCAGCACGCCCTTCCCCAGCACCCTTCCAAGCAAGCCCGCCAAGAAGGTGATTGATGGAGGCCTGTTTATTTCCTTTGCCTATTTTTAATGACCTCTGGAGTCTACCAGCAAGCCTGCCCTATTTCCTACTTCAGACAGAATCACAGAGCAGAGAAGCAGCTGAAACATCAGGGTCCTGGCGGCACGCCTGCACCGGCAGGTGCGGCTCAGGGAATCTTTTCTCCTGGGGAGGTGGGGCCCGGGCAGCTCCGCGTGCAAGCTCAGGACCCAGGGCTGCTGCGTGTTCCTCAGGCACGTGTGCAGTGGTCTTGGGCAAAAACAGGACAACTCCAGTGTGTCATCTGGGCACATGCTCAGGTGCCACCAGGGGGAGATTCGGGCAGCAAGGGCGTGGCTTGTCCCTTCTTGGTCCAGAGAAATGGGATCACAAAAAATCCAAAACCTCCCCAAAGCAAAACGAATCAAGAAACGCACACGTGTCCGGCCTCTCTAAGTGTCTGTGGCCGTGAGGTGGTTTCACGTTTTGTGCCAGGCCCATGGAAGCCCTGAGGTGTCATCCCCATCCCCTGGGCTTTTGAGGGAAACTGAGGCTACAGTGGCTACAGTGAGTCATCTTTAAACATCAGAACTGGGACTTACACTCCTATTTTTAGACTTGAAGGGAAGGATTGACAATTCTCTGGACATTTGGGTTATATATAGAGCCAACTGGCTTGTTCTCAAATGGAAATGTCCAGACTGACTACATAAGTCAGACTCACCAGATAAACGGACCCGGCTCTTGCGATGGAGAACTGGAACGGAAGGTCTCGGATTTCATCTTCTCCATGCCCTTCTCTCACCACCACTACCCCACTGTACGCCCCCATCCGTCTACGCTCTGCTGGGAACCAGGGGGAGGTTCTGATCCCAGACAGAGACAGAGGTCCTTACCCCAACCCCCTCCCCCAGAGACCTACCAAAGCTCCTCCCTGCACGGACTCCCACAGTGCCCTACGCAGCCTCCATTAGACTCACCCTGAAGTTAATGCACCATTTCCCCAAATCTCCTGGTCATGTGCTGGGTTATAACCTAGGAAGCATGAGCTTGCAGAAGATAAACTGTGGGATTAGCTGTCACTGGGCAGGGGTGGAAGGTGCCTCAGGCCTGGTTTTTCCAGGGTTGCCAGGGGACAGGTCCAGGGCAGCAAGCACAGTGTGTGGGCACTGCAGGGGAGGACAGGGTGGTGAGGGGTAGGTATGGCGGGGCCAGCTGAAGATCCCGCCTCCTATGTAGGTCTACTCTAATCCTGTTCTGATGGCGACACTCACCATCCTCTCAAATTCTGCCACTATTTTCCTATTCCACAAACAGAAGGCCCAACTTCCTCCCTCGGTCCTTGCCAAGGTGCAGCTGCAGGCAGTGAGCCCAGCATATCTAGCCCAGAGAGGCCTCTCCAGGGGGAGCAGAGCCCCTCGATGTAGTTGCCAATGAAGGCTGCTCAAATACTTCTTAAAAAATTATTATTTTCTGGGTTATGAGTTTAAATAACATCTTCAAAACTTCAAATTTCCTTAGAGTTGTGAATTACCAGATTGAGATAGAGGAAGCAAGGTCGGCTGAAAAAGAGCTGCAGCCATGTCTGGTTGTCACCTGTGTGTGCAGAGGAGAGGGGAGAAACAGGGAAAGAAGGAAGGAAGGAAGCAGGGAGGGAGAAGATGGGGAAGAGCATAGGGCTTGAGGATCATCACAGAGAACAGGCAGGTAAATGGAGAGGACAAGAAAGAACTTCAGAGACCAGGGCTGGACCACAGCTAGGGGGAGTGGTGAGGACCTTCAGAACAGACAGCATCGGGACAGCGTGGTGCAGTAGGCAGGCGGAGGGGCGCTTCATCACCCAACCACTCACGTTTGTGGAGTGCTTGCTATGGACCAAATGCTGTTCTAAGTACTTGCCATGTATTCACCTACTTAACTTCTAAGGTAACCTCGTGAGACAGATGCTCATGCAACAGGCTATGGGATAGAGCTGAAATTGGGGCCCAGGCAAGCTGGCAGGTCGTAATGTCACATGCATAACCGCCATGCAATGCGGCATGATAAGAAGGTGCTCAACAAAGCATTTGGGGTAAGCAGAAGGACGGGAGAGAGGGAGGCACGGGGGAGGAACACCTGACTTTGAGAGGGTCCCATCTCTAGCCTGGACAGTCCACTAAGGTTTCTGAGCCTCATTTTTCTCATCTGTAAAATGGAGATGATTTCTCTCTTGCCTTCTCATAGGGCTGTTCTGAGCCTGCATATTGTGCAGATGGAAGTGATTCACGACTGCACAGCTCCACACATACCGGGGCATCATGACCGCTGGTGGCCACTGGGAATCTCCCATGGTGGTAGGAATATATCATGCATAATCTCCAGAGTCAATGTGCTGGGAGGGCCCTCCCAGCCCTTCGCCCGCCCAGTCTCCTGAAGTTAGGAAAAGCTTTACTACATCCATTGAAAACAGATATCTTCATCTGGGGGTGCCCCTGTGATTTACCCGATTCACCTTGTAGGCAGATGTGCCCTTCCCAGGCTCTCAAGCACCGCTCCTTGTTCACCACCCGCACAGGCACATGTGCACGGAAAATAACTTGTAAAGATAAACAATGTGCACACACAAGTGTGAGGCAACTCAACTGACCCAAAGTGCCAATTAAATCGATTTCTTAATAATGTCCTATACATAAATCCGTTTTGGCTATTGGACACAATAACCAACCTTAGCAGCTGCATCTAGTTCTGTTAGATCAGGCTAATCTAGGACGCCTCCCAAGAACTCAGCCCTTCCCTCCCAGGTAGAAGATCCTCTGATGTTTACCACCAGGTCACCTTGGGATTTAATGCAAACTTCATCCAAACTTTTCCGTCGAGGAAGGAACCAGTTGCCATCACAACGTAATCAGACTTCATTCATTCCTGCCCCAAGGCCTCTGCACGAGCTGTTCCCTCTGCCTAGCAACTTCTCCTCCAGATCTTCACATGGCTAGAACTTCATTCTCATTCAAGTCTTGGCTCAAATGTCACCTTCTCAGAGCCCTCACCTCCCAGTCCATATGACTTTACCTTCTTCATGGCACCTAGTACTATACGAAATTATCTTGTTTATTCACTTGTTTACCTGCTTAATTGTCTGTTTCTCCACACACATGCTCACACATACCACTAAATGCAAGCTGTATCTTAGCCACTGCTTTATCCCCAGAACCTAGAGTCATTCATCCTGACACACTGTAGGTGCTCCATATTTATCAAACCACCAGAATTAATAAACTAATGGATGTAAACACAAAGCTAAGCAGTATTGCATTCAATCATCCCATAAGCCCTACGAGATGGGTACAAGTGCCCATTTCACAGACGAGGAACTGAGCCAGGCTAACGCAGCTTGCTTATAATGGGACTCCAAAAGCTATGTTGCCTAACAGGTGGACAGAAAGCAGAACAAATCCATCCCACCCAGGCGACAAAGGAGGAGCCAAGGTGAGTACAGGCACCTGCTCGTCCCCCCGCCAACACCAGCTTGGAAACCAGAAGAAGCCCCTCCCCTGGACAGGTAGGAGGATTTGAAGAGGCAACGGGGTCAGAACCGCCAGGTCAGCCAGTTCTAACTGCAGATGATGCTGGCTGCCTGAGCTGAGCCCATGCAGACGACCTCCGTTGGCTGAAGGAAGAGGCTGTGCCTCACACACCTTTAATTTTCCATGAGGCAGCAACTGTAAATATGTGATTATAGGCTGCAGCCTCAGCCATCCATAGCCTTACACAGCTGCTGCCGCAGTGTCCGTGTGGTGACGGAAGCCCCTCCTCCGGGCCTAGGGTTGCAGATGCTCCAGCTGGTCTGGCAGGTCACCCGGGACCTGTGACTGTCCTCGAGCCATGGTGCAGGGAATGAGGGTTTCCAAGCACCCAGGAATCTCATCCTTTTTGTCTCCTGCTGCTACCCCTAGCTGCCTTGGCCTGAAGCCTGGCTGAGGCCGCACACCTCCAAGCTGCTGATTTAATACAGTGCTTTTCTTGAGGAAAGTTGTGTTTTGGGATGGGTCACAGAGAAAGGGAGGAGAGAAGAGGTGGCCTTGGAGGGAGTCCAGAGTAACACAGAAAGAAAGAACCATGCACCCCCAGAGAGAAAAGAAACCCCAGGGAAACCAGCCCTCTCATTCTCCTTCCTCTATACCACAAGCGGGCTCCCAGCCCCTTACGGTATCCATTAATGCCACAGGCAAGGTAAATGGAGGAGCGGGGGCAGAGGGTGATTAATCACGTGTACATTCTGCTAATTACAATAATTGCTATTTAATGACTTGTGTATATTTCTCAGACTGAGAGCACATACGCTGCCACCTGATGGACTAGGACGTGTTGGTATTTGGGTTCTGCTTACTTTTTATTTTTGCTAAAATATGCATACATATTCAACAAATACATGGGAAATAAACAAAAGCAAGGCCATTAGGCAGCTATAGAGGGTAGAACCGCAGGCTGCTCTGTCAGCCTGGAATAAAGTCAAAGGAGGGGGTTAGGATGAGGGAAGCTGGATCCCTCAGGACCTGAAGTCTGGGATTTTCAGGCAGGCACTGACCAACCACTGGAAACCCAATCTACTGCTCAGTTTGGAGTCAGGGGCCCAGGTCAGTAACACTGTGGCTTATCCTCAGGCAGGGGACACCCAGTGACCTGAATCCCTGGGGCTGGGGAAGAGGCCAGGGAGGTGGCTCTCTAAGAAGGGAAGTACTTGGCTGCAGAGTTCAGAGACCATCCTGCTGCAAAACCCCCAGGGACAGGAGCTTTAAAGGGTGGGAGCTGGTGTCAGGACCAGAATAGCTCATGGGGCTTCCTCAGCTCTGGGAAGGATATGCATTTTCCCTGAAATGTGAAAATGACTCATGCCTAAGGAATGAAGTGAGATGTCTGGGGGCCCCTCCTGCTAGAAGGGGACACCTGGCAGGCTCTCTCAGGGTCCAGCCCCTTCCCATCTAGTGCTCTGCTGTCTTCCTTCTTGAGGAATGCTCAACCTCTCCCGGCCCAGCACACACCCGTGAGCCCCAACACTTGCAGACACCCCAGATCAAATTTAACACACAGCAAGAGCAAGCCAAAGAGTGAAAGAAATGTCTAAAGAATGAGGTCTGCCTGGAGGGTTGTGTGTGGAGAACTCCAGAAATGAGCAGAGCTACACCCTTATCTCAGGCTCACCCGGCAATGCCCCTGAGTGGAGACCCTGGAATCCAACCCACCCGCTGGCTGCTGGGGGTCCGGAGCCAGAGTGTCAGAAGCCTGGGGCTGTGGCATGGGAGCGAGGACTCTTTCTGCCTGATGCATGGAGGCTGCTCATCGTGTACGCTGCCCATCATGTATGCTGCCCATGTATGCCACCCATCAGGTATACAGCCCACCAAGCACACTGCCCCCATGTATGTCGCCCACCATGCACGGCACCCCCATGCACGCTGTCCTCATGTATGCCACCCTCACGCATGCCGCCCTCACGTACCCCGCCCCCATAGGCCACCCACCATGCATGCCGCCCCCATGTACACTATACATCACGTAGCTGCCCATCATGTATACTGCCAGGACAGGGCAGGGGAGCCCATGAGGATGCTGCACCTGCCCAGGAAGGTGACAGGTAGGTGATGGGGTAAGAAAAGGAGCCTATGAACTTCACATCCCCAGGAAACAGCTGGTGTGAGAGACTCACAAGCCCCGCTCTGGAGACTAAAGATTGGTCCTCAGAAACACCACTGTTGTCAGAAAAGGAGCTCAACTCTGAGCTTCTCAGTCCTTTTCCTGAGGACTTAGAGGAGTAGGCCTCCCTCCCTCCCTTCCTTCCTTCCCTGCTCTCCTCCCTCTCCTTCTCTCTCTCCATTCTCTTCTATCCATCCCTCCCCATCCACCTCCCTCCCTCCTTCCCTGTCTCTCTGCCCCCTCCTCTAGTCCCGCACTCCCTGTCCGCCTCCCTCTGTCTCCCTGCCCTATTTCCCATCATCAATCCCTGTGCCATCTCCCTCCTTCCCTCTCTCCCTCCATTCTCTTTCTTTGGTGCCTAGTCTGTGCCCAACACTATTCTAGGTGCCGTGTAGCACCTGCCTGTCTGGCGATCTGTAAACTCCTCCAAGCTGGGAATCAGCACCCAGCCTGACTCCTCTGATTTCTGGGACCCTTAGCAGAGCCTTCTCTAGACTCTGCGCCCCTTGAGGGCAGGAGCCACACGCTTACAGAAGCATAGCACAGGGCGCAGCATATACCAGGCCCAGAGACAGCTCTTGGGCAATGTGGGCTGGGTGCCAGGTCTAACGGATGGAGGCCTCCTTCCACCACTGGAATTGATTTTACTGGGGATGTGGTGCTGGCTTGTGGCTCAACAGTGTTGGCTTGCACATTAGGGAGAATTCTCCGCTGTCACCTTGCTTAAAATCATTGTTTCAGCGGCTACAGAGTAAGATGTTCCCTCTGACTTGCTACCTGTCAGGCCTGTAATTACATTCCACAGCTCCACAGCTCCGACAAAACCTCCCTCATCCTGGGAGTTCCCACCCCAGAAGGACAGCGCCCAGGCCAAGGGGCCCAAAGATCATTCTTTAAATACCTTGTGAATTTTTCCCAGAGAGGAAGGTCAACTAGGTCAACCGAGTGAGAACAACCGTCTATTTCGAACCCTGGGCCAGTCAGACCAAGCCACCCACAGCTCCACTCCTACCCACCACCCTTCAAACGTCCCAGACCCTCGGCTCGCCCCCGGTTGTCCCCGTCTGCCTCTGAGCACCCACAGAAGACGCACTTCCTCAGGCCTGGCTCCCGGAGCTTCTCCGCTAATTAAAATGTGATGCCAGTTATTTATTCCTTAAGATGAGATTCAGTCACTGCATCCTCACCTCTCCCAGGGCTGCTTTCAGCTTGATTATGAAATGAAGGGGATGGCTGTGTTCCCTCTTCTCTCCTGAAATGTCCTCTCCACCCAGACCGTGTTCCCACATCCAATCGCCACCAGAGCCTCCGGCCTGCCCAGGGCCACGGTGCTTGGGGGGATTTCTTCTGTTCATCTGGATTCAGATACAGCAAATATTTATTTGAGTTCCTTTTGTGTTTTTAAATTTTTTATTATTTTTAAAAATAGTGGGAAAATACATATAAAATTTGCCATCTTAACCATGTTTAAGTATGTGGTTCAGGAGTGTTCTATACACTCAAATTGCCCTGGAACCGATCTCCAGAATGCTCTTCATCTTGCAAAACTGAAACTCTGTACTCCCTCAATAGCTCCCCATTCCCCACTCCCTTCAGCCCCTGAAAACCGTCATCCTGCTTCCCATCTCTATAAATTCCACTACTCTAGGCACTTCATACAAATAGAATCGTGCAGAATTTGTCTTTTGTGACTGGCTAATTTCTCTTAGCGTAATGTCCTCGAGGTTCATCCATGTTGTAGCGTGGATCAGAATTTCTTTCCTTTTTAAAGCTTGCCATCACATTGCACATTTTGCTTATCCATTAATCTGTCAAAGGACACTTGGGTCGTTTTCACCTTTCGGCTTTTGTGAGTGATGCTACTGTGAACATGGGTGTGCAAATATCTCTTTGAGGCCCTGCTTTCTACTCTTTAGGGTGCATATCCAAAAGCGGAATTGTTAGATGGTATGAGAATTATATTTGTAATTTTTTTAGGAAATACCATACCATTTTTCCAAATGATACAATTTTATATTCCCACTAGCAGTGCCAAGGGTTCCAATCTGTCCACATCCATGCCAGCACTTGTTTTCTGCTTTCTGTTTTGTTTTGTTTAACAAGAAAATCCTAGTAGGCGTGAGGTAATGATTTCATGTTTCAGGTACTGCACTGGGTGCTTGGCAGGAGTATTCTTATTCAGTCCAAGTCACACTAGCAGTCAGCTGGTCATGTCCGCATTCTCCCCGAGGTCCCTGGCCATCGTTTTATGCCTGTGCACATGGGTTTCCACTGCACATCAGCTCTTCATAGCACACACCCGCAGAGTCACGCAGGCTGCCGGCGCGAGCCCCAACTTTCAGTAGATACTTGGGAGTTTTCTGTTGGTGAGAACTAATGAGTTCATGGTGTTTGGGCATCAACAAGAAAGGTGGGATTTCTCTTTCTGGCCACTGGGGTCTCCACTGAAACTCAGTGACCATATACATGCTACTCTACCTATTCATGAGCCCAAGCCTGGCACGGCATACAGGATGACCAAGGGCTTTCCTTGTCAGCTAAAGCAAAGCCTCAAGTAATGACTGCCCCTAACTGAGCACTGTGCCAGCTTCAGCTGTGTATGAAGCAGGCACCTGAAGGTGTGTCTGGCCTCTGTCTGCACACGGTAGGTACCTGACAAATGTTTTCTTCGATGACAAAAACAAAGCCTACACTCTTGAACGTTTATCACATGCCCTGCACATTACATACCCTGACTGATTTAATCCTCATAACCACCCAGTAAGGTAGGTATGATTCTCCCCATTTTATAGATGTGGAAATCAAGGTCTCACAGAAACACAGGCACTTTCTCAAGACCATACAGGTAAGAGATGGCAAAAGTGGAATTAAATCTTTAACTGTTCTGCCCTGCTGTGTCTCCATCTATGTTCAGCTTTGGGGGCCTGCCCTACATTGGTAGAAAGTGAACAGGCTCAGAGCCCATCTCTCAGAGCAGCCAGCAGCCTCCTGGATGGAGCACCGGACCCTCAAACACCTGCCCTCTGTCCATGAAGGCACTGCCCTCTGGCAATAACTTGTGGTTATTCTCACCCTTAGAGCTGGGGCCAAAGAGGCCAGGAGAACCTTTATACACAAGGAACTGGAACGCGGATCTTTCTGTTGTTGTTCTCCTGCCTGATGAGAACATGTTCCCAAGCTTCGGTGACATTAAGAGACTTTGACCAAAAAGCCATTATTCTTAGGGCACTCTTACTGCTAAAAGTGATCTAGGAAAAATCTCAGAAAATGTCTATTCTGGGGAAGCCAGCAAAGCTCTTAATTGTATTTTAAAACGAATCACTCCTTCACTCATTTGCTCAGGAAATTGTACACACGCGCCTGAAATAATGCCTAGAACTTAATGTGTGTACAATTCATAGATTTTTTTCCTTCCCTTTCACACCCCTTCCCCCAAGCCCTTCAAGGGAGCATGGATGGATGGTTTGAGGACACCCGCAGCTTGTGGGACTCTGTGGGAGGCACGGGGCGTACAGCACCTGCCTTCGTTTCTTTCCTGAATGAGAACTGTGATGGTTAAAGGCCTGCTAGAGCCCATTCTTCTCCCTAATAAGTCAGCACACTGACAACACAGCTTCCTAATCAAGAAAGGTGGTGACTAGAAGGAGAAAAAACGCAGACTGTGGCATGTTCACCCAGGCGTTCATCAGTCCAGCTGAAGGAGGCTGGTTCCGTGTTGTCATAAATTCAATCTCAAGCAAACACTCATCTCTCTCCCGTTCCCAGATTATTGGCACAAAAGGAAAGCAGGTGGTGGCAGATGATATCCATCAATGAATGTCAGGGAGCTGTGCTTCCCCAAACCCTCTGGATAAATAAGAAGAGGCCACATCTATGGTGCTCATCTGGCCTTGAACATTTGAAGTTCAAATAAGGCATTTTGTGGAAAATTATATGAGCTATAGAATGCGTTGGGGGAAAGTGTGACCTGGGAGACAGGAGGACGCGTCCATTTCTCTCAGGTCCCTCAAAAGAGAGGGTCCTTGCAGGCTAATAGAAAGGTAACTAGGCCAGGGATCAAGAAAGAGCAGCTCTCACCTTGCACAAGTCCCCACCTCTGTGTTTTCTTTCATAAAGGCAAGTCAGCGGGGGCTGAGGAGGTAACTGTTCTTACATTTTCTACATTGAAAAAACTTCACAGTTGCACGACCACTTTGTAAAACTGGCAGTAATTGAGCTAAACATAGGCATACCCTACAACCCAGCATTTCTACTCCTAGGCATTACAGGCACATATGCATACATGCATATGTTCTCCATTAAAAAAAAAGACGTAAAATATCCATCAATAACAGAATGGGTAGAAACACCATGGCACACTTGTACAATGGAACATTACACACCAATGAACACGAACAAACCACTTTAAACCAATGGCTATGAACAAACAACTACAGGCATGGATGAATCTCATGAACATGATTCTGAGTGAAGAAATCTAGACAAAAATATAGACCTCATGAGTTTATATGAAGTACAGAAGAGGGGAAATGGATCTATGCCGTTTAGGAGTCAGGGCAATGGTTCCTGGGGAAGGGAGGCAGTGACGAGCTGGGGCACGACAGGTGTGAGTAACGTTCCGTGTCTTGACCCGGCTGCTGGCGACACAGCCATGTGCACGAGGTGAGAATTCACGCGGTGCACTCACAATGTTTGCATTTTGCCGTCTGTGTGCTACACCTCAATGACATTTATATTTAAAGCTTTTACTGTAAAATATCAGATCATGGAATTTTGAAGGCTCCAAAAAAACCTCAGTGAGACAGAAATGTTATCTTGGGTAGCCTCTGCTGGAACATGTCCCCGGGCATCTGAATATATGAGCAGTACAGGGGGCCCTGGAACAAGAAGCAGCAGCGACCCAGCCTAGAAGGCTGCGAGCTCCTTAGAAGAGCAGGTGCCAGGAGAGAAGATGACGTGGCTAGATTCCCTGATGGTGACAGGGTATAATATAAAAACCTTGGTCAAAGGGAATAAGAAGTGAGGGGAGGAGAAGACAGAGGAAAGGGCTAGGCCACCTGGAAAGGGCGCGTGCCCTGTGCCCACATAGGCACCACCAGCGGCAGACAGGCTGTTGGTATTTTCCTGAGCCTCCCTGGCCATGGGAAAAACATGTGGCAGGTGATGGAGTTGCTCTGCTGGTAATTATTTCCTGCTCAGACAGGGAGGCGATAGATCATCTCGGGGGAGACTCCTTAATTGAAAAAGTGTCAATAGATAAAAAGCGATAAAAGCCTTTTCAGCTGAAGCCCTGTCTGCCTCAGTCTCAACCAACTGCTAATGCTGCTTCACCAAGAAAGACCCTCCCGGGCCCTCTTAGTTCCAACCTGACAGACTCCTTTCCTGAGGCAGGGAGGGAACCAACGTGTGTCCACGTCAGAGGGAAAGGGCTCCACTGCTTTTAAGTCAGGAAACGCCAGTCCCCAGTCTCTGAATCAATGTTTTAAATGAACCAAGGAAACCAAATGTTGTCCCAAACTGTCATTTAGTTTATCCTCACTGATGACAGGAATGCTCTTTTTTTTTCTGGGAGATTTTCTAGGCCCTTAATCTTAGGCTACTTCTCTTTCCAAAGACCCACAAGCCAGTTTCCTGTTGATTCGTATCCTACCAGAGGGCTCCGGGAGAAATTAAACTCAAAGCCCCCACTTTTCGAGCAGTTTTGAGGCAGCTTTTTGGGTGGGGAGGAAGCGAAGTCTGAATGATCACCTGCAAGGAGTCTAGGGGATAACCAGTGTCTTCACTGACCGGCTCAGCCCACAGAATGTAGTGGGTAGCTGCCACGTGCTGGGCACCACCTCACCTGCCAGCCTGCCCTTTCTATCACAGCGCACATCTCTTTAACCAATCCTCGCACACTCTCCATCAATCCTTAGGAGCAAAGTGGAGAAACCCAAGCTGGATGGTAGTGGCTAGGTGGACTCAGGGTGGCCTTATCACACCCACATGGCTCTGGCTGATGGATCACTGTAAACTGAAAAGGTGGTCTCTGTACTCCAGGCCAATTCTGTACAGCATTTCAATCAAGTTGTGCTGTATAGAATTCTAACTCAGATGAAGACACAGACACACCCAAAGCTGGGGAAGGACAGTGGGCGAGGGAGTCAGTACTCAGTATCTGGATATCAAAGGCCCTGATTCTGACATAATGAATAATAATAAGATTCCTAGTAAATTTCTGGGCTTAAGTTAAATAAATTTACCTAATTTCAGGACTGGGGAGCCCTTGCTCAACAGTTATTCATGTAAAAAAAAATCCCTGAGGCTTCGGATGATCACAAGCTTTTTTAAGGAAAGGATGGTACAACGGTTGAAATGCAACACTGGGGGATAATGTTGGACATATGGAAGTCAGAACAGAACAGATGATAAAATTCCCATACCCCTCTCTGAGCAGACCACTATTAGTATTGCGTTTAGTTCTGGGCATTATCCTGAAAAACTACTGTATACCCCAAGAAGACATCCAGGGTGGTTGGGGGTCTGGAAGCTGTGTCATATGAGGAAGAAACCGAAGAGAAGAGGAGGAGGTTCGGGCAGGACACAGCATTTTCAAAGACGTAAAGTGCTATTGGAACAGAGTTGGCCCTTGTGTTGATCTGAGGGCAGAAGGACAGTCAGTGGAGAGATTACAGTGCCTTTTGTGGGTGTTGCTTTGCTTTATATAAAGAGGGAGGAACCTGCAACAATTAGAGTTTCAACAACAGAACAGCTCAAGTGTGCACACCAGCACACGTACCCCACTGCCGTGCTGCAGGATACTGAAGCCCCTCTTCTCCTTTGGGGGAGGTGAGGGTAACGAGGTAGCCTCCAGCAACTCTTTTCATAGTTATAGCCAGTAGTGAAGGCGAACACTTATGAGTATTTCTCAGTGCTCCCTGCCAAGAGTCACCCCTCTAACAAACTCGGAGGGGATGTGAGGGATTGGTCGGCTTCAGGGGCATGGCTTTCTGGTGTTTTACATAAATGCCCCTGAAATATCCTGACATGTGTGGGCCTGTTCCCAGGAAGCCAGGACTTCACCCTCTTGCATCACATGGGGGTAACAAATGAGGACTATTCCAGGGGTTCTCATAGTTTACATAATCCCAAAGAGCCTTTAAAGTCAGAACATCCTGCTATTTTATGTGGGGGATGAAATATACATAACACAAAATTTACTATGTTAACCATTTTTAAGTTTACAGTTCAGTGGCATTAAGTATATTCACATTATTATGCAATCCATCCAGCTCCAAAACGTTCATGCTACTTTTAAATGCCACGATGAAGTTACAAAATCATTCTCAAAAGCTGTCTCCGGTTTTATCAGGCAAGTAAGAGATGCCACGGTTTTCTCTGCAGGCCCACCATGAATGTGGCCATTCGTTTTTAAGGGCACACTTGTATTTCTGGTTAAAGAAGTTTCTGATGTCTAACATATCAGAGCAAGAGGTTCCTGCCTGCCCTTGGTTCCACGCGATGCCAGCTACGCTTCTCACGCTGCCTCCTGTTTGCTGTGCGAGAGAGGATGGCTGAAGCAGCCTGGTCTCAGGTTGGGACTGTGGAAATGGGTCAGCTTGGTTGCCATTTCACTTTTTTCTGAAGGTAAAGGGAGAAAGTGAACATCAAGGGTCCCTGCATCCTCTGGTTGATCTGCTTGGCTTGGTGTTAATGTAAACAGTTAATTGCAGGCTTGTAGGCCTTAGAGAATACAGGGTTGCTTTAATTAATTCCAGTACACGTCTTGCAATGTTTACATTCCAAATTACCTTCATGTCAGAAGTATGCAGCCCGGAACCACAGTTTGGGGGCAATAAAATTCCACTAGCCGCTGCTTCCAGCATCTGGAAGTCATTTGCGCAAAGAGCCAGAGTTTGCTATTTGGGAAAGTTAAATATGCTTCAAGACGGAGATAAGGTGACACTGGCTTCCCCCAAAACTCCTGACGTCAGGAAAGCCCCAAGCTGGCTCCAGAGGAAGGGTGATGCCCTGTGGATTCTGGGCAGAGAGGAAAGCCTCAATGTGTGTGGCCATGAGCATGAAAGAAAGCCTAGGATGAGGGTTTAGAGAAGAGACATGTTACATGGATGACCAGGATTCGATTCTAGAAGGTACTTTATGCTGTTGCAGCCACCAGCCCTGGGTTCTGCTGAAGGTGGGGGTTGGTCTTCGTTTTTCTAGCCCTCAACTCCCTCACACCCAAGTGCATCTTCTGGGATTCACAGAAAACTCCATCTGCATTAGGAAGGGGGTCTTGTGGCAACCACTGGTTCTTCTGATGTGCTTCAGAGCATGAGTTCTCCAAAAACACACCAGCTCCTTGGCATCTCTTATGCCCAGAGAACTGGAGCCCACAAAATGAAAGAACCCTGTGAGTCGAAAGCCCTTGCAGGTTTCCTCTAGTCCATTCCCCTGCCTTTAGGAAGAGCTAAGTAGAAACAGCTCCAGACTTTCAGTTACCTACCTTGTTATTTTCCTCTTCAGATCTAAACATGGAGGGCTGGGGCATGAGAAATACTTTGCATTTGCTCCTTTGGAAGTTGAATTTCCAAAGGAGTCAACAATGCCAAGCAGTTTATAGCATCTCTAAACAAACCAGAATTTCATGTAAATCCTATTATCTGTCAATGTCATTTTGCCTTCCCCACATTAAAAACCAAGTTAGATATGTTGGTGATACACATCAAGAAGTCTTTATTCACATATATAAATATATATATATATATTTTAACTGGGAGGCAGAGGACAGGACAAGATGTCGCCCCATCTTTCCTGTTGAGGGAACTGAAGGGAGTAGAATGTAGTCCCTGGAGTCCAACAAACCTGAGTTGGGGCCCCTGACTTGGGTTCAGTTATGTCGCCTCTCTGAGCACCTCAGTTTCCTTGTGTGTAATACCACTACTTATCTGATGGGGTTGCTAAAGGGTTAAATGAGTTCATCATCGCAGAGGGCTTTGTATGACAAGTGTTCCACATCGTAGCCAACCAGTGAACGGAGCAGCTCTGCAGACCAGGCAGCAAGATTTCAACATAGATCTCACAGACTTCCAGGCCACCAGGACTCTGACTCCAGGTAGCACTAGAGTGTTCCCAGACTGCTCCCTGCTGAAAACCCTACAGGGTGAAAGATACCACACAGACCTTTAAGAAACCTCGGAAACTCACGCAGTTCCCCGGCTGCCTATGATCCAGCTGTCTCCTCCAGGGAATTTGCGACTTGGTATTTCACTGCTCCACTTCCTCATTCCTTCCCTCCCAGACGGTAAGTCTCCAGAAGGCAGGAGCCATATCTGTGCAGATTGCTGCGTGCATGCAGTACAGTACTCACAATGCCACCTGCAAGGCGATGCTTAATAAATACTTTCTTCTTATTTATTTGTATTTATCTTTTTACAGATTTGTAGTTTAAACATAGCTATAGTTTACAGTTTTACTCAGCTTTACTGAGGTATAACTGACAAATAAAAAAAATTGTATATATTTAAGGTGTACGACATGATGATTTGATATATGTATACACTGTGAAATGATTGCCACAATAGAGCTGAATAACACCGTTCCCTCTGTGTGTGTGTGTGTATGTGTGTGTGTGTGTGTGTGTGTGTGTGTGTGTGGTGTGACAGGCCTTAAGATCTACTTTCTTAGCAAATTTCAAATATGCAGCATAGTATTTTTAATTGTAGTCACCATGCTGTACATTAGATCGCCAAGTTTATACCCCTTCCCCATCTCCCACTACCCCTTCCCCCAAACCCCTTTAGCCCTGGCAACACATGTTCTACTCTCTGCTTCTATGAGTTGGGGTCTTTTAGATTCCACATACAAGTGAGGTCACACAGTTTCTGTCCTTCTGTGTCTGGTTTATTTCACTTAGCATAGTGTCCTCTGGGTTCATCCACACTGTTGCAAAGGGCAGGATTTCCTTCTTTTTTAAGACTGAATAATATTCCATTATATATACAAACTCATATTTTCTTTATTCATCTGCCAACTAACACTTAGGCTGTTTCAATATCTTGGCTATTGTGAATAATGCTGCAATGAACATGGGAGTACAAATATCTCTTAGAAATACAGATTTCATTTCCTTTAGATATATACCCAGAAGTGGAATTTCTGGATCATATAGTAGTTCTATTTTTATTTTTTTGAGGAGCCTCCACGTTGTTTTCCATAATGACTATACCAATTTTCATGCCCACTGACAGTGTACCAGGATTCCCTTGTTTTCATATCCTCATCAATACTTGTCATTGCTTGTCTTTTTGACAGCCATTCTGACAGGTGTGGGGTTTTAATTTGCATTTCCCTGGTGATCAGTAAGGTTCAGTACCTTCAAAATGCCTGTTGGGCATTTGCATGTCTTCTTTAGAAAAATGTCTTTTCAGGTCCTTTGCCCATTTTTCCATCAGGTTATTTGCCTGATAGGCAAAGCCCTCTTGAGAAAGAAGAACAAAGCTGGAGGCATCACACTTCCTGATTTCAAACTGTACTACAAAGTTATGGTAATCAAAATGGTATGGTACTCAAAATGGTATGGTACTGGCACAAAAACAGACACATAGACCAATGACAGAATAGAGATGATAGGAATAAACCCATGCATATATAGTCAACTAATCTTTGACAAGGGTGCTAAGAATACACAGTGGGGAAAGGATAGTCTCTTCTATAAATGGTGCTGAGAAAACTGTCTGTTGAACCCTTATCTCACACCAAAGACAAAAATCAACTCAAAATGGATTAAAGATTTCAATGTAAGAAAATATTTGCAAGCCATATATCTGATAAGGGGTTAATACCCAAAATATATAAGAAATTCATACATATCAATAACAAAAAAAAAAAAACAAATTTAAAAACACATTATCAGGATGACATCATTGTGCTACATGTTATCCACATTAAAAATCAGAATGCCTTGCTTCTTTCTCTAACCCACTTGGACAATCATAAACCTGAATTTCTAGCCTCATATCCTAGCATGTGGGTGTTTGAGTGATTCCTATAATTACACAGTTTTGGTTTTTTACTATGTAAGTCAGCATTTCTTCAAGTGTAGTCCAAAGACGAACTGCATCAAAACCACATGGGTGGAGGTGGGAAGAGGGTGTGCTGGTTAAAATGCAGATTCTTGTCCTCCACCCCAACCCTCCTAAATCATAATCTCTGGGGACAGAGCCAGAGGTCTTCCTTTTAAATAAGCGCAGGAAGAGTAGCCTCTGTGGCTCCCAGAGTTCGTTTCTACCTTTACTTTTCAGAGTCTGCAATAGTGGGCAGCTGCATTGCCTTTCGGGATTGAAGGTGTGGCCAGTTTGTTATGTAAGTGGGCTTAAGCAATAGGAATTTGCACCTCTTGCCCTGTAAAAGAGACCATGCAACTTCAAATGCACCCGAGAACAGGAAAAGCTTCTCAGTGCTCCAGGTTCAGCAGCACAGAAAGAACACTCCATCTAGAGCCTCAAAAGATGAAGCAACTTTCCCAAGACCCTGGCCCTTTAAGATAGATGATTCCGTAATTTTTACAAAGTGCCCTGGGTGGGTCTGTGGCACAGTAACATTTAAGAACCATAGTTCAAGGCCATGAATCTCGGCCCCAGCACCCTTTGCAGAGAAGTAGAGCCATGCAGCTGAAAGACCATGAGTACTGGGAAGCAGGGAGCTGGGTGCTAGTCCTGACTCGGCTGCTTCCAAGGAGTTGTGTGATCCTGCACAGGTCTCAGCATCTTGGAGCCTTAATTTGCCTCAACTGTCAAATAAAGGAGGTTAAACTAAATCAGCAGCTTTCAGATTTTCTTTTTTAGCAATGAAATGCTTTTGCCAAAGAAACTTCTCAGATCCTGGGTATAGAAAGCAGATGAAAGTGAAGCAGGAAGCCCTACTGGATCCCAGAGGACCAGAGAACATAGCTGTGAGTCCTCTGGGCCAATGACCTAACGTCCAGGTCAGACTTGCAGCTGTGCCCATCCCAAGGGTACAACCCAGGAGCTGACAGGCCAAGAATCGTTGTGAAGAACGGGCTGGCGGGGATGCCTCATGGCTTCAGCTGAGACCACGGCAAGTGGCTAAGAGTGGGCTCCAGTTTTGGTGAGGGGGGTCCTTATTTCCTCTAAGGCTAGTCACGGGGCTAGGGAAGTGCTGACGGCATAATTCCTGACAGCCAATGGACGCTACTAGCTTGCTATGACAGCCACTGGCAGTGCAAACAGGCCTGGAAAACAATTCCTCACTTGTATGTGAGATGGAGGGGAAGGGGCTCAGCTTCTGCCAAACTGTGGATTAGCTCGGCCTCCCGAGGACATTCGCATATCAAAGGTCCTGAGAAAACACTGTGGCACATCAACTTGTTTAGCATGACTTTAAGCCAGTGTGTCTCAAACTTTTTTTGACTAACATACCTTTTACAAGAAAATTTTATCCAATGTTCTTTGAAAGTCAATTTGTGATATACAAAAGTATTAGTTTCCGAAGTGCTTGAAGAGTGTGCAGAGTTTGGGGAAAGATTGACATTCTGAGGATTTGGGCGAGAGCGGACAGGCAGAGGAGGAATTCTTTTCAGGACCCTTTTCCTTTAATTTTATATTCTACAGGATAAAAGACCACAAGGACTTAACTTTATGACTGTGTAAGTGCTGGGATTCAAACTAGCTGTGAGGCATTTCCTGGGTTCATCTTTTCTCTGCTGTCTCTGAGAGATCTCAGGAGAAGACAGAGGACCCAAGAGGGCCACCAGCTGCCTGCTGGCCTGTGATCAGGCCCTGCTGGTAGAGGGTGTCAGATGGCAGAGCGCACAGGCGGAAGGTGGGCTGGTCTGCCCATTCAGTGCTTCCCACCATGGACCAGAGCCTAAGAAACAACCATCTGCACAGCCAAACCACAGCTTCTGGAAGTATCCAACGTCCCCTTCACATCCTAGCCGACTGTCACTGAACAGGATGAGCAGCACAGCGGGGCTCCCTTCAGAGAAGAGGCACCTAACTCAAGGCCTGCAGGGAGGCTGCCTGGGCTCAAATCCTGGCTCCATGCCCTCCGCTGCATAACTGGCAAGTTCCTTACCTCTTGGTGCCTTTGTTTCTTCAACTGTAAAATGGGGACAGTCGATATGAGGATTAAATAAGCTAATATAAGTAATATATTTAAATAGGGCCTGGCACATGGCCTAAAAAAGTGTCTCTACTACAAATTTTATATTATGAGTTGGCCTCGCTAGTAATCTGGGTTTTGTTTTTAAGAGACAAGGTCTTGCTGTGTCACCCAGGCTGGCGTGCAGTGGTGCAATCACAGCTCACTGCAGCCTCCACCTCCTAGGTTCAAGTGATCCTCTGGCCTCAGCCTTCTGAGTAGCTGGGATTATAGGCACGCACCACCATGGCCAGCTAATTTTTAAATTTTTTAAGAAACGGGGTCTCACCATGTTGCCTAGGCTGGTGTCTAACTCCTGGCCTCAAGTGATCCTCCCACCTCAGCCTCCCAAAGAGCTGGGACTACAGGCATGAGCCTCTGCACCTGCCTTGAGCAACCTGTTTCTTGAGGGTGGGGAAGAAACAACCCAGCCTGAGTTGTGTCTGGACCTCTACAAAGACGCCCAGCTAAAGAAAGACACCAGGACGGGGAGAATACCCCAGGTAGGACAAATCAACAGAAGGACAGATATGCTGTCATCCAGGGGAAGGAGCACCAGAGCGGGAGCCAGGGGACCTGGGCTACACCTCAGGCTGCACCATAAACTCTGCTTTGTCCTGAACACATGTCTCAGCATCTCTGGGCCTCAGCTTCCTCCCAAGTAAAATGATGGGATTGAAATAAGAGCTCTCAGAATCTGCCCCAGCTTTTAAATTCTATGTTCCTAGACCCAGGTACTGGGCACAGGGAGGGCTAGGGGGTGAGAGCAAAACCAAACCGAGTAAAGAAATAGCCCTGCAGTGTGTGCATCTGTGTGTGGGACAGGAGATCAGGGAAGATGGATGTTCAGATGCCTCCCGGAGCCCTTGCCAAGGAGTCTATGCCCAGCAGTCCTCCGAGCAGCTCAGGATGGCACGGATGCTGAGGCAGTTATCATCCTGCAAACACCCGCACACAGCTGCCAGCCAGCCACCGAGAGCCGTGTTCAACTAGGAAAGAATTTAACGTCGCATTAGAAATGAAAGCTCTGCAACAACATAAAGCACCTGGGCACGGCAGCTTTTCTCACTCAAACCCTCTGCTCACCCAGCCTGCCCTGCCCAAGACCCCTTCCTTGTGCCCCGGTGTTGATATCCAGCAAAACTCACCTTAGCTCTTGCATTTGGATGCAAGGATCATTTTTTAAATTTAGAAACAACTGGCTGTCCTAGCAGGAAGGGATCTACCTCTGGGGTGCAGAGGGCTGGTCCTCAAGGAGGCCTGGACGTGCCCAGAGCCTCTTGGGAATGTGCTTCGTGGCCCGTGGAGCCACCCGCTCTCTGTGCCTTCACGGAGAGGAGGAGGAGGCAAGGGCTGCCTCCCTGGATGCCAGGTCATGGAGCTGGCGCTTACTCTTCCAGCTTTATCCAGTTAATCCAGCCCTGCTCGGGAGGTGGAACAGCAAAAGCACAGGTGCACAAATGTGTCAGGATGGAGGTGATTTCACGCCCTCAGAACAGCCTGGTAGTAGGAGTTTTCCTTGGCACTGACTTAGGATATCAGGTCATTTGTGTTGCTGCTGTTGCTGCTGTAAGACGGACCCTCGGCTTGCCTGGTGAAGCCTGACCCTGAAGGAAGGAAAGGATCTGCAAGCCCACAGCATATCCTAGGCTGCCACCCTCCAGCTTTCTTCTGGGGCCGTGCACCTCCTCAAACCCCCCACCTGGCCTTCACACACACGCCCGGCTGGCAGCCCGCCAGAATCCACCCTGGGACTTTGCACTTTTCACCAGAGTTCACAGCCCCTGAGGAACATCCCTCAGAGATCGACAGAAGACGCAGCAAACGCGCCCTTCCCCATCCTGCGCACCCCGGCCAGGGAGCCCAAGTATCTCCTGGAGCACATGTTGGAGCTTTCTTAAGAAAAGCCCACATCTCACCAGGAGAGAGGCAGGGGCCATCCGCAAGAAGTGCCTCCACAGTCTCTCTCCACCACCCAGACGCCGAGCCAGCACCCACCACGTGCAGATACGAACTGGGGTGAAAAGTCAAACAAGACCGGTCTCTACCCCACAGCAGCTCATCACCCCGAACCTGCGGGAAACACGCAGGTTTTCTGGGCCACACCCGTCCACGGGGGGCCTCCTTGGGCATCAGACTGAGGCGCCTCCCCTGGAGTTCCGCCCGGCGCCTGCTCCCCACAGCCTTGCAGGGCAGCCTTGCCCATTAGACAGAAGCATAGACATTCAGCTATGGGCTGGATGTGTCCCCGTCAAAGCTCACGTGCGAAAGCCTTCACCCCTAGCACCTCACAATGTGATGGTATTTAGAGATAGGATACGATTTTGTTTTGTTTTTTTGTACAGACAGGGTCTCCCTATGTTACCCAGGCTGATCTCGAACTCCTGGTCTCAAGTGATCCTTCTATCTCAGCCTCCAAAAGTGCTGGGGTTACGGGTGTGAGCCACTGCACTGGCCTAGAGGTAGGGTTTTAAAAGAGGCTGTTAAGTTAAAATGAGGGCATGAGGGCAGGTCTTATCCAACATGAATGGTGTCTTTATAGAAAGGGGAAGTGTGAACACAGATGCACAGAGGGACACCATGTGGGACCCAGGGAGAAGCCAGGGAGAGAGGTCTCAGGAGAAAGGAACCCTGCACCACCTTGGTCTCAGATCTCCAGCCTCCAGCCTCCCGCCCGAGAAGAAACCTGCAAATACTCCAGGTTTCTTCACTCGTTTTCCCACCTGGAAGGCACTTTCACGAGTCCATATTAGTGGCTCCAGCATGCAACCACGTCCCTTTGGACTGGGAACATGGTCCCCACCAGGGAGGCTCCCACCGCCGGTTGCCGGCCGCCATCCTGGGAGAAGGAGGAGCTCTGCGCCCTGCTCTTGGGCTCCACACTTGGTGCTGTGATGCGGGCTCTGCATTGACCAAGCCCCGCTCCCGGGGCCGCAAGACCCCCTCTCCACGGCCAAGGCAGCAAGCCTAGCCAAAGCATGAGTGAGCTTTGGGAGCAGCCAACCCCAGGATGGAGCCAAGAGACTCCCTGGTCCCAAATTAGAACACAGAGGGCAGAGAGACAAAATAGACCAAAATACCATTCTTCTCATGAGGGAATATTTACTGAATAGTTTATATATACTGAATGAATCTTATGTAAGAGTCAACATGTTCTAAGCACTAAAAATAGTTCTGGATACATTTTGGTGAACAAGCTATTGATGTATTTAAACCCCTCTAAGGACAGGGCAGATGCAGGAGCAAAGGTAAGTGGCCACTCCCTGTTGGCACAACACCTACCCCAAGCCCTGGCTCACTGGTGGAGCATCTGAGGGGCCGGGAGGACGCTCCCCTCCTGGCAAAGTGGAAACGTCCCCAGGCGTCCCAGAGGCCAGAGCCACAAGGGGAGGAACTTCCAGGAATTGGTGCCTTTGGAAGAAGATGGGGAATATGGATGAGGCAAGGGACTGACGCCACGGCTGCCTCCTGCCTCCTTTGGAAGGGTGACCTTGGCATTCTCAGCACTTGGGCAGCCTGGCACTAGCAAGCAGAGGCGGCGGGGGTGGCAGGGGGCATAGCAATCATGGCATGACCTTATGTTCCTGACGTCAGCCTCGGCTCCTGCCAAGACACAGGCCAGGCCTCCTCCATCCGCAAGTCCCAGCAGTGGGAGAGAATGGTGAATGGGTTAATAGCTACGAATGAGGCCTCGGGCTAGGAATTCACTATGCGAGGCTCACTGAGTGGCAGAGGCAGCCAGATTTCAGTTCATAAACACTAGTCAGTCACGAAAATCAGCCAGCCTCAAAGGCAGGATCTTTTTCAAAAACCCGAACACTTCTTTCTTGTAAGTGAACCAAAGTTTACAAATTTTTTCCTAATAAATCAGTTGGATCATATTCCTTTTTGTGAGATTACGGAACCAGAAACAATCTAAAATGTCTTCAAAATAGCCTCGCAACCACACTGATAGTTCATTCAATGGCAAAGCCTGCCCATGAGTCTCCTTCTCAGCCTTAATTCCAGCTGGTTAACAACTAAGGAACATTAAACCAGACCTGGGATCTGGGGCTCCCCACCACTGGGGGGCCAGGCTGGGGAACTTAGGAATCTCCTTTCAGTGTCTGGGGCTTGGAAACTGAACAGGCAGACGGAAGGCTCCTTCAGGCTCAGTCTGGCAGGACCTCATCACTCCAGTTTTTTCCAAAGGAGATCAGGCTGGGTCACAGGTTGCCCAGAACATTCACAGGGGCTTTGTGAGAAGGGTACTGTGGTCAGGAGAGTTTGCAGGCCACACAGGGCTCTTTACTGCAGGACTTCTCTGAAGCTTTAAACTGCCAATGAGCATCTCTGTGACTCTCCGTGGGGAGGGGGCAGGGCGGGGATGAGGCTGCTGCATTTCTTATGCTCATTTAAGTAACAGAACCTTGCTCATTTTCACCTCTGGAGCAAATCATGGATCCGATACCTTCTGCGGGAAATTCTGCCCTGCCTCTGTGCTAAATTGCTGGCCCAAAATCATATAGAATTTAAGGTCTAAAATCTAACCATTTTTGTAAATGTAATTTTACCAGATCAGAAGGTTTTTAAGACCCACAGATATGGAGCTGACTTCTGGGACAGAGGGTTCTACCGATGCCCCCTAAGCAATGGCACAGAGGAAGGAGTCCAGCTGCTCACCCACATCCCACCCAACCACCATCAGCTCAGCCCCGGAGCCAAACGCCTCCTGCAGATAGTACCCTTGGGCCGTGCTACGCGTGCCTGCGGCTTCCTGGGCAGATGCCACCCTGAGGACCCGCTCACGACAGGACGTGGAGTGTGCCTGCAGACTACCACCAGCTGTCAGGGGGCCACAGACCTAGATGACCCCAGTTATAAGTGGCTGTGCAGCTCCAGGACAACAGGGACCCTCATCTTCCATCCAGATAGGGCAGCTGCTCGTCATCCCCATCTCAGCCGTCACTCTCGTCCCAGGCCCCTCCTTGGACATCTCTGTGGATTTGCTTGCAGTTTCCTGCTCCAGGTCCCTCCCCACTATCCCAAGAGGCTCCCCCAGCCACCTCCATGGCTCATTGGGTTGCCATCCTTGAATCATCTAGCCCTGGAGAGTCCCAATGACAAAATTTAGCACTTAATTACACATCCTCTCATCCTGCTCCTGTTCTTCAAAGGGGTGCTAATTGTACTTCCCAGACCAGACTGCCAATTCCCTGAAGGAAAGGAATCCAGTCCTTTTAATTTATTAGTATTATTTTTTAGATGGGGTCTCACTCCATCACCCAGGCTGGAGTGCAGTGGTGTGATCACAGCTCATTGCAGCCTCAACTTTCCAGGGGCAGGTGATTCTCCCACCTCAGCCTCCCCAGTAGCTAGAACAACAGGTGCATGCCACCACGCCCAGCTAATTTTTTGTATTTTTTGGTATTTTTAGTAGAGACAGGATTTCACCATGTTGCCCAGGCTGGTCTCAAACTCCTAGATTCAAGTGATCCACCTGCAATCAGCCTTCCAAAGTGCTAGGATTACAGGCATGAGCCGCTGTGCCTGGCCTGGTCCTTTTTATATGTGATGCCACCAAGCACAAATCTGAGCAAACAGGAAGCACTCAGTAAGTACATGTTAATTAATTCATTCTGGATGACAATAAGGACCTCACTGTTTTCCCAATTATGGCTTTGTATTCTTAACAAATAGGTCTTGAGGATTACCTGTGCGATCTAACTCCAACTCTCTCCAGAGAAGCTTCTGGTTCAGATACAAGTTTAAAACGAATTTATCCCCGCTAGCCTCTAGATTTGCCTCAGACTTCACAGCCAGAATTTATTTCATATTCCTTAAATCTTAGAAATTGCTCTTACAGTGTGTAGCTTCTGTCTGAGTTACAAAATGATAGTGCTGACGATGATGATGGCAGTTAACACACTGAGCATGTACAGTGTGCCAAACATGCATATTACCTCATTTAATCCTCGAAACACTCTTAGAATTATGGTTCCCATTTTACAAATGATGAAATTGAGGCTTAGAGAGGCTGAGTGCCTTGCCTGGGTCCCATGGCGAATAAGTGGCCTATCTAGTGAAACCTAGGGCCATCAGATGACCAAAAGGAAAATGTAAAATCTTCCCTCCTAGGAAATGAGGATCGAGTTTTCCCCTTCCGGTGGTTTCTGAATCAAAAGCATCTTCTGGGAAGCTTCACTATTCCTGAGAATAACAGGAATAACAGATTCTTCATTCCTACTCTCAGAGGTTCTGTTCCGGCAAATGCGGATGAGGCCTAGGAATCTGTATTTTCTCAAAGACCCTGGGGGGATTCTGATCATCTTTTCAGGACTGAGAAGCACTGGTCCCACAGGTACCCACACCTCTCTCCATAGCATCTGAACCAGCCATGCCACGCATCAGAGGGGAGCTCTCTGGCAAACACTCCCCGAGCATCTACCAAGCAGGAAATGGTACACAGCTGGGCAGCACGCCAACCCTCCCTCCCACCTGCCTCCCACATACACCGGAAAATGTTTTTAGTTTAGCCCGGTGGGCCTCAACCTTGGCTGCACATGAGAGCCACTTGGAAAACTTAAAAAACAAAAAAGCAAAAACCACACCTCCTGATGTCCAGGGAGGGCCGGTGGACCAAAGGAAGAGGCGGGGCCCAGGTACCCCGTATCGTTATATTTAAAGTTTCCCTGGTCATTCTAATGCATAGTTCATAAAGCTGTCTTTTTTAGGATGAAAGATACTGGCCATTCAACCTTGGCGTTCAGAAGCCCCTTTCTCACATAAGCAAAGTGAGCAGGGACTCTCCTTAACAGCTCGGGCTAATTTTAAAACTAATAACACTAAAATGTTTTAATGCCCTCACTAGCTCCGTTCAGCCTCGTTAGGAAGAGTAAATAAAACAGACCGCATTCCCACACACATACTCAAACCTACAAAGTCCCCGGAGGTGGCAGCCACATCAGTGTTACTCTTGAAGTCAGTTTCCAGCACAGTGTCCTGCGAGATTGGAGTGGCCCGGCACAAAAGGGTGGGCTGGGAGGACTCGAGAGAGCCCCTCGATGGGTCCTCTGTGGTCCAAAGATGGGAACCGGCTTGGCTGGGGACACACAAAGCACTAGCAGCAACACGGAACGAGAAGCCAATTCCGCGGCTGCAGAGGGCACGGGTCTACAGAAGTTAGTCTGAGAGCCTTCCAGGCTCTACTTGGCACCTTTTGAATGCCAGGGCAGACATGAACCAAGTCTGTCCCGGAAGCCTCCATGTTAAGACCCTATCACCTGGCCCGGCGCGGTGGCTCACGCCTGGAATCCTAGCACTTTGGGAGGCTGAGGCGGGCGGATCACGAGGTCAGGAGATGGAGACCATCCTGGCCAACACGGTGAAACCCCGTCTCTACTAAAAATACAAAAATCAGCTGAGTGTGGTGGTGCATGCCTGTAATCCCAGCTACTTGGGAGGCTGAGGCACAAGAATTGCTTGAATCCAGAAGGAAGAGGTTGCGGTGAGCAGAGATTGTGCCATTGCACTCCAGCCTGGCAACAGGGCAAGACTCTGTCTAAATAAAAGACCCTGTCACCTGAGAGATGCTTGCGTGGCCAACTTGAGCTGTAACTATAGGATGAGCAATTTTGTTCCTTGTAAAAGAAGCCTGAGACTATCGGTGAGCCCTTGTCACGGGGAGGGCAGGGTGCTCTTCCCCGGAAGGACTGTCCCTCTTCCTCGGATGGGGAAACTGAGGCTTCGAGCAGTTGAGTTGCTGCACCAAGGTCACAGCCGCACATGTGAGGATTTGAACCCCCCTGTCTGACTCCACCGCCCTTGCCTGGACCCCCTGTGATGTCGTCTCCCTTAGATGGTGCCCAGCAAGGACACAAGCCTATTTTGGGAAGAACTGCTGAGGTCCCTGAAACAGAAAAGGCAACCTCCTTCTAGCCGTTTTCTTTTCTTCCTTCTCCTTATTTATTTATTTGTGTGTGCACACATGTGTGTGTGTGCGGTTTTGGGGTTTTTGTTTCTTTGGCAAAGGTTGGAGAGCTGCAACATACCTATATATTCAACTGTTCAGACAGATACAGGTATATGCCCTATATATATCCAACTGTTCAGACAGATACAGGTATACACCCTATATATATCCAACTGTTCAGACAGATACAGGTATACACCCTATATATATCCAGCTGTTCAGACAGATACAGGTATACACCCTATATATATCCAACTGTTCAGACAGATACAGGTATACACCCTATATATATCCAACTGTTCAGACAGATACAGGTATACACCCTATATATATCCAACTGTTCAGACAGATACAGGTATACACCCTATATATATCCAACTGTTCAGACAGATACAGGTATACACCCTATATATATCCAGCTGTTCAGACAGATACAGGTATACACCCTATATATATCCAACTGTTCAGACAGATACAGGTATATGCCCTATATATATCCAACTGTTCAGACAGATACAGGTATATGCCCATTACAGACTTAAGTATATGCACAGAGTATGGAGAAACAAACATATATAATATAGATGCATATTTATCTGTAGATACTTAGACTAAGCAGAAAAGACAGCCCCTGATTCTCACAAAGACACAATGGAATGCTTTCAACGTCACAATATCACTGGTAACATCCACAAGCCACGCTGTGGGGCTCGGCAGCGGTGGGGAAAATACACACCTGGGCATGTGCTTTCTACAGAAATGACCCCCTGGCATCTGTCTTCCCTTTGCCTTTCCTCCTGGGAAGCAAGGGCCACTGCCCATGTTCTCCGACAACCCACTGCCTCTTGAGGAATTAAAATAACAACCATAATAACAGCTCTAGTGAATCAAGTCAGTGTCCTGGTCCACTAATGACAACTCTCTGATACTGCCAATGGTTTTCTATTTTTCAGTGTTCTCCTGTTGCAGTCGGGATTTCTCTCTCACAGCCCGGACAATGCTACGGATGAAACAGTTGTTAAATGCCTCTGGTGAATGTTACTGTCACTAAGGCAGCTCCTGCAGTGGAGGCCCCCACGTGTTCCGTGCTCCTGTCCCTAGGGAGTTGATGACACCAGGAATGTGGACGGTAGGCTGACAGGACAGCACTCGAGAAGACTGCTCATACAATTGGAGTTGCTTCTATTACTGAGTGGTTTCCTTTGCTGTCCTGGACCTGACATCTTTCTTCTTACCATGGACATTTTTCTCCCACCAACTGAGAGAGGGTTATACCCCCAAGGCAGGAGGACCAAGACCAAAAGGTGATGAAGAGCTGGCTTTCTAAGCTCTTCTCTGTTTCCTCAGTCATCTCTGTGGATGTATCTGATCTGTGATGAAGTGATTCTGATCAAGGTGTTAACAAGGTCAAGTTTTCTCTTCCCGTGGAAACTATGGAATAATGGAAGCAAAAGTCAAGCTGGAACGGTGACATTTCAGGCCGTGGGACATTTACAAAGAAGAGACATTTCCACCTCATGCAGATGGCTATCCATTTCCATACTGTTGGACCACAGACCAACGGGGGAATCTGGTATTATTTTGGGTCCTGTAGAACCCCTGGCTTTCCTTTCCCTTATCCTCACTCCTCGGCTCTACAGTACAGAATTTATTAGATAGTCTGTAGTGTGAGGTGGAAGAGCCTAAGGCAGGAGGCTGGGGACAGAGTCTAGTTGGAGGTGGCGGTGGTCCCACGTGAGGATATGCTGAAAGCAGCACCAATTATTTCTTTGGATTGGCCTTGGAAGTGAGAGGAAAGCTAGGCCTGCACTCCTTCGGACCCTAGTAATTTTCCTCCAGCCTGTCACCTCTCCCAGGGCAGTGCTGCAAATGATCTCGGACTCCCCCAGAGCCCAGAGGATGGCAGTGTCAGGAAATATCAGATGCCTTTGTTGTCTATGACCTGTCTTTTGGACCTGCGAGGCCAGACTGTTACAGAGATGCTCCAGCCATTGTCTGCAGCCTGGAGTTTTAGGTTCCCCTGCCACTAGGGTGAGGATTCCCTGTGCTCCTGCATTTGCAGCCCACAGACTGCTCCTCATAAGCATTCGAGCAGAGTGGCTATCACGTCCCCACTCCATTAGCATGGATAAACATTTGTGCTCACTCATCCCCTGTCATCATCCCTCTGCTCCCCACTCCCTTTCCATTCCTCCGTCTTTCCTCTGAGGCACAGGGCACAAGTCATCCATTCTTATGGCACCTGCTGAGCAACCTCATTTTTCTGACCACTCTGGCATGTGACATCCCTTCCATTCTCCCTGCTTCTTACCAAGGCTGCTCTCATACGAGAGATGTGGGCAAAACCCAATCACAGGGATATGGAAGCAACATGGTCACAAAAACACAATGAAAAAATCCCATGCAATCTGGGAGATGCAGCTATGGCAGAGGACACATGTGGAGAGGCTGGGAGTGTGGCCGAGAAGAACAACGGCCCACTTCCACATTTGCCACTTACTAGCCACGTGACCTCGGTCAAGGTATGTCACTGCTTACCCTGCAAAATGGAAGTAATGCCAAGACACAGGGAGGTTACGCTGATTCCATCATATGAGGGTCGTAATGGGTCTCACGCTGTGACAGACCCATTGCAATGACTAAACGGTAGGTATTGTTATTATTTAAAAACGATTATCACTCTTAATACCACTTAGCATTTATTTGGCCCCCTCAGCTGTGCCAGAATCGTTGCTATCAACACACATTCACTGAATGGCTGTTTTTCAGAATTCTGCTAGGTACTAGGACTAAAGGAAGGACAAGCAAATTCCCTGCCTTGGAAAGAGAAATTGGGGTATCCAGGCACAGTTGCCACAAGCCACAGGGGTCATGTGCACAGTAAGGAAGGATGCTTCACTGAGGGCCATGTGGTTACAGAAGGAAGTTTGGTTTGAATGAAACCTTGAAAGACCGAAGAGGGAGAGGCATGTTAGACAGGGTTGCCGGAGGTGAGAAGCGGCACGATATGAATAAGAAACAGGGAATTCATCTGCTTGACCATATGGAAGGACTCCTGAAGGATAATGGGGAGTGTTCAGGGAAGCTGCTAAGGGCTTAAGGATGTTCACTGCCCAGGCTTCACAAAGCCAAGCTCTTTCAAAGGCGACTGAAGGGCATGGGGCGGTTTAGGAGGCAGACTCTCAGAGGCACACACGAAGGGCTGGTGAGTGGGCGGCTGTAGGCAGGGAGCTGGCAGAAAGAGTCCTGCACTCAAGCCAGCCCCGGAAGACGTGGTGAAAGAGGGAAGAGGAAGGAGGGCTGGGGTGAGGTACAGGCCAAATACACCCCTTCCCCGGGAGAGGCACAACACAGAACTGTGCGCACAGTATTGCTTCACTGCCCACGGAGATGACACAACTGGAGCAGATGTGACTCGCTGAGCACCATGTGCACACAGACAGGGACCGCCCTGCCCCACCTACTGCTGACTCTCTTGCTTGATCTGTGGTGAAAGTTGCCTTGACTACTTGTCTGGGTCAGTGTGACCAACAATGTGTCTGCAGTCCCAGCAGCTGCCAGAGACGCTCAATACTGAGGTGACATGTCACATATTAACTAACAAAGCCATTTAACCACATCTCTACTTGGGCTCCTCTGGCTCAGATGGCATGCATGAGGCCACACTCCCTTTCTTGGTCTCTTGGCATGCTTCAGGCTCTATGATACATCCCGACAGCATGCACGAAAGGAATCTTTCCCCCACCACACCAGGCCTATCGCAATGGTTCCTGGCCAGCCTCCCCTGCCCCCCACTCTCCACTGCCCCAGCTGACCCTTCTGAGTCTCCTCAGGGCCTTTCCTACTGCCTGCCCAGCTTCTGCCCAGGGTATTCCAGGCCTTTGTGCTTTGACTCCAATCTATGTTTCCAGCTCCATCATCCTCAGCAGTTCAGGGAACAACCAAATAATACACGGAAGTGTTTGTGCCTGGGCATATATCAAGGAAGGTATAAATGAGCTGCAGAGGGAAGTGGAATTTCCTGGGCTCCCCAAGCACAACTATACCCATGTCTCATGCTATGGGCCACGCTCTTCCTTCTGCTAGGACCCACCACCACTGCCATTTCTTCTTGCTGACTCCTGCTCATCTTTAAGATGGAGCTCAACTACATCCTCCCTGAAACCCTCCCCTTTAATGCCAGGCAAAAAGCACTTCCTCTGTCCTAAATTATGAATATATGCTCTTCATTAATATATTACCAATTGCTATTTCATTTTAAATTATATGCCCATCTCCCATGTGGATGGTAAACACCCCTCACGTCTGGTCAGGGTTGTGTCTTGTCTTCCTTTGAATAACTAGTGCCTGACAGTGGTTGCTGCATATTATTAGAAAGTTAATAAATGATTAAATTAATATATTAGTACAAAAGAAGACTTGCTATTAGAGTTATTACAAGAGTTCTGTCACCTCAAGAAAAAATGATAAATTATAACATAGTGTAAGTACTGGCAGATGCTGGAAGCTGCTGTCATCTACTAGTCACTCATCAAACACTTACTGTCTACTATATTCAGGCACTATTTTAGGCTGTGGTAGGGATATAAATAGAAATGATAAGTGTATAATATAGTTTGGAAAATGAAGTATGAAAAATAATAAGCCAAAACAAGCTACTCTAAAGGTCAAACTGTGAAAGGCTCTAGACCAGCGGTGCCCAATCTTTTGGCTTCCCTGGGCCACACTGGAAGAATTGTCTTGAGCCACACATAAAACACACTAACACTAGTGACAGCTGATGAGCTAAAAATAAATGCAAGAAACATCTCATAACGTTTTAAGAAAGTTTGTGAATTTGTGTTGGGTCACATTCAAAGCCATCGTGGGCCGCCTGTGGCCAGTGGCCCACGGGTTGGACAAGCCAGCTCTAGGTGTTAGAGGCATTCATGGAGTCAAAGGGCTGAAAAATATCAATTATAGCAACACCAGTTAAGCACACTAGACGTTTAGTTTATTCCACTCCCTGCATCATGTCCCAATCAGATGAGAATCGCTCATATGTATAAAAGTTTATTGTGAACAGGCAAAAAGGCATTTGACATTTATCAGGAAAAACTTGCTTGTGTCTATTCTAGCACACTTACGCTACAGGTTGAGCCAATTTCTTTCGCTTGTGGTCTTCAGAGGAGATTTAAAAGTGTTACCGTTTCCTTGCCAGAGGTTACTTTGTTGCCTTCTGCTCCTTTCCCTCTCCTGCCCTCAAGCCTGAAGTACACCCACTAAGGCCTCAGCTTTTACAAGATCCCCCATGAACAACCAAATAATACCCAGAAGTGTTTGTGCCTGGGCATATATCAAGGAAAGTATAAATGAGCTGCAGAGGGAAATGGAATTTCCTGGGTTGCCAAGGGGCTTTTAAAACTCATAAATACACCAGAAAATAAAAGGAAGGAAGTAATTATGGACAGCTCTCTGGCATGCTCCTAACCAGGCATGCCGGCTCCCACCAGCACTCCAGTGTGGGCCTGGTGCTGCAGGGCACGGGAGAAAGGCAGGCAGAGACACTACCGCCACATCCTCACTTGGACCTTCACCCATAGGCTCTGCCCATTCAGGGAAGAGATGGGCTGAGAACTAGAAGCTCCCCAGGCCACCTAAAGCAGGCAGCTTTGCTTAGATACCGTCAGTCTCCGCCCTGCCCACCCTCTCCACCAACCTCTGCACATCCCCCTCAGTCCCTCTCGCCTGCCTGCCAGTGCTGCCACAGTATTTAGTAAACGTTTGTTGATTGAATACATGAAGCTGTAGAGAGGTTTGACAACTTGACCAAGCACATACGGGTGGCAAGTCCTGGAGGTTTCCAACGTGGGCTGTCTGATTCCTGAAACAGTGCTCCTGACCTCCGTGCTGCACAGTGTGAAAGCGCTGAAAAACGGTCCTCAACTGTATCCTGCTCCAAATACCTTAGAATATCAACAAACGTGCTCTCTCTGTACAAAATGGGACACAACAAACGTGCATGGAATTGAATCATCACCTTGGAGGTCAGAAACTGTGTCTAACTAAACACATGCACGCTTCCTTCTCTAATATTCCACAAGAGGGTAGACCTATCCAATAGGACTCATCACCTGCTTCACTCACTGTTGTACACTGATTTAGCACAAGCTCATCTTGTCTACTGAACTCTCATCTTCTTAAGGACCAAGGTCATATTTTATGTTTCTCTGCCTCCCTGGCAACCAGCACAAGGCCTGGCACTTAGTAGTGCTGAATGGATGTCTGTCAACTGACTCCACGCTATTTCCAATCCCAGTGATGCCCTCCTGCTGGTCTCACTGACAGTTCAGCTCAGAGCAGCCTGAGACCTGGGCAGGTCATTAAGCCCAACAGAACAGTGGCAAACTTAAACGATCCTCTCCTGCCTTCTTAGTTGGAAAAATGCTTCCAAACAAAATCTCAGAATGAAATGTGGCATGGCTCCCTAATTAGGCTCTCTCTCTCCTTCTAGCTGGTGGAGGATTTCTGGAAAAGGTCTTCTTCCTGCATGTGAATCACTCTTCCCACGTAGTAAACAGAGGTGACGTTAACGGCAAAAGGACCGATTCCAGTGGGCTGGTTACATTCACCTTTCTTGCTTCTTGGGAGGGACAAACAGCAAATCGAAAGCAGCCTGGATGTCCACCCAGAACAGGCACTTCCAAATGCCGCCATTTGCAAGTCGCCTCTAGCTCTGCCGTCACAGCAAAATCCTGCGCCCTCCACTGCAGGGCACTTTTGTGACTATAAAACTATATTTATGCTGAACACAAGACCAAACAAAAGCTCCAGACTCTAACATCTTATTTACAAACATCTCAATGTGAAGTAATTAAAACAGTTGCAAAACTACTAGTTACCTTCCTTTCCTCCCCACCTCTCCTGGTGTCCTGCTCACCAAGGAGCAGTTCAGAAAGAGAGTGTGTAGTTCTAAGAAACCACCAGTAGGTGGTGAAGGCAAATTTTGCTGCGGAGGAGGCCCCTGAGAAGCTGGGGGCCCTTGGGCAAATATCCGTCTGGCTTCCATTTTGATGGTTTTGGCTGGTGGTTTGGGATTTTAAGGCCTCCTCATTAAAAGACTGTTCCATTTCCAAATAGCTTTTCTGGCTTAAAAGGAAGGACCTTTTATTGTTTTGTTGTAATAAGGGTGACCATTTAAGTACCTCCCAGGTGCCAGACACACTAGTAGGTGCTTGACATACTTTCAATCCAGGCAACAATCCTATGACATATCCACCATCACCTCGTATTACAAAGGAGCTAGGACTCAGCAAGTTCTAGTGCCCTGCCCACAGAGCTGGAATTGCTAGAATTGGGGATTTGAATCCAGTCTACATAGCTCCAACATCCGTGCTACAAACCCCCTGATTTCACCTTGAAGCCTGCTGATTCAGACAATACATTTGAGTAAGCCAAGGACGTGGTATCTTAGGGCAGTCAGGACAGCATCCCTAGGTCTCCAAGATCCTGAAATGACTGCCGAGGATACCGGGAATTCCATTCCTGGAACACGTCTCAGATCCCTGGGAGACCTGCCTCCTCTCCAGAGGTTACCATTCCATGCTGGTCGGAGTCCTTGACTCCTTTTCTCATCTCTAAGACACTGAGTGGAGCAGCCCTGGAGGCAGCAGCAGGGATTCTGGGTGGAGCAGCTCTGAGTATATGTCCCTAATAAAGCCAGGCACAAGCTCCTCGGCTCACTGTCCATGGACAGTACAATTAATCACATTCCCACTGCCACCTTCCCACCTGGCCTCATGGTCACCTTCCAGAGTCTGCCTGGTTAGGAAAGGAAGTCCTTTGACACAGATCATTTCTTTCTCCCCAAGAGGGCATTTTGTCTGCCCCCAACCAGCACTAATCCCTCATTCTTATACATATCCTCCAACAAATCTGCTCCAAGGTTTCCATTGTGGGACTGCCACCCTGCAGGGCTGCCCAGAGGGAGTCAACACCATTGTTTCTGAAGACACGCCCCTGCCCGGCTGAGCCCAGGGAGGCCCAGAGGACAGTGCCCCAGCACTGCCACTTTCCTGATGCCCTTTATCATACCCTGCCCCCAATCCTCAATGGTCTTGACATCTGCCAAGCAAGGCAGGCGCTGGCCAGGAGGCTCTCTCTGATGCTGGCTCTCCACCTGCCCACGTTTACCACCTGTGGACTCCAGGTCTGCCGGGCCGATTAAAACAGGACATCTTCAGAGCAAGGGCAGTTGGCCATAAGTGCCCAGGAACTTCCCTTGAATCAGCTTCATTTTTCCAAAGGTGAGGTAAAGTCAAAGAAATACTAATCTGGGAGTCAGAAAAGCAGATTTCCATCCAAACTTTATTACTAACTAGTTGTGCAATTTTGGACAAGTTCTTTAACTTCTCTCCTTCAGCATCTTCATGTTTGGCGCAGAAGAATTAGGCCAGGTGATCCTCCAAGTGCAAATATTCAGTGATTCTATGTGACTTGACACAAATTTCCTCTTATCAGAAGGGTAACTTGAGCGAAGTGAATGTGAACATGTAAATGGCAAAATAAGAAAGCTGTTCTGACCACTTACGAGCCTAAAACGTCACTTAAGAACTAGGTGTCCCCGGTGTGCACCCATCAGCACCTTGGCCCACTGCCCGTATGGCACTGATACGCTGATCACATAATGCCTTGTTTAATCCATGTTCTCCAGTGGCATACAAGTCTCGGTGAGGGCACTGTGCCTTTAGCTCACCCACCGCTGTATCCCCAGTCCCTAGTACCACCAGCATATTGTAGGCACTCAATAACTATTTGTTGCATGAATGAATTTCCACTGTACAAATCTGATTTCCAGACTGTACCAGAGACCAGGCAGCAAGCACATATTTAATAGACTCTGCAGCTCTTCTCTACCCCTTCCCTGTAGATTTCCATAGGAAAATGGACTTCTGATGGTTCTAACAGTGAGTTTTATCCAACAGGGTTGCCTCTGGAGGTGGCCAGTTTCCCTCCTCCATCCACCCCCTCCCCAGGCAGTGCAGCAAATTCAGGATGACCACTGGGCATAGGGCCTCAAAAGCCACGTCCACTCGGCATCCACAATTTGCTGCTGAGCCATGGGCTCCTTTTTCCCACCTGCTCCTTTTTGGCACATGCCTCGACTCTCATACCCTCCCTCTGTACTGTCTGCACCCCTGACACTGCAGGAAAGAAGACCCAGCACTTCTCAGGAAGCTTTGGCTCCTGCTGGCTCCGCTAACCACTTGAGGGCACATCTTCCCCATATGGGATGCATTTGGTAGAAAATTAATCAAAGGCATCTGATTTCAATGAAGCCCTAGTTCTTCCAGCTTGGTCCACAGTGCACGAGAGAACCCTCTTAACCTGACCGGCAGCCTGACAGCTTGGCATTTCTGTATCTTTAAAGGCAGGCTAAGTTGGAGAACAGACTTTTAATTAAAATTTACCTTCCTATACATGTGTTGCCCCACTGTTTACATTGTAATTTTCAGGTGACACATGCATATTAGTGCTACCTTTTGGGTGCTAGCAGTGGCAGCTCTACTGATGAAGGCCACACTAAAGGATCCATTGACTGGGTCTGCCAGAGCCACTGGGTAACTGGCACCCTGCAGCAAGGCGATTAATCTATATATTCTTCCTTATAGCTGTTGTAGATACAAGCAAGGGGCGGTGGGTGGTCCTGAGGGAAAACAGACAGAAGGGAGGCACAGACCCGCCAAGGACACACAATACAAAATGCAAGGCACCTTCTCAGCCCCGCAGCCAAACTGGGTGGATAGCGCCACTGCCGAAGACCTTGGAATAACAGACCCCATCAAGGAACGCAAACCTAGTAACGGACAAGCCGACTCAGAGGGAAAATGGAGCTGCAAACACCTGTGACGGGGAGAGGCGGAAAAGCACTTTTGGGGTGCAATCAACCTATTCCAGGGCAACTGACTATGCTTTCTAGTCGCCAGGCCCAGCTGGTTGGTTGGTTCTTGAACTGTCTGGGAAGGCAGAATCCGCGCGAGAGCCTCACTCCAGAGCAAAGTAAACAGGCCATCGTCATGTACTCAGCAAGAAATCCTCACTCCTCAGAGAGACGCTGGCTGGAGAGGGAGGCGGGCAGGGCACAGGCAGGCTCTCACACTTACAGCACATTCATGCTCAAGGAGTGGGGGCCGTGGTGCAGGCAGGAAGCTTCAACTGTGCTTCTCCAAAGGACGAGGAAGAGGAAAACAACTGTGTGTCCCTGGGCAGGGCTCGGTTCCCTTTGACGATTCAGTCATCAGTGGAACTCTTGAGGGTCTTCACTCGAACTCAGTGATTAACACACAATCTGACCAATGAATTGTTATTGGATAATGCAAAAAAAAAAAAAAAAATCAATGATCGGAAATCGTTTTCAGCCAGAGCCATACATTAAAATCAACCTGGAGAATGTGAACAAATTCAGATGCCCAGGCCACATCTGCAGACATTCTGATTCCTGTGTTCATAATCATGATTTCCAAAGTGTGGTCCCAGGCCAGCAGCAGGGAGTCACCCGGGAGCTTTTTAGAAATGCAAATCCTCAAGCTCCATCCTGGAGCCACTGAAACTCGGAAGTGAGAGCCCAGGAGTCTGTGTTTTAACAAATCCTCCAGGTGATTCTCATGCCCACTCAAGTTTGAAAATGAAGGGCCTGGAATAGACTGTAGGATCCTGACATTGTTTCTGTTAAATGATCCCAGATGATTCTTCTGTGTGGCCAGGGATGAGAATTACTAACTTCACGACTCACAGGAGCACTCCCAATGGGACATGGCCTGCTTTCCCCAGAATGACAGAATTGGCGAGAGCTTCTCATCAGCCGTGCCCACATCAAGACCACGCAGGCTGAAACTGCTCTTCCGGCACTGATCTCCACTGACCCAACCTTCCTAAATAGCCACTGAACAAATGAGCAGCCACGTTCATTCTCATTCCCTCGCTTCTCTGGAACTGCACCATGTGCAGCCCTGCCTCAAGGGACACGATCGCTTATCCAGCGACACTCCATGAGGTCACGATCACAATCAAGATGAGCAGGAACGACTCAATACTTGCCCGATCCCTCCCCTTGCGAAGGTCAGGCAAGGAGGGGACCCATTCCCAGAAACCCTTCCTCTAGAACATTCCTTGGGAAAAATGGAGAGAAGGGGTTAAAAGTACTGGGAGACCATGAAGGAGGAAAAGCCATAATTTGAGAAACCCAGAAGAGGTCCTAATGGTAAAGAGCCCTCTGTCAACTGGGAGCAGGCCCCTGTGGGACCTCCCACATCTGGGCCCGGAGGCCCCCACTGTGCCGGGGTAATTGGGACAGTCAGCCAGGCAAGGCACACAGCTTCCAAATTTCTTGCATGACCCCTCCACCCCCACTCCCGCCCACAACACACAGCCCTCACTTTAGATTTTGTCTCCAGAAAACAAGAATAAAAATCTGCTTAAAAATCCTCTGGGGTTCCAATGTGCTTGGGGCACATGAGTAAGGCAAGGCCACTACCAATTTCAGTCCTGAGGCACATTCTTTTGGGACAGTGAAGAAATCCTTTCTCCTGTTATAAGCATCGCTCAGTGAGAAAAAACATAACAAAGTCGTAAACACGAGTCCCCAACTCACATTTCCCACTGTCCAGAGGAGGGCTGCTCATGACAGCCTGAGTCCAGGTCCTGTCATTGTTTCTTATTTGTCTCCTTCCAGCCTAACCTCGTGACTCTGTGGCCAGAGTGCTCTGGAGGGAGGAACTGTACCTCCTGACTCCACAGCCCCAGCCCTGGGCCCCGCACACAATTCACACCTGATCCCAACAGGAGCTGCTGAATGAACCTCCAGACCTGTTCTTCAGCCACCCGGAGAAGCCCCGAAGCCAGAACCACTGCAAAGCAGCTGGGTGCTGGGCCATCAGGCCCGGTTACCTATGACATCTTCCCACAGGGTCCTTACTGTGCAGATCCTATGGACACTGGCCCTTCCCATCTGGCTTCCTGCCTAAGGCACATTTTTGTCTGCTTGCTCCACTTTCAAGTATTATGTTCTAGGAAAACTAGCCACTACGACATCTTCTCAAATTCCTTATTAAAGAATAGGCCAGAGCCTAGGATAATCAAAGTTCTTGTTTCCTACTCCCTTTTAAAGCAAACAATGAAACCTGTTTCCCAGGCCTCGGCAAGCTTTGACATTAACTCTAAATGGAAGGTCAAACAGGCCAGTCTTGTTTCAAAGCTCTTTGTAAAGAAAAAGGACAACTGAAAACAGAACCGGCCAGGTATAAATGATGAGTATTTAGCTCTTGGTAACTCTGTTCATTCTAATAACTCCGGCAGTCATCCATAATTCACATGAGGCAACATCCGTTGAAACAGCTGAGTGAAGAAAACAGGCAATGGGACTAGGAGACCTTCATTTTTAGTTAGAGTTCAGCCCCCGGGAAACATCCCTGGGCCTCAAACTCCCTGACTGTAACATGAGGGCTGGCCTAAAGGAACTCGCCTGAAAAGCTGTGCAGTTTTAAAAATCCCTATCTTCAGTAGAAAACAGCTGAAATCCCAGAATTACAGAATTGGAGAGAGCTTCTCATCAGCCGTGCCCACATCAAGACCACGCAGGCTGAAACTGCTCTTCCAGCACTGGTCTCCACTGACCCAACCTTCCTCCATGAATGTGGAGGAATACCACCATGGATGTGCTATTCCTTGCACATATAACTTAAATTCCTAAATAAAACACTCCCTTCCACTCCCCGCAAAAAGTCCCTGGGTAGGTGCACACCAGCCTCTCTTGAATGAGCACATTAGCAACAGGTTGAGAAAAAGAGTAGAAATACCATCGGATAAGAACATGGAGTCTGGAGAACAGGGAACAGTGGAAGGGAGCCTAGGAACATGGAAAATAAGTCTCATCTATAACTCTGCTTTGAGTAATTCCAGCTCTGCTCCACAGCAGAGTCCTCTAATTGAAGGCCAACCCATTTGGGATGAGGAGGTGTTTAAGGAGAGTTTCAGAAGAGAGCTCCTAAGTTCCGAAAGCTCCTGAGTGGTGGCCGGCACGTGCTATGGGCAAGGAAGGCAGGCTACGATTTCCTCTACTACATGGGCTCTCCCTGCAGCCCTACCTCACCTTCACAAGTGGTTCTGGCCAGTGGTATGTTGTTAAATGTTTTAACAACTGGCTTTTAGGGGAGAGAGAAGGAAAGCTCTGGCTGTAGCATACGCCAGTTTTTGTGGTGTAAATATTCCCCCTACTGCCCATTTCAAGCTATCAATGTAATGACACTGAACGCCCAGTGTAAAGGGTTGAGTTCAGCCAGCTCTCATGAGCCCTTCCCACCCGCTTGACCCAAGGAAGAGGAAATTCCTGCTAGGTAACACGCAGGGATGGAATGGAGAGACATGGAGTGTTTCTACAGAGGGAGCAAAGTGTGAGTGACAGGCTGCTGTCAGCACTTAGTGGCCCATCCCTCCCCCCAGAGAGCAGAAGAGATGCCAGGCACCACGGGAAGCCAACCCGGAATCTGCAGAAAGGCCCTAGCCAGGGCGCCGCTCACTGAAGCCCAGCTCCCACCAGAGGGCAGGCTGGAGAAATGAAAGGAGACACATGGCCCTGGTCCGTTCTGTGGCTACCAGGACAGGTAACGAGGAGGAGGCTTCAGGCTCTAAGGAAAATGAAGTTTGGGGATCACCGCTAGAAGTTAATTATCTTTGCTGCCCCTTGGAGCAGCGGGCATTGCTGCAGACTCACATTGGAACCAGGCTGAACGGAGAGCCGCTTGCCTGCAGCTTAGGGGCAGAACTGTCTCGTCCAACTGCCACTCAGTGAGGAGACTGAACAAAGCAGGACCCCATAGAGTGCACAGGCCCGAATTATGGTAAATTACAAAGCAATGATAATCATTTACATGTGTGTGTGTGTCTGCCAGTGTACGCCTCACTTTCACAGACCTTTCTTCTTTTTAATGCTGATCCTGGGAGGCAGACAGAACAGTCAGTTCTCTCCCTAAAGAGTTGACAGCATAGAAGCAGGCAGCATGCCCGCCTGGAGGGTTGCTCTGCACTGTGCCCAGGTCCTGTTCTGCACCCTCCTCCCCCAGCCCCTCGCTGTCTCTTCATTTCAGTGGCTCTTCTCATTCATTCCATCTTGGCAGCAGCCGCTTGTGTAACTAAAACCGCAAGAAACTTTGTTTGGCTTCGAATTCAGAAGAAATTCCAGTAACTCACTTCCCACTACCTAAAAAAAAAAAAAATCCAGAGCTCTGCTCTAGAGAATTCAGCTTTTCCCGTGGGTAAAATATTCACAAAAAAATGCTCCCTCTCCCCGGCGTACTCCACTCCCCCGCTGAAGCCCCAACATCTGAAAGTCATCGGCCCCTCACTCACACAGCCCGGCAGAGTCCCCGGCACTTCCTGAGGGCCAGGGCTGAGCTAGGGGGATGGCGGGTTCCTGTTTCATGGCTGGGGCCAAGCAAGTTAAGAGCTGTTGAAAGATGTGCTTGGCTGGTCTCTCTCCTCACCCGGGTATACTGTTGATTTTTGTTTTCAGTGGACAAGGAAGCCAAGGATGAGATCTCTGGGCATCCAGCTCCTGGATCTTGGAAAAAGGCATAGCCAAGGCCCTCCTTACTCCTCCCCACCGGCCATATCTAATATCTGCTAACACCCTTGCAAACAGCTTTGGGTCTGCATGAATGAAGAACAAGTAGCTGCTGCTAACTCTGCATGTCCTAGGCCCTTTCTGTTGAAAGTGGGGCCCAGGATTCGGACAGACGGCAGCATCCTCTGGGAGCTTGTTCCAAATGCATCATCTTGGATCCCCATCCTGGATCTCCTGAATCAGAATTGCATTTTCACGAGATTCCCTGGCACCATCTTTAGACCACGTGCCAATAAACATTTTGGTGTCATAGACACGTATTGGGTACCTGCTGTCTACCAGGCACTGTGCTGGGTGCTGAGGTGATAAAATTCTGAAAGTGGAATCCCTACTCCAGTGAGTATACAGGACAGACTGGCTCACGGCAATAATGCCCTGTCCCTGCAGGTTGAGTGTGGACACACAGTAAGGGGTCCATGGTCGTCCCTCATGGAGGTGAAGGCTCTAATTTGTCCCAGCCTGACCCTGTGACTTCAGATGCGTCCTACCCTGCATTTTCAGTAGAATTCTGTGGCTGATACTGGTTTGCTACCCAAACCCTCCCCTGAAAAAGGTAAGACACTTTGTCAACCTCCCTTGCAGCCAGTTGGAACCAGTTAACTGGACTGTGTCACGAAGAGTAAGGAGAAGTAGCCTTGCACCTTGCTACTCAAAATGCCGTTTCCAGCCACACTGATATACTCTGGCAGCTTGATCAAAACGCGGAATTTCAGGCTCTACCTAAGATCTACTACATCCAAACCTGTATTTTAACGAGATCCCCAGGGGATCCTTGTGTAGATTAAATTCAAGAAGTACTACGCTAGGGACTTCTGGGAAAGACCCTGTTTTACGTAAAAAAAAAAAGGGCCAGAGTGTTATTGGCTCCACTCCTTCCTGGTTCCACCTGCCTTGAATGGGGGCATGATGCCTGGAGCCCCACTGACGACCATCTTGCAACCATAAGGAAATCAGCTTGAATATGAAAAGCCAACAGGCTCGGTATAAGGAAGTGGAAAGAGAGAAAGAGCCTTGGTTCTCAGTGGCATCTTGAGCTGCTGAACCAATTCAAAGTCCTTAAGTATCCTGTTACTCGAAGTGGAGAACATTCCTAACCTACATGTACTCTTTGTTCTTTACATGAGCACAGGTCTTGAGGCAGCTGATCAAGCCTGAAGAAAGCTAAAGATTCTGCTGAGACCTGCCACAGCCAGACTGCAGGTCTCCTTGTCTCTGGCAGGAGGTAGGTGCGCTGTATCTGACCACTCATTCAGCAGGCACAGCTGGCTCTGATCCCGTGAGCTATGAGGGAAGACGTGGTTTTGGTGACCTCCTCCTAAGGTCATCGTCTCAGACAAAGCTTTCCAGGCCTACAGGGGAGCCTGAGTTTTCTTCCGGGTGTTTATTTGGAACTCAGTTTCCATAAAGCTGCTGTTCCTGTCTCACTCCTGTGAGAGGCTCCCTAAGGCTTCCCTACTGAGAGGGAAATGCAGGCACTCAGCCCTGCCTGCCAAGAGTGTGCTGGGGCTGTGTCTGGTGCCTTTGGGCTCACAGGACTCTCCTTACTTTGTGGATAGGAAAGAAGAAGGGGGAGGAAGCAGGAGAAATTGGATGTATCCTAATCCAACCTCTAAAGTGTCAAGTCCTGCAAAGTCCCCCAAATTCCAGGAATGTCACCCCTTGTATTCCCCGCCTCCAGAATTTCCAACTGGTAGTCTGGTTTGGGAATGGAAGCTCTGGATTGGTTTTGAAATAATAATCATTATAAAATTAGATAAATCCCTCTAGGTTCTTCTAAAGGAAGGAAGAGAAGGAATGAGGGAGGGAAGAAGGCAGGCAAATTATGTATGGCAAAAAAAGAGAAGATTCATAAACACATAGTATAGGAACTATCCAAAATGAAAGACAGAGAAAAAGAAAGAATTAAATAAAATGAAAGTGCCGGTGATCTGTTTGACAATGTCAAGCAGCCTAATACATGTGTAATTAGAATTCTCACAGGAATGGGGGAAAACCAAAAACGTTTTTTATAAATAATCGCCAGAAATTTACCAATTTTAATTTAAAAAATATAAATCCACAGGTTCCAGAAGCTCAAGGAATGCCAAGCACCAGAAACATGGAAAAAAAAAAAAAAAGAATTTTACCAAGGCACATCATAATCAAATTCCTCAAAGCAGTGATCAAAAGAAAATGCTAGAAGTAGCCAGGGCATAAAGACACATTTAGGTACAGTGGAACAGACAAGAGTGACAGCAGGTTTCTTATTAGAAACAACGCAAGCAAGAAGACGGTGGAATCATAGCTTTACCGTCATGAAAGAAAAAACTATCACCTGAGAATTCTATACTAAGTAAAAATATCCTTCGAAAATAAAACTGAAAAATAAAGACTTCTCTTCAGACACAGAAAAGCTAAAAGATTTTAATCCTAGCAGACTTGCACTACAAGACATGTTAAAGGAAGTCCTTCAGGCAAAAGGAAAAGAATATGAGATGGAAGTGTGGGTCTACATAGAGGAATGAAGGGCACCAGAAATGGTACTTACATGGTGAAGTGTATATGATTTTCATTTACAAGATCACTAACTGCCTAAACAAAAATAGTAACAGTGTATTGTGAGGTTTAGAACAAATGCACAATTAGCATGTATGGCCGCAATGGCATAAAGGCCAGGAAGGGAGTGATCTAAGTGTGCTATTTTGAAGTTCCTGTACTATATGTGAAGCGGTTTAGTAAACTGAAGACAAACTGTGATGATTAAGAATGTATGCTATGAGCCCTACAGCAACTGCTAAAATAACAAAACAATGGATTTTTAGCTAATAAGTCAACAGAAGAGATGAAACTGAATCCTTAAAAATATTCAGTTAATCCAAAAGGAGGCAGAAAAAGAGAGAAAAGGGAACAAAGGCTATATGGGACTAACAGAAAACAACAGCAAGAGGTTAAACATAAGCATAGCCAGTTATCAATAGCAAATTGGTTGAATATGCCAATTAAATCAGGCTGAATAAAAGAGCAGGACCCAGCTATCTGCTGCTTATGAGAAATCCACTTTAAATATAAAGACACAAATAGGTTAAAAGTAAAGGAATGGAAAAAGATATGCAGCTGTCCCTCAGTAACTGAAGGGGACTGATTCTAGGACACACCTCCTTCTGCCCCACAGATACCCAAATCCTCAGATGCACACATCCCTTCTATAAAATGGTATGATATTTACATATCACCTATGCACATCCCTCCACATACTTTAAACCATCTCTAGACTACTTATAAAAACCAATACAATGTACAGGAGGCTGAGGCAGGAGAATGGCGTGAACCCGGGAGGCAGAGCTTGCAGTGAGCCGAGATCACGCCATTGCACTCCAGCCTGGGCAACAGAATGAGACTCCGTCTCAAAAAAAAAAAAAAAAAAAAACCAATACAATGTAAATGCTATGTAAATAATTGTGATACTGTATTTTTTATTTGCATTATTTTTGTTATTTTATTTTTATTTTCCAGTGTTTCCAATCTGCACGTGCAGAACCCGAGAATACAGAGGGCCAACTATGCGATACTAACACAATCAAAAGGACACTGGAGTGTCTATATTAATATCAGGCAAAGTAAATTTCAGTGCAAAGGTTATCACTAGGGATTAAAAAGGGCTTTTCAAAACAACAAAGGGGTCAGGTCTTCAAGGGCACATAACAATCTTACATGTTCATGTACCTATTAACAGAGCTTCAAAATAAACACATGAAGCAAACACTTTTCTTTGGAGAAATAGGCCAACTGATTTTAAAATTCATACGGAAATGCAGAAGGTCTAGAATAACCAAACAACCATGAAAAAGAACAAAGCTGAAGGGGTAACTAGCACTATCTGATTTCAAGACTTATTATTATAAAGCTATAGTAATCAAAGCAGTGTGGTATTGGTGTAAAAATAGACAAATGGATCAATGGAACTGAACAGATGGTCTAGAAATAGACCGCCACATATATGGAAAATGACTTCCTACAAAGATGAGAGAGAAAAGATGACACAGACTGAGATAAAACATTTGCAAAGCACATATCTGATTTAAAAAAAAAAAAAAAAAGTATAGCCAGCCAGAATAAGAAACCTCATAATGCAATAATATGAAAATGACCCAAGTATCATGTGTGCAAAATATATGAACAGATAATTCACCAAAAAAGATATATGAATGGCCAATAACCATAGGAAAGATGTTCAATATTGTTAGTCTTCAGGGAAATGCAAATTGAAAACACAATGAGATACCACTGCATACACATTATACTGACTAAAATTAAAATTAAAAATACTGACCACACCAGGTGTTGGTGAGGATGTAGAAGGACCAAAACTCTCATACACTGCTGATGGCAGCACAAAATGGCACAACCACTTTGGAAAAGACTTTGGCAACTTCTTAAAATGCTAAACATACACTACCACATGATGTAACCATTCCACTCCCAGGTATTTACCCAAGAGAAAAGGAAAGCATACATCCATACAAAGCCTTATATACAAATGTTCATAGCTCCTTTATTTAAATAGCTCAAAATTGGAAATAACTCAACAGGTGAATGGATAAACTGTGCTATATCCAGACAATGGAACACAACTAAGCAATAAAAAGGAGTAAGTACATCCAGAGACATGCATAACCTCAAAATAATTATGCTGAATGAAAGAAGGCAGTCAAGAAAGTCCATGCTGTATGATTTCACTGATATAAAACAACAGAAAATATAAACTAATCTATGATGACAGAAAAGAAATAGCCGGGGTGGGGAGGGCTGAGCTACTGGGATTACAAAGGGGCAAAAGGAAACTTTGGGGGGTGATAAATATGCTCACCCTCCTGATTGCAATGATGGTCAATGTTGAAACTTTCCAAAGTATACACTTGAACTATGTGCAGTTTGTTATATGCTAATTACACCTCAGATAAGCTGTTTTTAAATATTCATAGAACAGTAGACTGAATGGGTGAATCTTACCTTCTGTATGAAAATTATACCTCGTCCATAAACACATCTTTAAAAATAAATGGCAGATAGGAAAGCTGGGAGAAAACATCTGGATGTTTGGTGACTCCACCCATTGGTCTATTCCTATGGAATTTAAAATCAGATGACTTCTGTCCCCAGTACAGACCATGAGGACTGAGGTTGGCCCTCACTGCAGGCTTGAGGCCTGTCAGCACCTGGCATGGGTGGCCCGGCCAGCCTCAGTCTGTGCTAAGAGTGGTGCACTGTGCAAGGCATCTCAGCGTGATGAGACTGCAGGCAGTTTCTCCATCTAATGCCGCATGCTCAGGGCCCTCTGGTCTGCTTGCTTTATGCAAGTATAACACGATCAAGTCCAGTAATGAAGTGTTAAGATGCATTAAAGCAGCACCAGAGAAAACAAGTCCATTTTTGGTGAGCGGTTAGGGTGGGAGGGAGATGGGGAGGACAGGAGCCATCTCTTGTGAGGGAGAGGAGGCAGGAGACAGGAGCCTTCCTCAGCTCCTTGGGATGTTGCCTGGCTGAGACTCAGAGGTGAAGGACTCAAGCCACATTGAACTGGGGCCTTCAGAAGGAATGGTATTGGGGGCCTCCTCTTGGAGATCTTTGCAGCAGCCCTTCAGGGTGGGGTGGACCCTACTGTTGCTGCCTGAAGCGTCCTTAGATTTCTGAGCAGGGCTGAGGCTTTTGAAGGGGGTTTTTTGTTAGAGAGCAACAATTGGGAAATGACTATGGAGAAGCAAGAAGTGAAGTCCTCTTCCCTATCAGTCCTCAGAGTGGGTGTGTGTGTGTGTCTGTCTGTCTGTCTACTAGAGAGAGAGATGAATTAAACCAGACATTTCCAGGACATGAGTTGCTAGAAACGACTATAAGAAGTAATTGTTAATGAAAGTGTTTCCAAGTAATGGCTCACTGGGCCCCTGACCCTGTGTTTCCACACCTTTAAAACAGGGATAATAATAATAACAATAATAATAGCTACCTCAAGGGGTATTAAGAGAAGCACCTAACATATGAGAGTGTTATATTAACTGTGAACTGCTATGCAAATGTCAGCTATTAATATTAGTTGAGGACATAGTTCCTGTTAGGAAAGCTCGATGCCATAATCTTTTTTGTGACTTTGCAACCCCTGTGACGTGCAGGGCTGTGGCAGAGGCGCTGGGATTTTCATGCTCTAGTCAGTTTTATGGAGTAGCTAGAGTTTATGTCTGAGACCTTCTCTGGTCTCTCTGGTCCCTGCCCCAGTGATTCAGGCCCCAGCTTCCAGGCTGCCCCGATTCTCACCCTACCCCGCTACCCCACCCTCCGTCATCCCAAGGCACCCCAGCTGAACTTGCCCTTCCTATGTTCCAAGCATTTCCACAGCGCTTCAAATACTTCCTTAATCAAAAACTATCCTGTTGGGACCCCTATTCTTTTATCAACCTAGTCTCTGCTCTCAATTATTCTGCTAAACACACCCATGCTAATTAAGGTGTAGAAGCTGTTAACGGCCGGGCGCGGTGGCTCAAGCCTGTAATCCCAGCACTTTGGGAGGCCGAGACGGGCGGATCACAAGGTCAGGAGATCGAGACCATCCTGGCTAACACGGCGAAACCCCATCTCTACTAAAAACACAAAAAATTAGCCGGGCGAGGTGGCGGCGCCTGTGGTCCCAGCTACTCGGGAGGCTGAGGCAGGAGAATGGCGGGAACCCGGGAGGCGGAGCTTGCAGTGAGCTGAGATCCGGCCACTGCACTCCAGCCTGGGCAACAGAGCGAGACTCCGTCTCAAAAAAAAAAAAAAGAAGCTGTTAACGTCTGCACCGATTCATCTGCCCTGGTAACAGAGGCCATAAACATTTCTCACTATACTCCACGGGGCTCTAAAGGTGCTGGCAAGATGCATAAGGGACCTCGTTGGAGAATCAGGAGAAGCTGAACAGGCCAGCTCTGAGTCATCCGTTCTTTCCCATGCACTTGAACCAAAGCACCTCTGCTCTTTTCTGTTCTGTGCTGGGTCATGGGGGAAGAAAGAGTTCTTTGGTAATGAGATGTTTGGTGATCCCTGACTTACTCCAAAGGTAATGCTAAAGGTAGAAATTCTAGGGAGGAAATGGCAGATCCCTCAAATTCCAGCACCGGGGCAGCTGTCTGCTCCAATCCTGAAACCAGCTCAGCCCACTTTTGGACAGACTGCCACAGAGATTCAGGTTCATATCCCAGGCCTGATGCCAACCAACAGTAGTTCTTAAGCACATCCTTGCCTCTGCGTTAAGTCTCAGTTTTCTACTCCAACTAATGAAATACAGTTGGCCCTCTGTACCCACAGATTCAACCAGCTTTGGGTCAAAAATATCAGGAAAAAAATTCATTAAAAAATAATACAAATTAAAAAATAAAACATACCATATGTAAAATACATAAGATGGTGTAGTATGTGCATATAACCTACATACATATAAGGACATTGGCATCCTTGGGTTTTGTATCCAAGAGGGGTCCAGGAATCAGTCTCCCCACAGATACCAAGGGATGACTGTAACTGGGCTCAGTGACTTTCCGTCTGGCTCTAAAACTCATGTTTTTTGAGTGCTTGTTGCAGGCAACCTTCACTAGAGACCAGAGGGGGCCTGCTGCCGAACATCCACCGCTGGAAGCACTGAGCCCTCCCCACTCCACAGTGCTGGCTCTCTTCTCCCACCTAGGCTTCTGTGCCTTAACAATGGTTTCCTGCTCATCCTGGCCCGACCACAAGAGAAAAGGTCAAATCCAGTCTGAGACCAGCTGTCTTCCCACAGAGAGAGGGGAAAGATCCAGTCGTGTTGTGGGCTGAGAGTGGTCAAGCTGCCTCTCCTCCATGACACAGCCTCCATAAGCAGGTGCAGATGGAGGTGGTGGGTCAAAGGTGGGGCTGCGTGGGGGTTGCGAGCTGGGGGACAGTGGACAGAGGCTGCATGTGGGATGGAGCAGGGGGCTGGGAGAGAGCTAGGTCACATGCACAGAGCGATGCAGTACAGCTGGCAGGCTCGCCAGACAATCTGTGGGGGCATGAGCCTTCCGGGAAGACACAGCCAGCAGGACTGTCCCCTGTCGGGTGGTGGTGAGGAGTCGGGGTCCACAGACAGGCAGAGACACACAGTCATGCCTCTCCCTCGCTGTTGCCGCACAGAGCCTGACATGAATTGGGCAAAGGAAAGAAAGATCACGTTTGCCGGGCTAACATTGCTGACGATGACTGCTAGCTAGCAGGACAATGATAACACACCAAACACACTGCTGCAACTAATTTTCCAGCAGATCAAAATAAATCAGAAAACAAAACCATTCTGACAGCAGAGAAATGTGGAACCTGTTAAGAGGTAATTACAGTCCTTTCCCCCTTGTTTCACCTGCATCTCTCCTGCCACTGGTGCAGGCATGGAACCCCAGCTGTCACTCTGTCGAGAAGCCCGTGTGCCTGAAGGCTTGTGCAGGGCAGGCCAGGCTGGGAGTGCTGCCACCATGCCTGGCTGCCAGGGACCAACATCTACCGACAGGGACATGTGTCCATCCCTGACACTTGAAGACACTGTCTCATCCCAGCCGGGGCCCCACACCAGCCAGCCTGGCACTCCACCATCTCATGTTCTTTCAAATCCCATCAGTTCCTGCTCTAGACTGCACCCTCAGGCCATACCGTGGAAAGAGCCCAGCTTTGGAATCAGACAGCCCTAGGTATGAATCCCGGCTTCACTAATTACAGCCTCCTAGTTAGATGGCCTTGGGCAAAAGACCTGAGTTCCAGGGGCCTCAGTTTCCTCATGTGAAAACAGGATACAGGAATGCCTAGCTTATGTAGGGACCGTGTGAATTAGGAATCATGCATGTCAGGCACCCACTCTCTGGTTTGCTTTCTGAGGGGCTGCTATGCTCACCACCACCGTTCTCTCTCACAAGTCTCACCACAGCAGTCACCAGCAGCTGAACACTTTCACTGCAACCCAGTGGCTGCTTAGGAGCCTTCCTGGTTGATGAAGTGTCTCAGGATGTCTCTCCATGGGGCAAAAAGAAACGTTCCCTTTTCCAGATCATGCTTCCCCTATTACCTGAAGGAAGCCCTCCTAGCTCAGAAACAGCAGCAGGTACTTGGAGCTGAACGAACAAAGCATGCAGTGAGTGAAATGAACACACGCAGTGAGAACGACTCAGGCGTGCGCATATCCTCTGAGAGGACACCTGGGCCCCACAACACTTTCTGAGGTAACTGCTGGGCGTCCAGTTCAGAAACGGGCCCCATAGGACGATGGCTTGCTGCCATAAAGGAGGAGGCCATGAAGAGAAGGGCACAAGGCTCTAGATCATCATCAAGCACCCAAGTGGGACCTTCCGCCACTCCTTCAACTCAGGGCCGTCTTTCAACACTAAGGCCAGGATAGCTCCTGGACAGGACGCGGGTGAACAAGCCCTGCCTGCTGGGGACTGCCAAGCACAGCCCATACCCCTTGCATGGACAGTCAGTCAACAGTCGCCCATCAGGGGCTTGTCGGTCAGGCACACAGCCTGCACACACGTGCTGTCCAGGCATTTGCACTGAGGGAAACAGACAGCCTCCTTGACCCCGTCCCATTCTCTGTCCCCTAACCAAGCCCGGGGTCAGGGAGAGCGGGGGTTACCCTCTCCCTTCCCTGCAGCAGCTCTCCCTATGTTGCCCTTTCAGATTTACAAATGTCTTCTCTTAGCCCACAGGAAATCGTGCAAAGTTCCTTGAACACCCCTCCATCTGTCTGAGCTTTGTTTGCCAAGTTACCCCAAGAAGTCTAGCTTCTTTTTCTGGTTTCACTCTGATTTGATTCCCAGAAAAGGTCATATCCCTCTCCCCATCTCCAAAAGCAGCAGCATGTCTCCATGGTGCTGGCCGCCCTGCTGGTCCTAACCCAGCATCCTGGAGGAGTTCCCAGTCCACAGAAAGAACCAGCTCTGGGGGTCCTGTTTCTTCTCCACCAGCCTTATTCTTCCCCTGATGATCCGTGCCTGGGCCCTGGGCTCTCCACTCTGAGCTGTTGATACAGTTGGCCCTTTGCACTCTTGGTGATTCAACCAACCACAGATAGAAAATATTTGAAAAAAAAAATTTAATAAAAATAATATGACAATAAAATCATACAAGTCAATGAAAACAATACATCATAAGAACTATTTTTATAGCACTTACACCGTATTAGGTAGTATAAGTAACCTGGAGATGATTTAAGGTACACAAGAGGATGTGTACCTTAAATGCAAAGGTTATATGAAAACACTATGCATTTTATGTAAGGGCCTTGAGCACCCAAGGATTTTGGTATCCAAGGGGTTGGGGAGTCCTGGAACCAATCACCTGTGAATACCAAGGGACAACTGTATTTAGATTGGAAAGGATAAAAAAAGTCACCTGTGCAAATAACTTTTAAAAACTAGACTGTGGTCAGGAAGCAAAGATATCACTGGGACCATCTAATGGGGACAAAATTAAACTGTAATATGTAATACAAGCAGTTTCTTTTTAAGGGCCAACATCAGAGGTCTTATTTGCCTATAAACTGATTTCTTCTAGCTGTAGACTTACTTTATTCTGATCCTGGGCCTATGAACGTGTGTCCAATAGAACGGATAAACGTAATGTAGCACTAGTCATAGAAATTGTCCCTGTTTCAGGGAAAGATCAAGTCCCAGGCAGTGGCGACAGCCCTTTTACTGTCACCTCACAGCACAACACAGAGGAAGCTCCATGTTATGATACTGATGTGGTGAGAGGAACAAGAAAGCAAATCAACTGACTTGGAGTGACTGCTCTACACAGCCAACCTTCAAACTCCCATGATGCTGGCCCTAGGAATAACTTCTAGGAAGTTCAGTCTCTCTTGCGTTCTTAAGAAATATAGCAAATACGGGCCGGGCGCGGTGGCTCAAGCCTGTAATCCCAGCACTTTGGGAGGCCGAGACGGGCGGATCACGAGGTCAGGAGATCGAGACCATCCTGGCTAACACGGTGAAACCCCGTCTCTACTAAAAAAATACAAAAAACTAGCCGGGCGAGGTGGCGGGCGCCTGTAGTCCCAGCTACTCGGGAGGCTGAGGCAGGAGAATGGTCTAAACCCGGGAGGCGGAGCTTGCAGTGAGCTGAGATCCGGCCACTGCACCCCAGCCTGGGCGACAGAGCAAGACTCTGTCTCAAAAAAAAAAAAAAAAAAAAAAAAAGAAATATAGCAAATACACAGGCAAATCTGTAGGTTTTCAGTTTTGGAATATCTGCTGTCTGGCTTCCGGCTCAAGGCATTGTCAGTAGAGAAAGTAATAGGCTGCTTGGGAGGAGATGACTGATGATACCAGACAGACACCAGCCGGGGAAGCAGGAGGAGGCAGGAGGCAGAGGACGGTGATCCACAGGCATGGGCAAGCCTTCGGGGCAGAACTGGAGCTGGAATCGAAGAATGGATAGGCTTTGGAGGGAAACGTGAGGCAGGAGAGCATTTCAGGCAGGGTAAGGCAGAGGTGAAAACAAGTAGGAGAATGGGGCCCATAAACAGGTTTTCCTGGTGAAGCAGAGGATTCGTGGCCAGGAATGGACACAGCCAGACAGCAGATTGTAGACAGGCTTGATTTGGCCTGTATCTCCAGACAAGCAACTCACTGAGGGTTTGTGAGCAAGGCAATAGCTCGATGGAAGAGATGCTTGGGGGACACTGGGAGATACTGGTTCCGTTGGTGGCCTTGCAGATGTTCTAGCTCTCCAGAGTCCTAGGAGGATGCTCTCCCAGAAGAGTATATGCTTCTTGAAATAAATAAAAGCAAACATTTGCATGGCACATGGCATGCAGTAAGCACTGTTTTCTGCACTTGACACACTTTTAAAAAATGTTTTTAGACACAGTCTCACTCTCTCACCCAGGCTGGAGTGCAGTGATGTGATCATAGCTCACTGCAGCCTCAAACTCCTGGGCCCAGGCAATCCTCCCGCCTTAGCCTCTCAAGTAGCTGGGACTACAGGCATGCACCACCACGCTCTGCTCATTTTTTTTTTTTTTTTTTGTAGAGATGGGGTTCACTATGTTTCCCAGACTGGTGTCGAACTCCTGGGCTCAAGCAATCCTCCTGCCTCGGCCTCCCTAAGTGCTGGCTTTATAGGAGTGAGCCACCATGCCTGGCCTTGACACAATTTAAATTGTTTAATCTTCATACCGATTCCCTACCATAGACACTATTTTCATCCCCAGCTTATAGATTAGGGTATCAAGGAACTAAAATGTTATATAACTTATACCCAGCTAGTAAGTGGCAACACCAGGACTTGAACTCAGTCAGTCTGAGCTGAAATGGAAAGAATGAACAGGCTTTACAGGTACTCAGAATACCTAACTCATCAAGCTACGCTGCCTCATGGGGAAGATTCTCTCTGAGTACTTTTCCCAAGGCTCAGGGCAGCCTCCACTTTCTGTTTTATGTCGAAAGGGAAAATACCCGCTCTGGGACTGCACCTTGGACTTAAACCTACAGAAATATTTTCCATTTAGAATGAAACTGGGAAGTAGAAACACAGGAGTGGAAGAGCATCTGCATTTCACCCAAATTGGCTCTGGAAGCCATGAACTGGATCCCACACCCCGCCCCTCACAGGCCCTTCCAACCCGGCCTGAGCAGTGACAGGTGGCTACCCAATACAGGCTGGGGGTGACAGAGCCTACTGGCCCCAGGACCCTGTGGGACTCAGAAGAGGAGGAGACAGCTGGATGAGAAAGAACAGTGCCTGCCATTACCCCAAACAGATCCGCGTTGTCCTAGAGAGCAAGCCACAGGCCACCAGCCCTCGGCAAAGGGAATGTCTAGACTCTCTTCGCCTCTCCTTTCACGCTCACTTCACCCACACCCCCCACCACCACCCAGCCCCTCCAGCCTGGCCAGGGCGGGGTAGAGCCGTCTGTGCCAGCACTTGCTAATGATTTCGTGTGCTCTCCCCTCAGGTGGAGTAAGTCTTCACCCAAAAGTAGAAATGGAATAGTGGCAACACCGACACTGTGGCATCAGGATGGAGGTGACATTTAGGACCACGAGCCCTACTTAAGACATTGCATGGCCAAGCTTAAACCGGAAAGGGAATCTAATGACTTTCCACGCCTGCTTCCTCCATCCTGGCCTCCTGGGTTTCTGTCTGGCTGGTGGCATGGCTGTGCGCTCTCACCATAAAGGGGTCCACCATCATGTCTGGTGTGCTGTGGCCCTCACTCAAGGAGACTACTCATTTTCTCTCGCTGGAGAACTCAGGCCACTCAGCAAGATGATCACTTTGACCGATTCAAAAGCCTCAAAACATTGACTTGAGGGGTCACTGAGTACGGCACTCTGGAAAGTGTAAGGCACTCCACGTGCGAAGGGGTTGAAGTGATCAAGACAACTGTTCATAAAAGAATCAGGCCCTGCCCTCAAAAAGCTGAGATTTCACAGAGAAGGAAGATATATGGGAGACATTTCAGAATTTCATTACAGCTGGCTCAAGGTAGTTTGCAAGGTAAACACACTAGTCTTGACGACGGAATAATTTGAGTGTCGGTAAGAGCTTTTGAAGCTCGCCTTCTCAGGACAAGCCTTCTCGAGTTGGCTAAACAAGGCAAATATTACAAATGAGCTCTGTCTCCCTGCTGGCTCCCCTAGACCCCTTCCACCCTCTGTTCCCTGACCCGTGCCCTGGAAGCCTGGCGCCTGGGGACTGCTCGAGGTGCCCGGCTCCCTGGCCCTCCAGCTTCAGATTGGTTTCGCCAATGAGCAGTGTCAATAGGAAACTGGAGACGGGAGGCAGGGAAGGCAGAGTATTTTCTTGCCATGTCCCCCTACCTTGGTGGTGCCTTGGTCCTGGCAGTGACAACATCCTTCCACGACTATGGTTTCACCCTCATGGTCCTCCTCCCTGCTCCAGCTGCCACCAGGCCCCCCAAACAGTATTTTCTCCCCTTCCTCCTCAGGCCTTAAGGCGGTAACAGCTCCCCTCTACGTTTAGCCCTGAGTGCCTCGATATCCGTTGCTGGTCTCCTTACCCCTCTGTGAATATGCCCCTCAGAAAACTCTGTTCCGTTGAACCATCTGTGTAGAATTCTGTTCCCTATTATGATGCCAACTGAACACTGGGTACCCATTCTTTGTCCACAGTCAAGGACAGTTTACACAGAAAACACAAAGCTTCCACGGTTAGAAGCTGGTTCCTGGCTTCCCTGAGTGGCTGTACCCAAACCTGTCCTAAATAGACAATCACCATTCTCGTTTTTCAAATTCCCCACAAAGACTGTACCTCTGTGTTGTCTAAAGGGCTGTGTGTGATTTTGAATCCAGAACCCAGGGGCTCAGAATTCTTCCACCCTAAACCTTCCTTCATCAGGAACTTCACTGTCACTCCCATCACTAGAGAAGAGACAGCCTTTCAAAGTTCATTGAGCCCATCTCCTTAAGCACATACTCAGATAGCAGAATTTAGGCACGTTTAACCTAGCTGATTTCTTTCAGTCAGTCTATAAATCAAGAACTAATTCCCATTACTCCCTCCTGGCTCTAGAATTAGCATTCCCTCCTGGACTCCTTGGAATGTCTTTTGCATATTGAAGTCATTTTCCTCCTTGCTCACCCTTCCCTGAGTAGAGGCGGAGGCATTTTGTTAACTGTCAGTGTTTTGACAAAGCATGAGTATTTAATCATATGCCCGTGACTCCCTGTACCCCACATGGCACACAGGCTTGCTGGTACCTGCTGACAGGGCAGGACAGTGGGCAGAGAGCCGGCAAGCTCCCAAGACATCCGACCCTGGTCAGGGGGTGGGGACAAAGCCAAGGAGGCAGGACTCCCTTTTACAAGACGCTCAGAGTCCGCCCAAGGCCAAGTCTGTCTTCTCTTCCACTTCAGGGAGGGGATGCTCAGCCCCGAATGAACAGCACCAAGATTAACTGGGACAGAAAGGACCATCTCGTTCTATCCCTTGTCTCTTCCGGTACTAAATCATCTTTGGCAGATGGTGTTTCTAGCCACAGTCTCCCTGGGAACCTCCCCCAGTGCCTAGCAACCTTCAGCATTGGGGAGTCCTTCCCGTGGTTTGGTCTAAATGCCCAAGATGCTCCCAGGCTCAGGTGTCCACACTCCTCTGTCCATTAGGGGCCCTCAGAGGCACCCTCCCCCCAGGACACCACAGGTCCAACTGTTCCCTCGCTGGGAGCCCTTGGCCATCCCACCATGGGGCGAATGTGACCTCCCACTCCAGCCAACACTCCCCACACCCCCAGACTGCCCAGGAGCATTTGCTTTTCAAAACTTCCCTTTCTTAAAAAACAAACAATTTTCCAAAGCCCAGGGAGTTAATCCATGAAATCTTCTGGAACAAAAGCAGCGGGCCCAGTCCTTGGATAAGTCGATCAACAAACATGCCAGAGCCCCGTGTGGTTCAAAATGTTCTTTGTTCCAGCCGCCGAGCCTGGATCTCGCTGGGTCCTGCCGGTGAGTTGGCTTCTCAAAGTCACATCCCTCTGGCTGTCCGCCCCACCCCTGCCATACCTCTGAAAGCTAAACCCTCTTCAGAGGGACCACATCATCACTTTCCCCTCAGTCTCTCCCTCTTTCAGAAACCACCTGATTGAAAATGTTTGGAGCCAGTCAAGGTTTGCTGACAATGGAAACAAACCGGTCCCTGGCACAAGGCACAGGCTGCTCAGTGTAAGTGGAGGCCCCATATGGTTGTTATTCTGGGAAAGAATCAAAGAACCTAAAAACCTGCTTCTTAGATGACAACAGGGGGAAAAAACACACACAAAAACCTGTTTTTTAAATACCCATTCTTCATTTGACGTGCAATCGATCCTGAACAGTGTCAGATGTTTGGCGGGTGCTCCGAGACCAAAAGAACAGTGGAAAAAAGGACTGGTGAGGCCGGCCAGCAAGATTTCCCAAGTATCACCAGGGGGAATACCCCTCCCAGATGTGCCACACGGAAGGAATTCCAGCAGGCTCCCTCCTCGCTGCCCTCCGCAGACACATTCCAACCCCCCTGCTCAGAGAGGGTGGGAGGCTGAGTGCGGCTGCCTGGCAAGGCTGAGGATTCTACTCTGGGATGAGAGAACTCTGGAAATTCATTTGCCCTTCTTCTTATTCAGTTCTTCCACCTGAACTCTCTCCGGCTGGAGCTGAGCTTCGGGTTCTTTCTCCCTCTCAGCCTCATTTTCTCATCTGTAAAATGAGCATCGCTGGGGGCCGTGATGAGAGGGAGGATTCCGTGTATCCTCATTGGGGCAGACCGTGAATCCGGTAGGTGCCCAGCTGTTTCCTCCCTGCCCAGTCCTGCCCACATCCTTTTTCCAAGCTTCCAAGGAGGCTCTAACAAGTACTGCACAACAAGACTTAGTTCCCTAGTTCCTAGTTGAGTGATCTAGGGCACAGCACTTAACCTCTCCTGACCTCATTTTACTCATTTTTAAATGGGGATAATAATTATATATTATGAACCCAAAGCTCAGCTCCAGCCTAAGAGAATTCAGGTGAAGGAACTGAATAATAAGAAGGGTAAATGAAATTCCCGGGTTCTCCTTGCCAGGCAGCTGCACTCCCTTGACTGCATAAACATCTCTTAAGCACCCACCGTGGGCCAGGCATGTGCTGGGCTTTGGAAATACAGCACTGGGCAAAGCCCCCAGAACCCCTGCTCTCACGGAGACACTACACAAACCATCCAAAGTCCATGTGAAGTAATATGTGATTACAAATCTGGCTACTTTTAGGGAGGTTTTAAAAAGAAAAGGAACGAAGGCCCTGGCTCAAAATAAACATTTAATAAATAATAGATACTCCTGTTATCATTATGAGTAACCAGTCAGTGTAGCTTCATTTTCCCTTGGTTTACAGAAGAGCAAAGAAAAGCTCAGAACAGGTAAGTACATTTCCTCCCCAGGCAGCACAGCCTGAAGAGAAACACTGGAATTCACACCCAGGCTTGGCCTGCCCAGCTCCAGAGCCCTTACTCCTTCCTCTGTGTCCCGTGGCCTCTGTGTTTAACAGGTAGGCTCCCTTGCAGCGTTCCTGAGAATTTCACATTCTCTCACTTGATCCTTACAACATTCCTTAAAGTGGGAAGACTTATTGTTATCCTATTTCTGCTTCTAGGGAAACTAAGTCTGAGGTCACTCACTTACCAGACCAGAGCCAGGTCTATTTTCACTACAAGACCAAATCAGTTCCTGCTTCTCTTGGAACCCAACGCACCTTCCCAGCTCCCGGGTCTACAAGGGAGCAGGGGTGCAAGCACATCATGCCAGCCCTGGCAGCGACAACCTTGAAAGTCCCATGTTCCATCTAACAGGTGTGCCTAGAGCACGAGAGGGTCACTGCAGAAGGAGCATGACAGCGGGTGTTGGAGGTTGGAGCATGCCCAAGGCCCTGCAATCCCCCCAGATCAATATGCTCAGCTTAATTATTTCCAGGACCTGGCCAGCGGCTGGTGCATCCCACTAGGAGCTCCGTGCAAAATAACAAGGCCACATGCCCCCGATGCCGCCCGCCCATTCTCAAATGCCATTTGGCACGTTCTCAAACGCCAGCAGGCTCAAAGGCATTGTTCTGGAGGTGGAGGAAGGGAAAAAGTGAGGCAGCTTTGGGGAAAAACAGGGGGGCTTTGGGGCAGGAGAATGTGTTTTTGCCCAGTGATGTGCACATGGCAATCCACATGCCTGCTCCTCCTGCCTTGGTATCCTGAGTTTCAGAGCTCTTTGATAGCAGAATAGGAGAATTGCTACTCTGTGTCCACGGAGCCCAAGGAGGAGGCATTTATCTCATCAGATTGTTAAGATACAGTGTGGGTGTCTGGATGTCATTACTGCACGGAGAGCAGTGTGCAGTGGAGGGGGGCAGAGATGCTGAGATAAATAACACAGGATCCTTTAAAAATACACTGGGAACCAGGAGGCTACAGAGAACTGCAGGAGGTCTGAGCCAGAAGGGGCTCCAGAGATTGCTGGGCCACCCGGTTCTCCCTTTCTGTGGGAGACTGAGGCCCAAAGGGAGCGGGAGCACTCAGGCTGACAGAGAGGAAGGGGGGGAGCACACTGGAGCCCTGGCGTCTTCCTCCTCGCTGCCAGGCACATTCCATTGTGCCACGGGTTTATGCTCTGGCATCCCCAGCAGAGAAAAGATGATGGCAGAGAAACGACTCCACGGCGTCACCCTGCATTTGCAGGGAAGATGGTCTCCTGGGGGATGCTATTCAGCAACCACAGAATAAAGAGGTTGGATTATCTGTAATGAAGGGACAGGGGTGTGGGAGGAGAATGAGATAGGGTACAGGAGTCCTTGATCCTTGCCAACGTTCCAGCCCCCCACTCTACAGTAAGGTGGAAGCAGAGGAAGACACAAGGCCAGATAGAGAGGGCATCTGCCCCTTTAGCCTTGGGATGAAGCCTCAAACGCCTCTGGCTTTAGAGACCCAGGCCTAAGTTTTGTCCCTGGAACAGGAGTGGAACAAATGCCCCCGTGGGCTGCTTTCAGCTCTGTAATTCACAACTACATTTGAGGGGCAGAGGGTCGGGAGTGCTTCACCTAGACAGCCAGACATTTGCGGTAACTAACCGCTCCCTCCCAAAGCCTGTGCAGAAGGTCAGCATCACTCTATCCACCCCCAGCAGGCCAAGGGCCTCCCCCAGGCCAGCAAAGATGCTGATCTTCAAACTCACTGTCCTGGAATCCCTGGTATTGTTGCTTAATTCATCAGGTCACTTGAGGGTAGGAATGACCTCAGCTCATCGGGCAGGCGTCCTAGAGCTGATATTTAAGGAGAAATCCAGAGGCTTAAGAAGTAGTCAAGAAAAAGGCAGCTCAGACTATGGGAAGGACAGAAGGGTTTGCAGAGAGTGAAAGGAGCCAACGTGGGATAGGGCAAGCAAACAGCTCTGGGATGGGGTGGAGGTGGACTCTGGCAATGGAGAAGAACGTGGGATGGAGCTACCTCTCTGCCCCACCAAGGACATGGGGAATAGCAAAGCCAAAGGAGGACCATCAGTTTTAAGCAAAATATCTCTTGAGGAAGTACTGGCTGCCAAGGGAGTCCGTGCTTCATCAGCCAGTGGGGAGATGTGACTGGACTGCCAAAAGGGCTGGCTGACCTCTGGGCTGCCAATCATTCCCCAAACCCTGATCTGGCAGTAAAAAGCCCATGGGAAGAGGGTTAGGGAGAAACAGGAGGAACCATGAGCACACAGCCATGTGTGAGCCAGAGCATTTAGGAAAATGCTGTCACCCTGGCATGATTGCAAGCGTTCAGTGATTTGCCCCAGGTCATGAAGTTTCTAAGCTGGACAAGTCCCATCATCTTCCCGGACCTCAGTTCCCCCACCTGTAAGAGGAGAGTTGGACGGGACGCTCTCTGCCGTTCTTGTCAGTTCAGACATTCCGCAGGTCTACTCAAGGGCTTCTGATCTGCCAACTTCATCTCCCTGGATTACTGTGGTCATCTGAAGACAGACCCCAGGGAACAACAGAGCCAGAGGGCTGATCTGAGAAAGGCAGAGCCTGCTTCTTTTTGAGAGCTCTCCTGGAGCCCTTGCAGAGGCATCCCCAGGCTTAGGAGGCACCACGATACAGGAGTGTACATTCCAGTTCCAGTGGGGCCCTCACCCTACATGTACTCCCTGGGAGCCATTCCTGTGAGGTAAGCTTTGAGCCCTGCCTCTTGCCACCTGTGAGTACACGAGGGGCTCTGCAGTACCACCAGGGTGGATGGAGGAGTGGATACCCCAGGCTATTCTGCTGCTCTTTGGGATTAAGCTCAGGGTTAGAGGCTGGCTCTGAGATTTCCTTTCCTTTATGCATTTGATCCCTGAAGCAGGACTTGGCTAAACAAGTGCTGCTGCTGCTGTTTCTCTCTTTCCTGTGCACATCCTGGGTCTTTCTGCCTGCTCCAGCCTAGACCTCTACAGTCTCTACTTGGGCATCTCAAACTTGGCATGTCCAAACCCCAACTCTTGAGCCTCCCCCACCCCAACCAGCTCCTGCCCATCTCAGATCATGGTGACTCTCCAGCCTTCCACTTGCTCAAGCCAAGAGATACAGAGTCCATCTTCCCTCTTCCTTCTCTCATACCTCATGTCCAGTCTGTTAGCAGATTATTTCTGGTGTACTTCTAGAATGTATCAAGGATCTAGCAACTTCTCTCCACCTCCACCTTTATCACTCTGGTCCAAGCTGCTAATATCTGCCTCTTGGATTACTGATCCAGTCTCCTGACTGACCGACACACTTCTACCAACCCCGAGAAGCTCCTGGCAATGAGTCTCTTTCAAAACAGTCAGATCAGTCACTCCTTTGCTCAAAAGCCTCCACTAGCTTCACACTTCACCCCAAGTTAGCATCACTGTTATCACAATGACTGCAAGCCCCTAAGTGCCCTCTGTTCCTCACTGACCTCACCTCTGGACACCTGCTGTGTTCCAGCCATGCCCACCTCCTCCCTGCTCCTACCTGAAGGCCTCTGCACCTGGCCCTCCTGCTCTCTTGAATGCCCTCTCCCCAGATCCACAGCACTCACCTCGCCATCTCCCACCGGTCTGCTCAAACATTATCTTCACAATAACACCTTCCCTAACCCCCAGTGGAAAGCTAGAACCCCACCCGGAAGCACCCTATCTCCATCCCCCCACTGCGTCTAATATTATGTATCTTATTTATATTTTTTCCTTCGTGTTCTCCTTTCCTTTATTTTCTTCTTCCCACAGAAGTGCAACCTCCTTGCGGGTAGGGATTGTTGTCTGTTTTATTCACTGATGTAACTAGTGACACACCTACAACAATGCCCAGCCCTTGACCACTATTTGTTGACTGAATAGCAGCTTCTGCCCACTGTGGGCATTCAGAGAACATTTAAAAAGCCGGGCAAGGAGCACTTTTCACATCTACTGTGTGTTTCTAAGCTTCTGCCTGCGGTCACTAACTTTTTGACTCTTAGCATTCATCCCACATTTTAGACAGCCCCTGCCCCATCCAAGTCCTGCAAGGCATCACTCTGGCTCCTGGCCGCCTCCTGGCCTCCCGCACCACCAGCCTCAGCATCAGACAGATGCCGGTCTGTTCTGCCCTCAGTTCTTGGTGCAGGTCAGATTCCTGATCCTGGCTCCCTGCATTTCATTGTCAACCTATGGCTGCACACACCACTGCAGATGCTGGAGACACTGTCTCGGCCACAAGGAAGACGGTACTACTGAGACTACAAGACTGAGCCTGCCTTCTGATTGGTCAGTGTTGCTCTTCCCTTGGTGGGAGATGAGCGAGAAAACAGATTGGGGACTCAAAACACACCAGGTGTTTAATAGGTGGCTAAGTGAATAGGCTTTCCAAATCACATGCCAACACAGCAGCTTGCCACAGCTTTCAGCCCACTGCTTGCATTATGGTTTATGGACTCAACCAAAAGGTCAAGGGAGTGCCAGCTGACTGTCACATGGCCTGCAAGTCCCCTGATGGGAGGACAAAGTCATGGACTCTGGCCTGCATCTTAGCATCTCCTGGGTTGAACTGACAGGCCGTTTCCCGCATTCAGCCCCAGCAACTGTGAGTCCTGAAGCACTCTGCTGTGCCCCTTGGCAAGCCTCTGCCTGCCCTCTTTAGCCTGACTCTGCTGTAGGTCAGAAAGGCAGGTTCACATCCTGGCCCTGGCACTGCCTTCCCGAGGGACTGGACTGGCTCCCTCCCCCATGAGGATAACTGCTGGGTGATGGGGAGGTGAGTCCTTTGCCTCCTTGGAGGAAAGGCTACTATGTGATGAGATGTCCACCACCGTCATTCCCATATTAGTATTGCACACATCCCAGTACAGCAGCTTCAGATACATCCAGACACTTTCAGGGCTCCCCCCAGCCAGATGGGATGACATGGAACTGCTTAGTGGCAACAGTGAAAGCATCTGTTGTGTGTGTGTGTGTGTGTTGCACAGGGGCCCTTCTAGAGCTTGGCCCATACATGTATAGAAAACCACCTGTGAAGCTGTATCTCCTAGTAAATAGTGCTGTTTGTAATAATTTTTTTATTCAGTGATGACCTCATGCAAGGTGTTATACTAAACACTTGTCACGACGTATTAATCCAGTGTTTCTCAAAGTGTGTCCCAAGGGACCCTAGCAGGATCCCTGAGACCTTTTTAGTGTATCTGTGAGGAGAAAACTATTTTTATAATAATTCTAACATTTTTATTGTCATGCTTTCACAAATACACAGCAGAATTTCCCAGAGCCTATATGACGTGGTACCACAACACACTGAATGACAGAGCGGATATGAGAACCCAGCTGTTTTCTAATAAGCCAGACGCTGATCTACACAAATGTAAAGCAATGTCACTCTTCTCACTGCTTTTTTTTTTTTTTAGAAAAAAATTATTTTTCAGAAACAATATTGCTTATGTTAACATGCAATCAGTTTGTTTTTGTTTTTGTTTTGAGACAGAGTCTCGCTCTGTCGCCCAGGCTGGAGTGCAGTGGCGTGATCTCGGCTCACTGCAAGCTCCGCCTCCCGGGTTCACGCCTTTCTCCTGCCTCGGCCTCCCAAGTAGCTGGGACTACTTGGGAGTAGTCCGCCCGCCACCACGCCCGGCTAATTTTTATTTTTGTGTTTTTAGTAGAGACGGGGTTTCACCGTGTTAGCCAGGATGGTCTCGATCTCCTGACCTCACGATCCACCAGCCTCGGCCTCCCAAAGTGCTGGGATAACAGGTGTGAGCCACCGTGCCCGGCCACAATCGGTTTTTTAATGAATTAAGTTGATTTCTAATACAATAAACATTAGTAGCTATAACTCACATAAATAAAAACTCTCTGGGGTTCTCAGTAGTTATTGAGAATATATAGGAGTCCTGAGACCAAAAAGTCTCAGAACTGCTGCATTAACTCATTTAATTCTCAAAATAGCCCTGCAAGGTATATATAATTATCCCCATTTTAGGAGCAAGAATGTTGAGGCAGAGAGAAACAATGGCTCATCTAAGATCACACAGCCAACAAGTGTTCAAAACAGGAATGGAGCCAAGGAGTCCATGTGATCTTAACCATGAGGCTACCCCAACTCCAGGACGGGCTGAGGGCCCCACCAGCAGAAGTGAGATCCTTGCCTCCATGGGGTTGAGCAATCTGTGCTCCTCTTCTCTTCTCTTTTCTCTCTTTCTCTCTCTTCTTTCTTTTCTTTCTGTCTTTCTTCTTCTTCTTCTTTTGAATAGAGACAGGGTCTCTGTCACCAAGGCTGTAGCACAGTGACATGATCATGGCTCACTACAACCTCATACTCCTGGGCTCAAGCAATCCTCCCACCTCAACCTCCCGGGTAGCTGGGACTACAGGCATGTGGCATTATGGCCAGCTAATTATTTTTATTTATTTTTATTTTTGTAGACACAAGGTCCCACCATCTTGCCCAGGCTGATCTAATTCCTAGGCTCAAACAGTCCTCCTGCTGCGGCCTCCTAATGTGCTGGGATTACCGGTGAGAGCCACAGCACCCAGCCTGTTCTTCTCTTTTCTTCCCCAGATTGTGTCAGCCAAGTGCCCACTTCAGGCCAAAATGTGCCCCCACAGCAGGGAATCAGTGACCACACGGAGGTGCAAGATGTCGGTTTTCCTTCTGGTGGTTTGGGACTGCTGGACCCAGGCTGCCAAGGCAAGCTGGTCTCTCCTGCACACCAGTGTGCAATCTGGTGGATGCTGGTGGGGAGAGGGGGATTCTCTGAGCATGACCATGAGAACACCCAAGAAAGCGGGACTTAGCTCACAACGCTATTACTAGTGCTTTCTGTCACCCAGGCTGGAGGGCACCTCCTGGGCTCAAACAATCCTCCCACCTCAGCCTCCCAAGTAGCTAGGACCACAGGCATGTGCCCCCACGCCTGGCTAATTATTTTACTTTTTTAGTAGAGACTAGGTCTTGCTACATTGCCCAGGCTGTAATGCACTCATTCTTAATGATAAAATGAAAAAACAAACAAACAAAAACCATATAGCTCCTGCTCTACATTACATTAAGAAAGCACACGCTTAGATCTGATACAATGCTTAGTCTAATAACGACAGGCTCTCTCCAGGCCACAAAAATAAGTCGTCCCCAACTACTTCCTCCTGTCAAAAGACCCTGGAAAATTCTGCCCTGCTCTTAGCTCCCCCTTGCAACAGCTCAAAGCAGCTCTGCTTCTTAAAGAGGCAACTTACTTCTGGTCTCCTGAGGTTTGTTTTGTTCTTTTTTTTTTTAATAGAGATATTAATTTTCCTCATTAGCATTTTGAATTCACTCAGGGATGTTCTAACTACTCAGTTATGATCCAAATAAAGAGTGACTTCCAGCCCCTCTCAGAGGTTGTTTTAAGCTAGCCGGTCTCAAACTTCAGCATACATCACAAAAACCTGGTGGGCTTGTTAAAACACAAACTGCTGGGTCCCATGTCGGGCAGGGCAGGGCGTGGGCGTGGGTGGGGGTGGGGGTGGAGGTGGGGGGGGGGTCCTTTTTGTAGAATCGGCACTTCTAACAGGTTCCCAGGTGATTTTGATGCAGCTGGTTCAGGGCCATATTCTGAGAACCACTGCTTTAAGCTACCTTTCCTTAAACGGAAAAGAAAAACAATGAAGTGAAGGAAATGTTGAGTTCCGTGATTTCCCCAGGGCCAGGTAAAAGATTTCCACTTATGAAAAGGCCTTGGTTAGGAATCATGCCGAACTCACTCATGTAATTCCATCTCCCCCCGCCGCCTGCAATTTTTGGAATTTGAAAACGCATATAAGTTAATTTATATTGAATTTATTACATTACTTTATTAATCCATCTCTCAAATGGATTACTTTTTAAGGGACATTTGTGCCTTCTTCTCTCCTGAAAACTTCAAAGTTAATTTTAATGAGACAAAAATAACCAGAATTTGATCAGAAATAGTCAGTAACTTTAAGGAGCTGGTGCTCACATATCTACAATAATAAATAAGATAGAAAATATTCAGGCACCTTAAAATACAAGTTATCTGAAATCGAGAGGGAAGAGACTAAAGTGAAGACAGAAGGAGCAGTCTGTGTGGGCAGCACCGATACAGCAGAAGGCACCGGATTAAATCTGGACGGGAAACCCAGTCCCAGTTACCCCACCAAGGAGCCTTACGGGCTTGGAAAATTCGGTTTTATGGACCTAGGTTCTACATATGCAAGATGAAGATAACATCGTCCTCCAAAGATGATGATATAATTAATGTTAGTTGTTTTATCCCACATCATTTTTTAAGAAGAACTTGAGATTTTTAAAATTTCACATTCTTTAAAAAACTTGAGAAAAAAATGAGTTTTCAAAAATTAATGAGTAAAATACATATTTTTAAACAATATATACCAACCAAAAACACAGTAAAATTATTCTGACTAATCACAAATGCTGGCCTAAGTTTCCTGGCAGTTAAATTGAAGAAGGGAATTATTACATAACTCATTATCTCATAAATTGAGAGGCGGAAACAAACGAATTCCTCAAAGCAATGAATGAGATCATGTGTGTGAAAGCTTTTGGCAAATAACCAGAAATAAGATGTCATTATTAAGGTTTCAGGAAGAGGTGGGATACGAGCTTTACTATGGTGGGATAGGGCAGACCCCAAATACACCAGGTGATGAGATTTAGTACAAAGAAACTCTGCCTCCATCTTCTCTTTCCTTTGGCTTGGTTCTCAAATCTCTGCCTACCGCAGAGCGGGAGTGCGCTTGCTGAAGGCAGATTGAGAGTGCTCTTCCGATCAAGTTGAGAGGGTAGCATTCACTTGTATGAAAATGCTACCTCTGTAGGTCAAAAAATATCAGTGCTTTCCTAAGGTTCAGCCTAACAGTAAGACCAAGTGAAGTGGAGGCAACAGGTATAAAGAATACACCATTTTAAGGCTGTCTTTGCAGTTCTAATAGTTAGAAAAGAACATTCTGAAGACTAGAGAGTTAAACCTAGTTTGGAACCTCACTGCTTGAGAACCTGGGAGAATCTGGAGGAGAAGAGATCAATGAAAATGCTTAAAGACTTGTAGAGGAAGGGAACATGCTTTTGAGCAGGGGTCCCCAATCCCCAGGTACCAGTCCATGGCCTGTTAGGAACCAGGCTGCGCAGCAGGAGATGAGCGGTGGGCAAGCTAGCATTACAGCTTGAGCCCCAGCTCCCGTCAGATCAGCAGCAGCATTAGATTCTCATGGGAGCAAACCCTACTGTGAACTGTGCATGCTGGGCATCTAGGTTGCATGCTCCCGATGAGAATCTAATGCCTGATGATCTGAAGTGGAACAATTTCATTACAAAACCATCCCTTCTCGGTCCTCCGTGGAAAAACTGTCTTCCACGAAACCGATCCCTGGTGCCAAAAGGGCTGGAGACTGCTGTGCTAGAGAAGACTGAACTGTCCCACCACAGCCAATTCCCCTCATCCGGGGTACTCAGCTGGGCTACATTTCCCAACCTCCTTTGGAGACAGGTGTGGCCCATGGCTGACTTCTGGCCAGTGAAATATCAGTGAAAGTGATAGTCACAACTTCCGGGCCTGGACGATCTTGGCCGCCATTACAAACGCCTGTGTTCATTCCTCTGTGACTGGCTAAGTGCTGGATGTTAACACCCAGGGAGGCCTGGAAAGCCACCAACAAAGACAGCAAAGCCCTGGTCCCCTACAATATGGAGCAGAGCCACCCCAGTCCTGGTTGGGTTTACATTCCGCTGTGTTGAGTCACCATGATTTTTAAGTGCAACTGTAACATAGCTGGTGTAATAGAAAAATGGATAAAGGAATTGTTGTTCTCATGCCCCCTCTAAAAAGAGATAACTAATCTATTTACTATGTTAAAAGGTAGTGTGCTGGTTTCCAAACCTGGATACACCCATCAGAACCACCTGTGGAGAGTTTTAATCTAACAGATTCCTACACTACACCCTGGATCTCCTGTATTTTCCCAGGATTTTTTAAAAAATTCTTTTGGAGGTTACGACTGATCATTAGGCTGGAATCTGAGGATGGCTAGAAAGGATGTGGCTGCAACGCTGACCTGCCGCTGTCCTCATTTCTCTACCCCTGGAAACGCATCTGCTTTATGTCCTGGCTCCTAATCTTGCACCGTCTTCTCGTCATTTCTAACTGGTTAACTGGTGTGTTTTATCAACTCAAGAACCCTGTACGCTCATCAGGGGCCAAGATTATAGCTTTTATATTTATTTTCCAAACAGCATGAAGCTAGGCAGGTAATAAAAGCTCAATCAACACGTTAATTCATTTGATTTAAGCAGCTGTTTCCTTCTATGCCATCAGAATAAGAGGGAAAAGGGCTTTTCTAGCAATCTAGACACAGGCCAGACTTAGCAAAACAGTTCCAATTGTGTGTTTAAGTCATTTTTAACACACCAATGTGCTCAAGGTGACTGATTACCCTGTGCATTGTGGAGAAGTAACCAGTTCCCAAAATTTAATATGTGCAAGGCTGAACTATGAAGCTTGTTAAAAATGTAGGTTCCTGGGCTCGGCCTCCAGGTAGTCTAATCTAGTAGTTCCAGTGCAGGGCACAGGAATTTGCATTTATGACATTCCTCCTACCCCATCCATAAGTTGTATGCAAGTGGCAAGAAACAGTGGGTGTGACTGTAAATTAGTGAGGTCAGGATCAGGTCTATTTTGTTTAATGTGACATGTGCAGGGCCGAGCATATTGCCTAACTCACAATAAAACTGACTATCTGTCCAATGAGGAGGAATCTCATCTGACTTATCCTAAATACTACCCTTCCTTCAAGAAAGGAAATGAACTAGGTGACCCTTCTGGTCTTCTGAAGGCCACCAGCTTACTGTCACACACTTAGTAAACGGGGAAGTGCCCCTTCTGGCTGCCAAAGCCCCATCTGCTCAGAGTTCTAATTGACGAGACCGACCTCCTTTGATTGGCACTTCCTTCTTGCTCTGCCAGGGACCATCTGTACCCACCACCTCCTGACAGCTCAGACATCCCTTCCTTCTTGCAGGCACGGATGGGCAAGGACATTAGTAAATGGACCTGGATCTAGGAGAGAGGGCCGGTCTCTCACACCCCAAATGACCCCAGGTCTGTTAGCAAACTCCACACAGACACTGAGAACTCCCACACCTGGGGAATGGTGCTTTCCTAGTAACTAGGTTTTGTTTTTGTTTTTTTAAATTTCTGCAGCAGAATGCTGGGCATCCCATATCCATGATTTCACTGGCTCTCACAGTACCTCAGTAAAACCAGAAGGGAGCACAGGTCTGTATCCACATTCTGCAGATGGCAAGCAGAGAGGAAATCTGACTTGCCCAAGGTCACACAGCAGGTCAGCCATGAAGCCAGGGAGGGTATCCAAGCTCTGTGCATCCACAGCCGCAGCATCCGCAGAGCCACAGCCCTTTCACAGGGGCGGGGAGTCACAGCTGCTTCCATTTAAAGCTGTTGCTCCTCAGTTTTACACAGGGGCATGTGCTCTTCAGAAAGGAAATACTAAGCTAAGCTTTGCCTCTCTTCACTTAAAAGACCTTTGGGATGAATCTCTTTCAGAGGCTCAATTGCCATCCAAGTAAAGAGAGGACAGGGGGATACGGAAAGATCTTTTCCTTGGCAGTGGTAATGAACCTGCAGTTTTCAAAGTGTAGATGGGATGTATCAGAATCACCCAGGCACTTTCTCAACATACATCGTCCCCCTTTCACAGATTCTGATGAATCAACCAACCCCACTTCAGCCCTGACTCCATAGCCAATCTCACAGTGGAGTCGTTTGAGTGGCTTTTTCCTTTTCCCATATCCCATGGGCAAGTGTTAACAGAAAGGGGACAGGGGTGAGCAGTAGGATGAGGCAACCGGGACCCTGGACAATCCACAGCGGAGGGTGCGGAGCCGACGTGCCCCTGTGCCGGTCTGCCACAGTACGATACAAAAGGTGCACAGGACACAAGAGTGAGAGGGGAATCCGGGCCCATACCTTCATTCTCAAACTAAGAGGAAAACAGAAAATACAGGATTATAGAGTTCACAGCCAACACTCCAAACAACAGACGGGACCATGTGTCTAAGGAAGACAAGAAATGGAAGGGCCACCACAGACCATCGGGGGTTGAGAGGATAAGTAAGACTCAGCATACGTCCTCCAGAAGCACACTGACAGAGTCTGGGGTCATTTAAGGCTCTCCTCTGTACTGATACTCTCCACCCCACTCCCCTAAAGCAACTGGAGGGAGGGTGCCTGCCTAGGGGCTCTCGAGTGGTGAGCACAGTGCGGGGCACACACAGTAAAGCTCCAGAAAAGTGAGTTGCTTCCGCATTGCGAGTTTTTCTGGATTGTGTCAAGTTTTACTGTAAATAAGGCACATCCAAACTAAGAAGTGCCCAGGTGAGGTCAGTCACCCAGTGATGGCTTACAGGTTCCCCAGCACACCTTCAGTCCTATCCATGACCAAGCCCTTCCCTCCGGCCCTCCCCCGGATCCCGGCACTGTTGCTTCTCCCAGTCAGTATGCATCCCTCACTTCCCTGTTGGTTTCAAAGTTTTCTCTCTTCAATGATCCCACAAATCAGGCATGTGAGACAGAAGGTTTTCCCATCATGTATTAAAGGTTATAAAGTGCTCCCAATGAGATAGAAGAAATCTTCCACTGCAACATGAGAGGCATGCTTTGGACATCAGAATGAATAGTGGTAGGCACGACTTAACCACCACGTAGGTTTACCAGTGGATGGCAGGAGAGGCAGAAACTGACATTTACTGACTACCTAAATGTGTGAATGTGCTTTATTTTATTTAATCCTCGACACCCTCCTGCCAGGAAGGTATCATTATTTCAGGGATGAAGAAAGAGGAAAAGAATAGCATTTCCATAGCAGATGTTATTAGAAAACAGAAGCCACAGACTTAGGTTCCAATAACTTGCAAATAGTACCCTGGTGGGGAAAAGGATTCACATATGTTTGGCCTCCACTGTACCCAGAGCTGCTTGGAGAGTCTTCCAAATGGCTCAGTCAATGACCAAGGAGGAGTGTTCTAAGCCTTTGGGTGACAGCCAATAACTAATCATTCTTTCTGCCCCTTACAAGCTCAGAACCAGTTACGAAGTAAGATATAGAAGACACACAGATTGAAATCAAACCAAAAGTTTGATTAGGAACAAATTATAAAATGGAGGAAGTAGCTTGGATGGGCTTCAAAGGACTTCCTAATATTTCGGCCACTATTAAACGTACATACCCTGCCAAAAGGTGAGCCCACCACAGGCTTTCCCCACAGGGCCAGGTCAGTCCCAGGAACTTGGTGAACCCTTCTTTGGGGATAAATGGATTCAAACGAGAGTCCCAGAAGGGGCTACACCAAACTCCCCAATCAGATAGGTCACTTCTCCCCTGGGGGCAAGGGCATAAGGAGACAGGGAAAAGTGGGATGTGTTCCTCCCATACCTTCCCTTCTGGGAACATGAGATAGACACTCCCTCCTCCCCCTGCCTATGTCACACAGCGGGTAGGGAGTAAATGACATTCCTTTTGGGGGAGAGGGTCATCAACACTTTCAAGATAACTCAAAAATATGGGGAAGATTGAAAAAAAAGCAAAGAGTCAAATCCATGGACCAAGTAAAGGACCAAGCAAATCCATGGACCTTCCATCCTCTAAGGAGGACTTGGAAGGACCCAAGAAAGTCTTGGGAAGTAAAAACTGGGGAAGAGTAAGAGCTTAGAGAAAAGAAAGAAGGGGTTTGACCTAACAGGTCTGTAACAGAAAACATACAGCTGTCCCCGCACAAACACCTTGATCGGATCTGGAATCCGCTCTACATAGAACCTGAACAATCTCCTGGAAGCAACCAGGTCTCTACCACCTACAAAGGCAATCTTGACATTTAAAGTGCATAACTCCTGTCCCTGCTTCTCGATAGACAGTGGAGGACAAGGGATGACTCACACAGAAGCCCCCCAGCCTGCTCCAGGGCTTCTTCAGCTCTCAGCCTCGGCTGCCTGGCTGCTGCTTTTCCATCTCCTTCCACCTTCCACTCAGCACGTTGGCCTCCCAGAGGGTCATTCTTTCTAGACTATCCTACAACCCAAACGTTCGTGTATCGTATCAGAGCTGCTGATTTGAAGAGGCCTTTGACTGTGGCCAGATGGCAGAGGCCACTCTGTCTAAACCAGCCCTTGTTTAGACTTTCTGTTTCAGGCGGACTATTTACACACTTCAAGCAAGCCCCACAAGCGCCCCCAGCAAATAATACATCCATGCAAGCAGCCATCTCTGGTGGAAAAAAAAAATCGTTATTAATTGGGGTTACAGCACTCATTTTAACGGCAGCAGGAGCTGAGCCGACTTGATTTAGTGGTGTGCAGTCTTTTTCTGAACTCCAGTGGATACTTCACAAATAACAATAAAAATTTTAATGGTAGGACAGACATGGAGTGGGCTACACAGCTTCACTCATTAAACAAACTCCATCCACCATGCTTAAGGATTCAAGCTGTTTTATGCAGCCAGCCACTTTGCCTAAGCCTGCTGCAGATGAGAGAATAAATTTTCATGGTGTCAAGTTGCAGTAAGAAACAGGTTTCATTAGCCCTGTTAACAGATGCAGAAACCGAAGGACGGAGTGAGAAAGTGATTTAGGATCAATCAGAGGAGGTGCCAGGAGTCTATTCTCAGCCCCACCTCTCGCTCCAGCCTCATTCAGTTCTGATTTCCGAAGCATTTTCGTTTCATGGAAACTAGGAAGACTCCGTTCTCTGGAGAACTGCAGGGCAGCTGTTTCTGATGATTTGTCGAAGAGAGACACATAACCAAAAGGGTATTTTGGTTATAAAGCAATTTATTTCTCTAACCATCAGAAGATACGTATGTTCATTCCCATGGGCTTGGGGCTGGGTCTGGTTGCTCTGCAATGACAATGTCCAGCAGGACTCCACTGAATCCAGGAGGCCGGTAATGGAAACTCAAAGACTGTGGCAGTGCCGCTTAGACAAGCACCTGCAGCCTCCATGACCTACCTCAACCTGCCTGTCTTGGAAACCTCTGCTGGAAATTTCACAGGAGCTACTTCTCCCCTTGCAGGGGAGAATTTTCATTACAAAGGAGGATTTCAACATGCTTCAGCCATGTCCTTTAGGATCACTGTACTAGAAAGCTGGGTGTAGCTCTGACCAGCCATCGACCGCCTGCCCTCGTGATGGTCACGATCCCAGGAGACGTGTCAGCAGACCACACTGTCCAGCAGCAACTCAGCTTCCCTTTGCCCTTCACCCCCACGACCTTATGCTGACTGTCAACGTAATCTATTTTCTCCCCTGCTGTTCAGAAGCCCTCAGCAACGATTCTCCACTCCCCAGATATTGATGAGAGAAATTAAATGATCAAGAAGTATTCATATGAGCATACACACATCCCTCCCAAACTCAGGCTCTTCCCAAGTGACACGACTGTTCTGCAGACGGGCTGAGCCAACGCAGAACATACTGTCCCTCCTTCTGCCTCAGGCTGGAAGTTGCTCTAAGTGCAGGATGTGGTAGAAGCCACCATGGTGGATGGGATGGTCTGTGTTCCAGCAAACCCACAAGGACAGAAAAGCCAGCCTGGACTGGTTAGGGAGAGGACAGCTTCAAGGCTGAAGACTAAAAAGTAGAGCTATTATTCTGGGTAGCTTGTCGTCATCTCCACTGAGAGCAGAACAAACCCCTAAAGCATGTGGAATTTCCGTTACAGACAAAAAAGAATTATTGGACAGTGAGGGTCATTAGACAATGGAATGAGTGCCCAAGGCTACAGCATTGGCATCACCACAGTGATTAAGTCAGGAGGGCCGGCTGGGGTTGGGAGGCCACTGGATTAGAGATGGATGAGCAGGGCTCCCTTGGCTCAGGGGGTATTTAACGCATGGCCTTGGAGGAGGCGCTAGTCTCTCTCCACTTCAGCTACAGGTTGGGCCATCACCCAGTTCATCCCCTGAGTAGTTGCTATGAAGATCAAATGAGATTATGGATGTAAAAGTATTCAGTGAACCATAAATTACTACCCAGATATCAGCTGTCATCAACCACACCCACAATCCTGACTCAAGGTCTGGGGATGGAGAGAGGGTCTTGGCCTGTGCCCTTCAGGATTCGGTGCTGTGTGTGCAACCTGGGAGTTTCCGCCCTGTTAATAAGCTGAGTGCTCCCAACTCCAGGCGCTGGGAGGTGAACAGCCCAGGGTTGGAAATGTCCCTTCCTGGAGCGCTCAGTGCTGACGCTGGCCAGGTGGAGGGCGAAAGACAAATGAACTCCGCAGATACTGACTGAGCGGGCTCCGTGAGGCGCTGTCCATGCCTCAGGGAGATGGACGGACACGTCCTTGTCCTCGAGGAATCTAAAGAGAAGGCAAGGCAGATGTCACTGATGTGGAACCACCGGCCAAGGGAGCCCTAGACTAGATTCTAGGCCTGGCATCACCGTGGACAGGTCACGTGAGTCCCCTGAATCCCAGGTGCAGTAAACAGGGAGCAGGCATCACCTCTGTGTCCCCTTCACACAGCTAATGTGAGGGTTGGGGGTGACGAACTGCAGAGGAGCAGCAGCAGGAATAACAGAAACATTTACCTGGCATCTGCTCTGTGCCACACACTGTTTAAACCTTTTGCAACCAGAGGGCAACACACTTTTTCTGTAGAGGGTCAGGTAGTAAATATTTTAGGATTTTATTTTAGGATTTGTAGGACAGACAGTCTCTGTCACAATTACTCATCTCTGCCGCTGCAGCAGAAAAACAGTCACAGACAGGACATAAATGAATAAGTGCAGCTATATTCTGATACCACTTTATTTACAAAAGCAGATGGTGGGCCGGATGTGACCTGTTCGCCAGTTCACCAACTCCTGCTTTGCATACTTCCCCTCACCACGACCCAGTGAAGTATACGTCAGTTCATACTCATTTTACAGATGAGAAAAGTGAGGCCCAGTCACATGAATTCACTTGCTCAATGCCAGAGAGCTGTTAAGTGGCAGGCTTGGGATTCGAACAAAGGCGGTCTGGCCCCAGAGTCCTTACCTTGCTGCTGATAGCCTCTTCAGAACGCTAGAAATGAAACGTGACAACCACTACATCAAACTGAGGTGCCAGTCAAGCGTGGCCATAATAATAGCCAACATTTCCTGAGGGCCTATTTTACGCCAGGCACGGTGCCAGGTGCTTCCCAGATGCAACCTTCATAGCAGCTCTGTGAGAACAGGGCTATCGTGACGCTCACTGTACAGAGGGAGAAGTGGAGGCTGAGGGTTACCATAACGTGCTCAAGGTCCCAGAGTCAGCAAGCATTAGAGCCATAAGAGAACCAAGACCATCGCCGCCAGGGATGGCCCTTGCCCCTCCGTACCGTGAGGCCTTCCTGCCAGGAAGCAACATCCGCTCCCGTCTTTTGGTTACTTCTTTCCAGAGAAAAGGTAGACACAGGAGCATGATGCACTGCCTTGGGGATAATCACCCCCAGGAAGAAAGGCAGGCTCACTTCTGTGCCCCAGATGCAGCCATCGCCTCTCCAGCCCTGACTCCTGTCTGTCCCGCACGCCACTCGACACGTAGCGTCTGTCAGTTTCTACAGCACTGCAGCCTGAACACTCACTCGCAGGCTGCTAACTAAAATACTGGAAAATGGAGCCCAGCGATGGGGCCTTGGTTCCTTCACAATGGAAAGGGATGTTCTCTTGGGTCCTTGGCCCAGTGCAGAGAAATGTTCCCTGGAAGGACAGCATGGAGATTCCCAGCATTCCAACTGTGGTTCCTGGACTCATCTCCTCCTCCCCTTAACCGGTCAGGAGCTGAGCATGAAGGAGACACAGCTCGCTGGTTATATGCATAGAGCAGAGTCCAGTAGCCAGGAAGTGGACATTATGGGAATGTGCAGTGTAAACACAGCAGAGGAGATTCTTAATTACTTTGCAATGGACATTTGAGCCAAACCTTCCTAGGTTAGCTAAGTTGTGGTGTTACTGTTTCTCCAATGAACACACACACACACATATATACATAGAACTTTTAAGTTAAAAAAAGTTTGAGTGGAAAAAGATGCCCACGATTCAGCTCAATTTTAGAAATAACTAATTATATTTGAGAATGAGAGAGAAGAGTTCTTTCTGGCTTACCAAGGTTCCCAGCCACCTGTCCACCCTCTGCAGTGGCCACAGCACCTTCTCTCCTTTCCATGTATTGTTTCTTGCTTTGTTCCTAAAATTCAAGTTGCCTTCCCCTCCCTTGGAGAATAAAGAGAAAGAGGAGCAGGTAAGAACAAGACTAAGGGGAGGTGATAGAGAACGAAAAGAGGAAGCACAACGGAGGCTCAGCAAGAATCCAGAATTTTAGAAGGAAAAAGAACAAGTGATTAAAGACCTACAAGGTTTCAGCAAAAGTTTCCTTTTGTCCCTTTGCAAAATCTTGCCCTAGTTCATAGGGAACTGAGGAAGGACCAGGAAGTCTGGATTTCACGTTGGCTACCCACCAGGAAGGCCAGGAAGCCTGGAACTCTGCCATGGGGACAGAGTGCCCGCCAGGCAAATGAAGTCTGAAGTCACATTGCCATGTTAAACTGGGACACTCCAGCACAAAATGGCATGGTCGATTTCTCCCAGCCTAGAAATCTGTGAGGAATTTCCCTACAAAGCTTGTATCTCATTTTGTCACATGCAAATTTAGCTAATTAAACCCCACCCGGAAAAGGAGTTCAAGGGCAAGAGAGCATCAGACTTACAGGAAAAACAGACCCTGCGGCACTGACAGGCCAGAGAGGGTGCAGGAAATCAAAGAGTGACCTCATAGGAAAATGCGAGGGTGCTCCCAACTTCCATGCAATGCACTGTGACCACACAGAGAAGGCAAGGTTATAACAGGCCAACCCCAATGCCCAAAGAAAATGTCCTGCCCATTTTTAAGACAAGAATAAAGGATTATCAGGGTGAAAACTGGAAAAAAAAAATTCCAGAATGAATTGAAGGAAGCTACAGATTTGCAGGAGTCAAAGGGAAGAAGGAAGGAAGCTGATTTAGCCTTTCTTACTTTATAGCCTTAGCTTAAGTTTTTCAAAATTTGAATTCTATCTATCAGGGAGTTACTGCAGGACACACAATACATAGGCATGTGTGTGCATGGGGGAAGAACGGCCTGGGAGGGGGTGGAGAAGCAGGGAGGCAGGGATGCTGCCTCAGTGCATGAAGTGTCAGCCAAGGGAACTGGCCACCTTGAAGACAGGAGATTACAGTTCTTCTTAGATGGGTCATGACATCACCCCTCACCCCTGACCTTGGCCATTGTGCCAGTGGGTTTCTCCATGCCCAGGGGGCGGTGCAGACCGGGAGAAAAGCTTCCTTGCTGGGACCTATAAAAGAACAGGTTAGGACAGAGGGTAGCAGTTAAGAGCACACACACGCCATGCTGGCTGGGTTCTCACCACAGCCCCTATACTCACAACTCACAGGACCTGATGACCTACCCTCGGTGTGCCTCAGTTTTCTCATCTATACAATGGGGACAGTAATGGTATGAATTGCACAGAGTTGTCATGGGTTAAGCAGTTACAGGAGTGCCTATTACGTAGGAAGTACTGTATAAGTGTTAGCTGTTGTTACTCAGAAACACGTTTCAGGGAGGGAAGCATGGCTCAGTGGGATAAGGAAAGCCTGAGATTTTAGGATCTTGTTCACTCCGGGAGCCACCATCTAAAAGGCCTTACCAAAGCCTCCTATTCAGCAGATTACTTTCCTGCTCAGAATTCAGCCTCGGCCCCCAATCTACAGAATTGGGTCCACTCTCATCTGCTGGGCAGCAAGGCCTCCAGCGTCTGCACCCCCTGCCCAGCTCTGCCCAGCTGGCCCCACTGCAGTTGTCCTGCCGCAGCACTGACTGTGGGCACTCTTCACCTTTATCATCCCCACGCCCTGCCCTGTGCTGTTTGCTGCCGGCGCCACATCTTCTCTTGCTGTGTTTGCTGGCCCTTCCTCCTGCCACCCTCACGGCAGGTGCTTTGTGGTGACTCTGAAGAGGGGGCCTGGTTCTGTGTCCATCCCACCATGGGTGTACCACGCACAAAGTTAGGGTACTGAGGTTTCACTCTAATTAAGCAACAACATGCGGGCAGTGCTCACTGTGTGCAGGGCCTCCTAGAGCTCCACGGTCCCTTACTGGAAACTCTTGAGGCCAAATGCATTTCAGAATTCAGAATGTGTCAGGTAAAGTCATTTGTGTATCTATTGTATGTAATAGCACAGCAGGGTGGAGGGCCCCAGAAGCCAAGGTATTTCTGCAGTGAATCATATGAATATTCACTCTAAGCAGGTTAAATAAGACTGCAACGACCCTTGTGTCAGTTTAGGCCAACTTTGCCCCAGACGAATTCGGGATAGGCCAAGTTTTGCTGTCAGAGGGATAATAAATGAACTTTCACTTTTCAGAGATTCGGGGATTTCAGAACTACAGAGAAACGGCTCTGGATCTGTACTAGGTGTTCTGGGGTCATAAAGATAAATATTTTCACACAAAGGAAATCGTGTAACTGCTGCCTTTGGGAGGCACAAGGAAAGGAGCCCAAGTGTGGGTGCTAGGCTAAGCCTCAGTTGCCTGGTCTGTGAAATGGGAAGACACAGTCCAGGCAAGGACAGGTTTATTATAAAGCACCTGAAATACTCTGCTCAGCGATCTCACGTCTGTTTGTTTCTTCCCTTTACTGTCCAGTCAGTGAGAATGGAAACCCGGGTGGCTAAGCACGCACGCATGTGCGGAAGGGTTCTCAATGGAGAATGGAGCTGAGTATGGCTCAGCTAAGAAGCTTCCTGGAGGGAGGACTCAGCAAATCCTTAGGCTTCCATTTTGCCCTCTTCAACGAGGAGGAATAGAACGCCATTAATTGAACCACCTTCTTAAAATATGCAAATCCCAAGGAATAATACAATTCCCTTTGCTCTCACAATCGGTGCAGCCCCTCCACGTGGCCGCGCTCTCTCGCCTTGCCTGCTCCTCTTTTGCACTTTCCTAGACACTTTCTTTTTGAAAGACATCAAGCACACAAGTACATTCACACAATCAGTTCAGCAACGGAACTGCATTTACAGCTGCAGAGAGAAACTCTGTAGGAACATCATGGTGAGCAGACAAGAAGGCCTTGGCTTCGATGGGTCTGGGTTTACAGTTTACGCTGTTTGTTTTTTGTTGATAAAAGTAAAGTCTTCCCCCGCCCAGTATCCATTGTGAAACGTTCCCTTTTACATAAATGAACCGAATCCCCCTGTTTATTAACATTAAACTTGACATTTATAGCCCAAGTGCTTTACCGGCATTAACCAATAATCCTCAGTGATTCTTGCAGGGGGCGTCCACGTGAGGCACTGAATTGCTCAACAAGAGCCTTGGCACGGCCCAAAGCAGGTGATGGCTCTGCTCTTGGAAGGACCGACCTGTGGCTTCACCCCTCATGCCCTACATGGCAGATTTCTGCATTCCCTTCTCTCTAAACATGGAGGGAAGTGTGTGCAGCCTGAAAGGCAGTGGACACGACATGGTTAACAAGGGAATGCTGAACTACTGCTGGGACCTGGGGGGCAGTTTCCAGAGGAGATGGCTGTATTTAGTGTTTTGCATAGGTAATGATGGAAGGATGAGGTCTGGGTTCACCTGGCACCTTCCCTTAGGACCTTTCCTGCCTAGTGATAAATACAGCTCAGGCCCTGAGTGCTTCTGTTCAAAAGCAGAGCTGCAGCCATGAGTCAACACCGCATTCCTGGGCTAGTGGTAATGAGCAAAGCAGGCAGCTGACGTTCCACAACGCATGCTAGGGGAGCCGAAGGCCCCTTCACAATGAAATTAATGAAGGCTGTAGCTGAAAGACTCTTGGAGCAAGTGGGTAACTACAGACTGAGGAGGGCAAAGGCCCTGAAACAAAGAAATGAATCTGAGCCAAGAGCAGCAGGGGATGGCCCCACAGAGCGGGCAGGATGCTTAGAGGAGCTCTCCAGAGATGCTTCTCTCTCTGGTAACAGTTCACCCAGGTCCTCAGTGGAGAGAAACTGGAATTCCACATCACAACTCAGCTCTAGACCCATAGTTGTACATAGTTGGCCTGAAGTTTAATTGAAAATAGCTCCATTTCCCTTACGCGTACCTAGTCATTCTCCAGTTGTCTTTATTATCTTAATAAAATCTCAAGTTAAAAGGCTCCTCCCAGTACTGTTATAAAGGAATATTTGTATTGACTGAACCTCATCTGACAATTGCAGTGAGGAATTCAGTGCCCGGCATTGGTAAAACCAGATAAACAGTGCCCTTGTGAGTACTGCTCTAACAAAGCAATTTATAACTGGGCTACGCATTGCACTTGAGCACCTGGCCTGTTCCAGGGACAGACTCGTGAGGTAGTTATTATCATCCCGCTATACAGGTGAAGAAACTAAGGCTCAACAGAGTTAAGTTGCCCCACAGCCAGGGATTAGTCAAACCCAGATCTGACTCCAAAATGCCATTTCCACTATGTCATTTCATACCTTCTCATCATCCCCCCATGTGGTCTTCTTGGATGGTGACCATACTGATGGCAGCAGTCACACATGCTATCATGCATGTTTGATCAGTGGCTACTAGCAGACCATGAGCTGAGGGTTTAGGACTACGAGCCACCAGGCTACTGACTAACCTCAGGCACAGCCCAGCTTTGGTTTCAACTTATGGTTCTCTCTCAAGTGGCATCTCCACTTTCCTATGATTCAATTCATCAGCAATGACTTACCAAATGATTCTATGGGCCTCTCTGCACTAGACTTCATCCCTGCCTCCAGGTACTCACACACAACCTGGTTAGAGAGGTAAGATCATTACATATCAAATCGTCAGAGCTCAGTTACCATGGTGTATGGATGAGTGCCACACTATGAGGAAACGGAGAGCATATACTTATTAGTAATAACCCATATAAGTAAGCTCCTTACTCCTTCTTATGCACCCACATAGCACTTAACAGTTTACAAAGACAGATCTCATTCTATCCAAAAGTTCAAACAAAACACCAAACCACACAGCAGATAAAAGATCCACATGACACAGCCAGCTCTACCACTTATAAGCTGTACGATCGTGGATAAGTCACTTCACCTCTCGGAGCCTCCGTCCTTTCCTCTTAAATTAAGAATAACAACACTTGTCCCTGCTAACCACACAAGGTTCTTTTGAGGATCAGATGAAATCACATGTATGAAAGCACTTTGAAATTACAAGCCATGCAGCTGTACAGTGGTAGATTACCGGACAAGCCAAATATTACTGCTCTCATTTACAAATGAGGAGACTGAGGCCGGAAGCAGAACCAGGACCGGGGCTCAGGTTTTTAGGTTTCTGTCCTCTCCATGATGATGCTTCACTAACTGGGAACAGGTAGGAAGTAAAGAATCCGGTTGGGCCTCAGTAATCTAGGAAGACTCCCTGAAGCAGAGGTCACACATTCGCGGCCAACAGGCCAATGTGGCCCACAGACGGGATTTTTTTGGCTGACAGAGTTGATTAAGAATATTTTTTTTTTGAGTCAACATTTAAGAAACAGGTGGTTTCACATAAAATCCAAATTTTCTGCCTTGAAAAGTCAGAAGAGCTCATAACAGCGGGCACAGACTTCCTCAGCGGTAACCGTCTGCTGTGGCCGCCACCTTCAGGAAACACCTGTCATTTCAGCTCATCACAGTTCCCCAGGTCCCCCACTGCTCCTCCAGCATGGAGACCAAGTGTCAGCAGCTTTCATTATCCCTGCATTGCTGCCTCTGTGTAGCAACAGGAGTATGTTTCTGTGGGAAAGTCAAGACTCCTCCCGCACCTGCGCAATCTTGCTTATTTCAGCAGGCATTTAAGTTTGCACCGTCTGACCTGAAGGACAAAGAGACTCCCAGGAGATACGGTGGCGGGAATGTAACAAGAGCAAACTATGCTGGAAAAACTGAGCGTGGAGGTGGGAGGCCAGGTTAGAGGATGCGGCCTGACTGGGAGGAGGGGCTATGCAGAGGGGACAGGGACAATGGATGACTGGGAAGACTTTAGGGCTAAGAAATGACGCTGCACAATGGAGCGGGGAGCATGAATGATGATGGCGACGGCGGGGACAAGGGCACCATGCATGGTAACGCCAGCCTAGGGAGCAGGAGAAATAGAAATTCTGATGGGCAAGAACCAGGAGAAATGCCTTGCAAACTCGTTCATTCAAAAATTTGCTGCGGACCCACTGTGTGCCAGACACACGGAGTTCTCTGGGAATACAGCAGGCAGGGGATCAAACACAAGAAAAATCTCCACTTTGTGGCAGATGCAGCCACATTGGGAGGGCTCTTTCCACAAAATTCCCCCATGAATAATTAAAGACAGGTGCTTCTGAGTCACGGAGGACAATAGGCAGAGTTGACTGTGACAGGGAGAGGGGACAGTTAAGGCGTGAGGTTAAAAATGCCCCACCTGCCAATGCTCAGCTGGTGAAGGCACAAAGCAGCTGGAACCCGCCGCCCCATCTATCTTCGGAAGACACAGAGGAACCTGAGCATGAGAACACACATAGCTGGTCCTGCCACTCCCCCACCTGCTTGGCCAGGCTGCACACAATTGATCAATTGATCCCATCCCACACACCTGTTCTCCCCTGCTTGCCACACTCTGGGGCAAGGGGGGAGGCATAAAAAACACGGCATGATAAAAAGATCTGGAATTGGGGTGACTTGAACTCGAGCCCTTTCACATGACCTTGGGGAAATCACAGGATCTTCAGCTTCCAGTTTCTCGTCTTTAAAAACGGGGGCAATAAGATTTGCCTCAGAGAATTTTTATAAGGCTGCCACGACCTCATCTATATGAGAACACACAGCCAGGCCAGCGCGGGGACATAGCGGGGCTGCAGTCAATGCTGGCCTTCTCCGTGTGTGGGAGGATGGAGGCTTCTGGAACCACTCGCAAGTCAGAAATAAAGCTGCCGGGAGCCTCGCAAGGAAGTGCCTGCCCTATTCCCAGCCCCATCACCTCGTCCTGATGATGTAAACCGTGGCTCTCTCTGGCATTATGTGAGAAACATGTGAAACCCCCTCCCTGGTAACTCCATTTGGGTTAATACTTCCATCCCCTGTAAATTTCCTGTTAAGATGCAAGCATAACCCCTGGCGAGATCCCACACCGGCAGAAGCACCCGCTGCGATGGTGTGGAGAGGGGACGTTCACCTTGGAAATTCAGGCCCTGAGGGAGTTGGGGGGAGCACTGCTGAGGAGAGCTCTGGGCTGCCGGAGGTCAGGGGGTAGGGGAGAGGGCAAGGAAAATGGTCAAGAGAGGTGGAAGAGGAGACCATGAGGAGGCCACGCATGCCGACCTAACTATTTGCTAATGACCAAGCATGGGTGGAGAGGGCACCTTGTCCCTTCAGTCAATACCCAACAGCATCTGCCATGCAGCAAGGTCACCACTACCAGGCACTCTGGGGGATGGTGTGCCCAACGCTGACGCTGGCCTCCCAGATCTTACGAAACGTCTCACCCCTCCAGGAGTCCTTCCAGCTGGCTTGTGGCTCAGACCGAGTGTCCAGGCTGTGACCATTGCCCTCAATGCAGGCCCTGCCCCCTGTCTCGAGCCCCATCAGTGGCTTTTGTTGGATTCTACCTGCCTCAGTGAAGGTGCAGATGTGTCTTCACACATCATAGACCCCAACAGAAGATTGCTAAAATGCAATCCAGATCCCTTTTTAACCTCTCTACTTTTTAGGACTGTTTAATATCACTGATTTCAAGGACCATGGTATGTCTTTGCTTTTCTAAATAGGGGGAAATGTCTGCAACCAGCATCCACCTTTAACTCCAGCGAGAAAGGCAGCAAGGGAGGGGAAACTGCATGTCAGCTGAGCGGGAAACAATCGCGGTTTCCCTGCTTCTCTGAAGACTACAGATCAAGCCAAGCAAAGAGCGACCATCCTGAGCTATTTGTGTTTCATGTAATAATGCCCTAATGATCCAATTAGCATTGATTCTTCAGCAGCAACAATATTTTCTGACTGATCCAGCAATTTAGCCATCACTGTTGATTGATACAATTTCTATGAGTAATAAAGCAGTTTGAAAGAAATTTGTTTAAGTCTTCACAAATTACTTTTTAAAAACATTTCAATTTTAACCTTATTTCTGTTTTCCATTTTTTCCCAACCAGTGAACCCTTTACGCCATCTCCCTTGGGCGTCCCGCTCCCCTGGCCATCACGTGGGCTGGCCCTCCCTGCCCCTTGTCTGGGCATCCTCAGCCTTCGCCGCCCCCCACAGATGCTCACGGGCTGCAGCCCGGGGAACAGATGGGTGCAATGGCTGAGCCTTAGGGAATGGTAGCCGGGCACACAGCCTCTGTGGAAACGGCCCAGGCGAGAGCCACTGGAGCAGGCTTCCTGAAAACCTGCCCTGGTAACACCGCTAAAATTGGAAACCAGGCAGGGGGTGGGGGACAGCGTGGGAGGCGAGTGGGAGGGAAGAGGGACAGTCACAAACAGGGAAGGGAGCTAGAACAGGCTGTCGGGATAGAATCTCCTACCCGCGAAGCGCTGGGCTTCCCAGGAAAGGAGCTGAGACCCAGCAGCTGGGTGGAGACAGCAGCCCTGGGAATGAACAGCCCTTTTGACGTCAGGGACTGGGCAAAGGGCCGCGAGGTCTGTGCAGCTGACCCCTCCTCCAGCAGTGCCCCAGCTGCGGCTCCCACCAAGAGCCTTCCGAGATGAAGCCTGTGTGTGTGGTAGGAAAGCCTCACTGCCTGGGAGAGCTGGCGTCGACCCAGACCTCGCCATCATTCAGGCAACACGGCACACGATGACCAGTGGACCCTGAAGGGGGGGACCAAACAGGGGTGCTCTGGAGGCAACTTCTCCCAAACAGTTCTCTGGCTGTTTGGGTACCCACTCTAATGCTGACCTCCTGATTATCTTCACGGCTCCTCCCTTTTGCCCTGCCCACGGGCGCTTTCCTAGTCAGTCTATCGTAGTAAAACTAGGAGTAAAAATAGCTGCTAAAATTTCACGAGCTACCATGTGACAGGCATGACGCTTGCTAAGTGGTTCCTATGTGTTATGTCAAGTAATCCTCTTAACCACCTTCTGAAACAAGTGTTATTCCCACTTTACAGGTAATGAAACCAAGGCTCAGGGTGGTTTAGCCACTGAATAAAAGACATTTAATAAGCCAAGGAGCTAAGCCAGTCAAAATGAAAAACCCGGGCCTCCAAAACCAGGGTTAGGCAATCTGAACCTCTCTGGATCATGAGTCCCCGAATTTCAGCCTTAACCAGGCAGCTTTTCTCCTGACTTCACTTCCTCCTCTCGGATTCCTGAAAGTTCAGCCCTCATCCTCTGCTTCTCAGAGAAAATACCTAGATGGTGAATGCCTTTCCAGGACACTCTCCTTGGACAAAGGACCACATCATCCCAAACTCTGCTCCCAGAGAATGGCCAGCGGGCACTTGGTGGGTCAGTTCCAAAGCCTGTTCCTTTGAGGTCTGTCAGAGCTACCTGCCCATTCTCATTCACAAGACAGTCAGACTGACTGACTCCTCCTATTTCTCTGTAAGATTCCACACGACTTTGGTGGAGTTCCTACAGAAGTTCCCCGATTCCCAAACCTTTTACCGTTCACCACTATCTCATGGAATGCGAGAAACTTCCGAGTCTGCAGCTCAGAAATCACAGTGAAGGCAAGGGTGAGGAGACAGAGTTTTTGGCTACATTTCAGTTCTTTCTATATTAAGTGAAAGCTTATCTTTGTCTACATATGGTCCAGCACCATTATGTCCGTGGGAGGGTCATGCCAAAGTCACCTAGTTACCTCGTTACTCCGTCACAGTACATCCCGGTTTATACACACATCATGCCTAATAACTATATTGGTTACCCAGGGGAACAAAAAACGCTGCTTCTGCATAACAGCTTCCCAGTCTCCTGCGTAGAAGTCTTGCTCCCAAACCTGATTCTGTCTGTTTTGACGATGAAGGCTAGAACAAAGAGTCTCTGCAACCCGTGGGATTGTTTGGCTTTTAAACAAACCTCCTTAAAGAACATACGGATAGGAACAGCAATCAAAACTGCATTTATTCATGTTAGGTCTTAAATATTAAAACCTATCATTGTCACCTCAATACCACTGGAAATGTTTTGGGTAAGTAAATAAAGGTGGAGCTGGGGAGGGCAGAGGGAGCAGCACAGGTCTTCATCCGGACTGATGGCACGTTTGTTAATTAACGTTCTATCGAAGGATGCTCTTTCCTGAAGTTTTAGTTAGCAGTAAAAACGGTGCTGTTGGCTAATGCTAGTTTCTTAGCCATTAGCTAAGAAATGAAGAACAAGGCTACTGAGATTAAAGCCACCATCTGCCCAGTTCTTCTCAGAAAATGTCTTTTAAAGGCAACGTCATAGGAAGCAGGAAGGTCCATCTTTCCTTCCAATTGGTTATGTCTCAAAAGAGGCCAACCACTGACCACTGGGAACCGAGTGCTTAGGGTCTTCCTAGAGACTCAATACAACACTCTGAAGCATCTCCAATCTGAAAGCTGCTTGACAAGACATCACGTGGCCAGGCTACTGCATCTCAGTTCATTATTTCCTTTCTGTCAAACAATGGGAACAGAAATCAGCATTTATATTCCGTTGGGTCATTTTGGTTTATTTTCTCTCGGCTTCATTAAACATTAGGTCCTGTCACAGGCCTCAGTGGAGAGGTACAGAGTGCATCTCTGCTGATGTCATCCAAATGAGATGGACAAAGTGAATCCACACTATCATCCACTAGGTAGTGGAGGCTGCCGTGTACAGAGGCAGAAAGAGAAGAGACAATAGGTTGCTTTTTGCTTGAATGTATATTTTTAAAAATTGATCCAGAAAATCACACTTTCACTGGTTTCACACATTAGAATTAAGATTTCCCCCAAGGCCACCGTATAGTAAGGTCTGGTCTTCCCCAGCCCACCCACTACTGGACTTGGCATATGCCCCACACGACAAGCAAGCAGATACACCAAAATACTGACGCATTAACACAGCAAGACTCAGATGTGGTTATCCATCAAAACCCAAACCAGAAGAACAAGAGTATCACAAGGCATTGTAGTAATCTCATGGTTGTAGAAGTTGAGGATCAGAAACCCCTGGAGGTTAACTGCAGGACTAAAGGGAGGGGAGGAGACTTTGAGTGTCTGGAGTCTTAAGAGAAAATGGAAGCCCCTCACTGTAGAGAGGAAGATACTGCACCCTAGTGTGGGCCCGGCACCACTCCCCTCCATTTCTCAGGAGAACTTGGTTCACTTTAACTATCGCCTCTGCTCAGGTTGCTGGGCACACTCAAAAATTAAAGGATACAGTTACCATGGTGATTCTCCTTCTGTGATGGAATTCAACCTTGTGTCTGATCCCTTGTACATTGCTGGGGTGTGGCTGGGAGAATTGCATATAATGGTAACTGAGAAAAGTTAGGACTAAAGTAGCCTAGAAGCACCAAGTTAAACCCAGGAACAAAGGAAAGACCCTTGGCAAAGATACAGAAAAGGGGGACACAACCTTTCCATTTTCCATTAGAGTTCTAGGAAAAATAGTTTTTAAACCAAAAATTGATTACTGTCTGCTACTATACTCGTTCACTCATTAAAAATTCTTACTGGTGTTATTCTATTGCTGAAAGAGCTCCCTATCCAAATGCAGTTAACTCCAATCTGACAGTGAAAATAGTACACAGGCATAATAGTAGTCTACTACAGTGTTGCTGCTCAATGTGTGGACCAGCAATCAGTCACACTGACATTACCTGGGAGCTTGCTGGACCTGAGACTCTCAGGCCCCAACCTGAACCTGCTGAATCAGGATGTGCATTTTACCAGGATCCCCAGATGGCTCATGGGCACATTCAAACCTGAAAAGTACTGTCCTGAGAGACACTGCAAGATCTCTGTCTCTGAAAACACTTGGGGCTGGGATGGAATGGAACTTATGTAATTGATAGCAAGACTTTGATAGAGCCGAGTGGACTCTGAAGCCAAACTGCCTGGCCCAGCTCCAGAAGCAAATGTCCATGAGCAAAATTATTAACCTTTCAATGCTTCCGTATTCTGATTTATAAAACAGGGACAACAGTAATGCCTACCTGTGATGTCCTGTGAACGTCAAATGAGTTCATTTATGTAAAGCACTTAGACTAGGCAAGGCATGTAGTAAGCACTGTACGCAGTGGGCAGGCAGATGGGAGGATGGATGCAAACTGGAGGTGAAGAACGGAACCTGGGAGTCATTCTACAGCTCCAGTGCACCAGACCGCCCCTACCTGCCTGCCAGACACAGCTTTCTTGTTAGTCATTCAGACCTTTGACCCAGCCCTCACATCAGGCACAGCCCTGCTTTGCACCTGATTCCCAAGGGGGCCATATATACAACCTGAAGCGTAACACACTGCTCCCCATCCCATTCCTGGGTAATCTGGCATCTCCCAGAGATGGTCTAGGTAGAGGAGCACTGCAAGGCAGCATGTGGGAGAGATGGACCCCCAGCAATGACAAGATCTCCTCATACACCAGAAAAAAAAAAAAATGCTGCGAAATAAGCCAGCAATTAAAAAATACCTAACCCCTGATTTTCTAGGTGAAAAAAAATTAGCCTTGAGTTGCTCCAGCCCTTGGCATCCTCATCCTGCCACATCAGGGTTGGTGCAGTGCCAAGTGGCTGAGCTGGGTGCAGAGGGGAGAAAATCTGTGCTGCACCCCGGCTGAATGGCTCTCCTGACTTGGTAGCTCCAGATGTTAGCTTGTCATTGCAGAGCAACTGAGTTAATTAGGCATTTCTGTGGAATCAGAATTCTGAACAGTAGAGAAGAAATGGAAAGGGAGAAAGAATGGCCCCCCTGTACCACTGACAGTGTTTGCTCTCCATGTATTCCCCTGGGAGCAGGCCGAAGGGGCTGGGAGAACACTGGCCCTCAGACAGCCATGTATAGAGATGCTGGAAATGGAAGAGCGGATGTGCAGAAGAGCAAGGAATAATGCTGCCTGAATCCTTCCCTTAAAGAGAGTTTGCTTGGCACCATCCCACAAAGGCTATGTGTTCACAGCAGGCAGATATCCAGAAGCCACCTTCATGAGAACCCCAGCCATGGAAAGGGTGTCAGAGCTTCCGTGACAACTATCAGTCATGACTTCTTCCCAGAATCGCTTGTCACTTCTATTGTTTTGCCTGAACCAAAGCTCCTGGGAGGGATCTTCCCCTCCCTGTCCTCCACCTCTTGCCAATCTACACTGCCTGTTACTTTTAATTGAAATAGTTAAGCTATGTAGGTCAGCTAATTTAAAATTCTCAAGGGCAGATCACTGCATTACAAGCAGGATGGGACATACGAGGCTGTTCTCTAAACCGGATTTCATGTATTAAAATACACACACAGAAAGAAAATTTTTGCGAAAAACACCAACATAAAAATGGAGGGAGGCACTAAAGACTCACTTCCACAATCTGGCCCCTGGCCCTACACCAGGCTCAAAGCTGGGGGTTGGGCCACCTCCGGCAAATGCTCCAGGCTGTTGAGGAGCCTGCACACAGCAGCCCGCTGGCAGTATCTGTGGCACACCTGACAAACAGATGCTCAGGTGCCTAGACCCTACATTACTTTTCAAGGCAAACGCAGGTGACCCATGGTGCCCTCACATTTCTGACCACAGAGTGCATGGCAATCAACTCACCACAGCCTGACTGTTCCCTTCCTCCCAAGAACAGGCAACGGGTCAGCCACTGTGTGCATATTTTGCATGCTGAGAACACACATTTGTTCAGAACACAAAAGATGTAATTTAACACACTCCAGAAAGGAAACAACAGAAACAGAGAACCAGCCTTAGCATGAGTTTTCAGCACTCCCATCTTTTCCAAAAGTAAAGGAAACATCGGACACTTCCAGCTAACTGACTCGTTAGAAAAGGCTGCATTGTCCAGCAGAACACGCCTTGCTGGGGACACTTTCTGGGCTGTGAAACTGATTCTTATTCCATTTATGTTCAAAAATTTAAAGGAAATGCTAATAACCAGCCAAAGGGAGAAGTGTTGGAATAATGCCAGATTGTATTAAATCAAGTGGGAAGGGTAGACTTGGGACTGAGGATCATGCCCATCCAAATGACCTTAACTGCCATCACTTTCAACCCCCTTGAAGCTGATCCCAGATGCAACTTGATTTGTAGGTGGAGGAAAGTCAAGCAACAGAATCTTTGCTGAAGGGATGCTTTTGCGTCTTTGCTGAAGGGATCCTTTTGGGGTCTGAGAGTGGTTTGAAGAGGAGGATGCCTACCCTATACCCCAACACCATAGGAGAGGAAAGCACTGACCAGAGAGCATTGGTTAGAGGGAACAGTTAAGACTGCAGAGGTCTTATCAAGTCAAAGTATATATCTTCAGTCTCCTTGCATCTGAAGAAGTCAACCATCTCTGTATCAGAAACAAGGCATGGGCAAAGGTTTTTAATGGCCCCAGGAGCTACTGAGATAGGGAATGGTCTCTTTGTATTCCAACAACCTCTGAATCTAAAATCAAAATTTAAAATTCCCTAGGCTGAACTTATATGATTTTAGAATGCTGAACAATCTGAGATGAGTTCGGATCATATGCAGAACCAAGAAAAAGAGTAATGTCTCCTAGACACCACTGAAGAAATTATAGTATAGAAAAAATGCTCATCATCACTCACCATCAGAGAAATGCAAATCAAAACCACAATGAGATACCATCTCACACCAGTTAGAATGGCAATCATTAAAAAGTCAGGAAACAACAGGTGCTGGAGAGGATGTGGAGAAATAGGAACACTTTTGCACTGTTGGTGGGACTGTAAACGAGTTCAACCATTGTGGAAGACAGCATGGCGATTCCTCAAGGATTTAGAACTAGAAATACCATATGACCCAGCCATCCCATTATTGGGTATATACCCAAAGGATTATAAATCATGCTGCTATAAAGACACATGCACACGAATGTTTATTACAGCACTATTCACAATAGCAAAGACTTGGAACCAACCAAAATGTCCATCAATGACAGACTGGATTAAGAAAATGTGGCACATATACACCATTGAATACTATGCAGCCATAAAAAAGGATGAGTTCGTGTCCTTTGTAGTGACATGGATGCAGCTGGAAACCATCATTCTCAGCAAACTATCACAAGAACAGAAAACCAAACACCGCATGTTCTCACTCATAGGTGGGAACTGAACAATGAGATCACTTGGACACAGGGCGGGGAACATCACACACCAGGGCCTGTTGTGGGGTTGGGGGAGGGGGGAGGGATAGCATTAGGAGATATACCTAATGTAAATGACAAGTTAATGGGTGCAGCACACCAACATGGCACCTGTATACGTATGTAACAAACCCATACGTTGTGCACAGAACATATGTGCACATATGTCCCAGAACATAAAGTATAACAATAAAAAAAAGAAACTATAGTATAAACTTGTTAAGAGCAGAATTTTACTCACCAGTGTAAACCCAGTGCCTATCACAAGGCCCAACACACACTGTACAAGCAAGACGTATTGACTTAATGAATGAGTGAAAGGATAACACTGATTCATAACTTTACTTCAATGGAATTTGAAATTACCCCCAGATGAGTCACATGGACATGGTGACACAACAGAACTTAAAGACCACTGTAAACCCAGTGCCTATCACAAGGCCCAACACACAGTGTACAAGCAAGACATATTGACTTAATGAATGAGTGAAAGGATAACACTGATTCATAACTTTACTTCAATGGAATTTGAAATTACCCCCAGATAAGTCACATGGACGTGGTGACACAACAGAACTTAAAGACCACTAAGACTCAAAGTGGGAGTCACAAACTGGTCCTGATATGATGAGATATGAAGCTAGCACCAAAACGTGAATCAACACACTACTTTCTTCATCAGGAGAGTCTCCATATAAATACAAGCTGACAGTAATGAGCACACCTAGTGCCCAGGTCTTGGTTTTCACATACTACCACTCTCCAATAAAACAAATCAGTACTCCTCAGAGTAACAGTTGATTCTAGGGCTGGGGGAGGAAAAATAAAAGATGTGCCTGGAGTATCTTGTGGTCTCAAAGCAAGCAAATACTTAAGGATGGGGGTATGTTGAGAGGCACAGAAGCCAACCAGAAAGAGCTCCCAGTGGCCAAAGCTAAAACAATTTGAGCAACAAAATAAATTAACAGTAGTAGTGGATTATTGCCCATAGAATAAAATAAATAAACATGAGACTGGCACAAATTAATGACTAAATAAATAAATAACTGGGGAAGAAGGGGCAGTTTTTTCCTTGATGGAAAAATTCTAGTTAATAGATATGGAGGCAAAAAGGACAACAGAAAAATCATAATTAGCCAAACATAAGAACTGTTGTAAACAAGACGCACCGGAGAATGCTAAAACCATGGGCAAAAGCTTGACAAGAAGCATGATATTTGCATAGTCTCAAAATATCTCCCCCAGGATACTTATTAGAAATGGGGAAATAGCAGCTTTATAGTGAAGAAATTCAAAAGACACCACCAAGTGATAAAGGTCAACAGCACCAGTAGAAAGACATCAACATCCTTTACCCTTTGATAGGACACATTATGAAGGGCACATCATTTCTGTGATATTCAGAAGTATGCATTCAGTATGCAAGAAACGCATACCCTCCATCTAATAATGAATAAACATCAGACGAACCCATATTAAGAGACATTCTACATGATAACTGACCCGGATTCTTCAAAAGTGTCAAAGTCATTAAAAAAAAAAAACAAAGAAAGAGTGAGAACTACCACCAGTTGGATTAAACAAAGGAGACATGATGACTAAATGTCACGTGGGATCTTGGATTGGATCCTGCACCAGAAAAAAAAGGACTGAAGTGGAGAAACTGGTAAGATCAAAATGAAGTCTGAAGTTTGTTAAAAGTATTATACCAATGTCAGTTTCTCAGTTTTAATCACTATATTATGGTCATGCAAGATGTTAACATTAGAGGAAGTTTCCCAAGGGTTTATGGGAACTCTGCACTATTCTTCAACTTTAAGCCTAAAATTATTCCAAAATAAAATGTAAAAAAAATAATAAAAATAAAAGGTAAACTAAGCAGTGTGTTTATAGACACAGCTGATTTACATTGTCACAAGCTCCTGATCTTGCCAAAAACTGGTAAGTGATAACTGGTCTACCGGTCAAAGTATCACATTCTAGATGCTGCTAGTGCACAGTCTAGCACTATGCAAGACTGTTGGCAGTTTACAAGAGTCAAAACACCCTGTTATTCATGCCTAGTGAACAATTAGGTCCTGTGTTCAAGCTGTGTATCCAACAGGTGTGTACTGGGCATTGCTTGCAAAATAGGAAGATCAGGAGAAGACGGTTCTGATCTCTGCTCTGATTTTAAAAACAAAATCAGAAACAAAAACAAAACCTATTTGTGATCTTGGGTAGCTCATCTGTTGTCTCTGCCTTCAGTTTTCTCATTTTCTTATAATTAAGTAATGTGTGCCTCCCACTCTCAAAAGGGTTAGCAGGAAGATGAAACAAGATAAACTGTGTGGAAGCATTTTGAAAATCATAAAAACATTATGCAGCTGTAACTGTGTTATGATTCACATATTTAAAGGTTCTCATTCTCATTGTTTTCAGAACGGAATGGCTTAAGTGAGAGCTGGTTACCACATGCATCCATTTAACGTTAGAAATGATTTAATATTTACTGAGCACCTATTATATTAAAGACACTGGCTTCGATACCATGGTGAATATAAAAATGGATTGTACATGGACTCTGGTCTCATGAGTCTCCAGCCTTAGGAAGTGGGATGACATATACATCAATAAATTATAACATAAAATAAGAAGTGAAAATTGCCAGTCACCAGCTGCCTGGCAGGTAGGTACCCATATGCATATGGGAAGAAAGGGGCTTAAGCCGGTTTTTATTTTCCCTTTCTGACCTTTGCGTGTATCTGTATATATTATTTCCAAAAACTCCCTCACAATAGTCCACGTGGCAAATAAGAAATGAAGAGATTGACAAAGTCAGAAGCATGCGTTTGGATCATGTCTCAACACCTGTTAGCTGTGGGTCTTTGGGCCAAGGCCTTCTTTGGTTTCTTCCTCTGCAAAATGGGAATAGTAATACGACCCATCTCACCAGATCATACTGAAGATGAAAGGAGTTAGTACAAACCAAGCACTCAGAACAGCACCTTGTGCAAAACACGCACTGGAGAAGGGTTAGTTGTTGTTACCCTTTTCTTGTCTTGGAGAAATGTATTTATGGCTTTGAGACTGACAGTGGAATAAAGTCCCGCACAAACCAAGATGGAAGATTCTAGTCTCTTTTCTCCAGAAGGCCCAGCCATTCCTTCCACATGAGAGATGAGGCGCGCGAAGAGCCCGGTCAGCAGGGCGGGGACGGCCAGCCACTGAGGCTGTCATGATGGGTGCTGTGTCACCTCAGCCAGCATTCCCTGCTGTTCTCCTCTCAGCCTTTTGGACACTCAGGTTCTACTCTCAGCTTTTCAGTTCTCAGACGCTTCCTGAGCGGCCGCACTGAGAGTTCCTCGCTGGCAGAGGGCTGACTATGCTCTCAGGCTCTGCTCCCGCCTGCCCTTCCGGGGCCGCCATTGCTTCCCACAAGGCACCGCGCGCGCCGCCCTGGCGAGAGGCCCCGCTTGCCCTCAGCACGCCCGGGCGTCTCAGCCGCAGCCCGGCGCTGTCCCCACGCACACCCACGGCGCCCTTCCCGGCCTCGGACCACGAGCTAGACGCGCCAGGCCCGCCCCCGGGATGTGGAGCTCGGAGGCAGCCCCTCACTGCCGGGGGCGGGACCTTCTGAACACCGTCCGCCAGGGACATCCCGCCCCGAGAACCGCACCTCTCCCGGCCTCTTCTTCCCCTTCCGCCTCTAACCTGAGGGAATGGCTGCCGGCAGTTCTCAGAGCTACCGCGGAGCCAGGCAGGCGCGCACACAGGGCAGCCCCCCTGTTACCTCCCATACAGTAGCCACGCTCACCTGGGGAGCCCGCGTCAGACCACGCCACACCCGCTCCAAGTGTGCAATGGCCCGCGTCAGACCAGCCACACCTGCTCCAAGTGTGCAATGGCCCGCGTCAGACCAGCCACACCTGCTCCAAGTGTGCAATGGCCCGCGTCAGACCACGCCACACCCGCTCCAGATCTGCAATGGCCCGCGTGGGACCACGCCACATCCGCTCCAAGTCTGCAATGGCCCGCATTGGACCACGCCACACTCGCTCCAGGTCTGCAATGGCCCGCGTCGGACCACGCCACACTGGCTCCAGATCTGCAATGGCCCGCGTGGGACCACGCCACATCCGCTCCAAGTCTGCAATGGCCCGCATTGGACCACGCCACACTCGCTCCAGGTCTGCAATGGCCCGCGTCGGACCACGCCACACCCGCCCCAGGTCTGCAATGGCCCGCGTCGGACCACGCCACACCCACCCCAAGTGTGCAATGGCCCGCGTCAGACCACGCCACACCAGCTCCAAGTCCGCAATGGCCCGTGTCAGACCACGCCACACCCGCTCCAAGTCTGCAATGGCCCGCGTCAGGCCATGCCACACCCGCTCCAGGTCTGCAATGGCCCGCGTCGGACCACGCCACACCCGCTCCAGATCTGCAATGGCCCGCGTTGGACCACGCCACACTCGCTCCAGATCTGCAATGGCTCTGGCCTCCTTCCGGGCAAAGGCTGCCATACTCACCGTGGCCTGCAAGGCCCTGCTCCGCCCGGCTCCTGACCCCTCACCTGCAGCCAGCGCCCACCCTGCTGGTGCCGCTCCCTCGCCCTTCCCTGAGCCTGCCAGGCCCCTCCCTCGTCTGTCAGTGTCTGCTATTGCAATTCCCTCTGCCTGGAATGCCTTCCTCCCGCATGTCAGTCCACCCTGCTGGCCCCTTCATTCCCACAGACCCTACTCAGGCATCCCCTCCGGAGGTGCTCCCTCATCGTCTTCTTTACAAGTAAGCCTCTGCTCACACCCCAAGACTCTGCTTTACCTTTCTCCACAGCCCCTATTGCCATCCAACAAACTGTGTTTAACTTACTTATTTTATTCGTTGTCTCTCTGTACTAGAATGTAAGCTCACCTTGGGCAGGGACTGAGGCCTGTTTTATTTATTGCTAACTCCCTCGCCCCTAGAACAGATACGTAATAAATATTTGATGAATGAAGGATGGACTTTAAAGACCCGTACACACATATACAAACGCATATGTGTCTATTCCTAAATGTACATATCAAGGCTGCCACTGAGGGAGCACCAGCAATTAATACATCCCAGGCCCTGGAGGGGGCCTGTCTCAATTAATACATCCCAGGCCTGTATCAAGCCTGCACTCTGAGTGTCTCATTAAGTCTTTCAATGAGGCTGTGAGAAAAATGGACCACCCACATTATAAAATTGAGACTAAAGCTTGGAGTTTAAGGAGCAAGGAAAAGAAAAGTCGTAAGTTGTAAGACGTGCCCATTATTTTATGTATCAATGAGAAAGAAAAAATGGTGCCAACTAAAGTGTAACCTATTAGTTTAGATTGCACTTTAGTTTCAGAGAAATTAAAGTATAGGGGAAAAAATGTCAGGATCAGTAGAATCAGTCAAATGTAGTAGGTCAAACCAAAAACAAATTGACATCAGGTGTGTATTGTCAAGTAGGAGTGATAACTTATGGGAGAATGACCTTTGGCTTCTGCCTAGTTCTTAGCAAGTCGTCCAGTGACCTTGAACACATAAAGAGGCTTTGTGAGTTCTTCAGGAGAGAAACAGAAAAATGGAACTGAAATATAATGATTCGTCACAGGCTGAGCACATCCAGGCACTTTATGTGATATCATTTAATCTTTCTAACAGGACAATAGCATTGTCTTCGTTTTGCAGACTCAGAAAGGTTAGGTAACTTGCCAAAAGTCAGTCAAAGGTGGTGTAGAGATTCCAACTCAGGTCCCTCTGATCACAGAGTCACTATGATTCCGAATCAGCAGAATGCAGTGTCTGTCTTGGAAACCCCTGTGACTGGATAAATCCCCAAATCAGCACTCAAAGCTTGAAACGCTCATGTTCTTAGGGAAAATTGACACTGGAGTGCAAGAACCATTTTTCCAGAAAGCTGGTCCTGGTTAGAGGAAGGAGAGGAACTGGAAGGAGATCCTGGACCAAAGTCAGGAGGGGATGGTTTCAAATAGGAGGGGAATAGCTAAAAAGGGGAGGGCAGGGAACAGAGAAAGCATGCAGCACTCCCCCCACCACCCAGCAGTTGTGGAGGGAGCTCTTGGTGAGGATCGCCTCCCCCAACACAGGTCGTGTCATCAGCAGTAATGGCAGCAATATCTGCAAGTGGGCTAAGGACAGGCATATTTTAAAGTCTTAGGCCAGTTTAGCATCTTCCACCTGGACCAGGATTCAGATGCAGCCCTTTCAGATTTATTGCCTGCCCAGTGCATTCATTAGAAAAGAATTTGCACTGCGATGGGCCATTTGTCAAGAGCTCTTCTCCTGCCGAAAGAATACTTGAAACCCGTGCTAAAAACCAACAGGGGGAGAGCTTGACAACTGGAGGGAGATGGGAGTCAAACTCCGTGTATTTAGTAGTTGTTTAAGACCCAAGTGCAGTGAAGGACAAGTTCCTGGCTTGCTAGCTTCTATTGTGAGTCTCCGTGGAGGAAACAATGACACTATGTAATTATTAACAGCAGCAAGCCAGGTCTTAAGCATACTGTGCACTATGGTGACACAAAATAGTAATTTAACAACATGACATATGGAGAGGAAATCTAGGTATCTAGATGGGGCTTGAAATCTTTGTATGCAAAATTTGTGATAGACAGGTAGTATTTAAATACACTGGCTTTAGAATGCTGACCGTCTTCCAGAGAGAAAGTCAGGGTATTAGAGTGAATATCTAAATCTGGTCTCCGGCAGATTCATACTGGTTGTGTGACTTTGGCCAAGTTACCGAACCTCTGAGTCTTGGTTTCCTTTTATGTACAATGGGGATGATTAATATTAGTCTCACGTACATTGACAGCTAGTCTTTTTATGTCAAATGAGATCAAATCAGTGAAAGGATTCTGTAAACTATAAGAGAAACACAAATAATAGCTAATTTAATTAATTTCCTGAGAGGTTTTACTACCCCTATATGAAGAAAACTCCGTGTGTGTGTGTGTGTGTGTGTACACGCGCACGCACGTACGCGCATGCCCCCACATCTCCAAGCGGCATACCTTGGGAGTTCAGCTTTTCTATGAAGTCACAGGAAATAATTTAGTTGGTAATCTCAGTCTCATCACCTTCCTCTCCTAGCAATGGGGAAGAAATGGTACTCTTCTCCCTAGAGCTTTCCTTTCAAAGTGTGTAATTGATGGGGAAGTCAGATGTAGACAGACTTGTAGAAGTTTCTCAAGATGATTCAGACAGCTCAGTGATTACATGTGTATGGCGTCCTCAATCTCTAGGGCCTCATCCGTGTGGTTTCCATCCAGCTTGGTTTGGATCTCATTCTCACGGTGGTTCATAATTCAGTGAAGGCCAACAATGCAATGACCACAATATTCAGAAGAGGAATGATGGTTGCCTACCACTCTACACATCCTCTCTAAAGCATAGACCTTTCCCCTTAACAGGGCCTTAAGCCTTAATGTCTTGAGTATTAGTTGACTTTGAAGGGAGAAGAGACAGTGACAGAAACCCAAATACCAGAATCCCAAGTAAAACTCTCCAGAACACTTTCCCTCCCCACTCTGCCCACTGGGATCTTCTTCTTGCTCAGGTTCCAGGGGGCAGTGTCTGGCAATTTCATGTACATGAAACCAGATTCTTGCATGACTTGGCTCCAGAAAGATGAGAAATTTTGTATAACTTTATCTATGTATTTTTGATAACTGATTTCTTTCCATATTGGTGCTTGCTAATTATTTATGCTACTGCTATTTGTGTAGCCTAAAAGATAACATTTGAATTATTGCCCTCTTTAGTTCTCTAGTTTCTGCCTTTTTAAGAAGATACTAGAATATAACCTAGCAGGCAAGGCAGGGATCTAGTCTTTATAATTCTCTTTGTGCAATGCTACATAAGTGCTGAATAAATGCTTTTTAATGATGCAGCAGCTGAAAGGGCTCCACACATTATCTTATTCATATTGAAGATATCCTGACAAAGTGAGCAATGTCTCACAGATGGAAAAACAAAAAGCAAAGAGGTGAAGTGACTTGCATGAGATCAGAAAGCAAATCAGAAATGGAGCCTTGACAAGTCTTCACATTCTTCAGTTTGGAGTACTAATGTTTATTCATCCATTCTAAAAAGCCACAACCTTAAATATCTGAGTTCTCCAGTCCTGCAAAATTTGGGTATGACAGAAAGCACTTTATAAATTGTGCTGGAAGAAAAACAGCCCTAACAGTTGGCTAAGGTACATAACTGTCTATTTCGACCAAACATCAGAAAACCATTTTGCAAGCAAATACTACGTTATCATCTCCTCCAGACCATGATGGCAATGGCATAGTAGTAGTTACATGAGGCTTCCCACCTCTGGGACCCATGGTGCTTCATAAGGTAATTATCTCCAACACTGACCTGTTTGCTTGTACGAAGAACACCAAGTTGCCTTTTCTTCATCAGGAAATCGATGGCAAAGTATGCTCTACTCCCCAAAATCCCAAAGTGAGCCAAAACAATAGCCTGACCTCCAAAGTCATCTTATAACACATGACTCTGGACCCATCACCCCAGTCTTCCCTTACTACTAATATGCAATGCAGCTGACCACCCTGGCTACCACCACAAGGGGTGGAACAGAACAGGGGTTGGGAGGTTGGGAGCTCATGTACAAGGGAGTCTGGGAAGGTCATGCATTCTGTTTCAACCTTAAATCTAGAAGAATGCTGGATAACCAGGATTAGAGGCTCAGCCAGGGGGATTAGCAGTTCAAAAGAGAGTTCTAGAATGAAGATACAGATGTGTGACTCATTTGCATATCAGAGACAGTGGAGAGGAGACCAGAAATCATACTTTCTCATGTAGGCCTCTTGTGGCAAGTCAGGTTGATCAGAATAAAAACTTCATTTCTCAGCTCCCGGTTGTTGATGTCATTGAGAAGTGGAATTACAAAGCAGAAATAAACCAGGGCACCTGGGGTCTACTGCAGGAGTCAGTCAGCAGGCAGGAGGTTCAGGGTGGGAACCAAGCCTCACCATCTCTACCTGTCAAAGTGCCTACGGGTCTTTAAGACTCATCTCAAATGATACATCCAACTTGGTATTTTCCTGATTTCTCCAGAGGTATTCTCTCCCATCTTTAAACTCCCACAGGATTTTGTGTGTGCGCCTTTTATGAGATGCATCATAATCTGATTGGGGTTATGGATATCTATAAATAAACTAGAATATATTTGTGTATTATCGTTTACTCAATAATGATTTATTGAGCTCTTGCTATGCACTTCAGACTCTTAATAAGAGTATATATAAGTTTCTGGAGGGATGGAACCATGATTTATTCATTTGCTAAGATTTATACATTTTCATTCTAATGTACATAGGATACTATTGAATTCAAATCCAATAGCACTGGCAAAACAACTCAGTAAGAGGCAGGATAATGGAGGACTTCAGAGCAGGAATCTTAGCGTCAGAGAGATCCAGTTCAAACTCTACATTAACACCTCTGTAGCTTTATGGCCTTGGGCAAGCAGCTTAGCTTATCAGCAGGTGGGTCTGTAGGGTCATCCACTACAGGAAGGACGATGAATGTTACATCACAAGGAACCCACTATTGACACACTTAATCAGCAGCTATGGGGCCCTTATTCAAAATGGCCAGATTAGGGTCCTCTTCTTAGGATCAGAAGGCACTACTGACCACCAGCATTCTTTCCAACCAGGCAGTTCCATCCAGGAACAGATATCCTTGCTGGTAACTGGTAGGTGCTATATTTTCTACACCTCAATGGAGCTGGGAGTCCCCAAGAAATAAACCTCAGCAGTTGGTTAGACTTGGCTGCTTCATCTCCCTTTACCCCAAAATCCCAGGTGAAAACAGGGGCTCAAACCCTTATGTTTGGACCCATTCACTCTACAGTTTCTTTTGGAGGTGTGACTCCCCATTAAGACATCCTGATGCAGACAACATTGTCCAGTACACTATGCATCTTGCAGAGCCAAGTAGGATATCCCTGTCCTTGAACAATCAAGGATTTAAAAATGAAGTACCTGCTGAGCCGTTCATCAGCATTTATGTGCATGTCCATTCCAGTATGTAAAGATTGTGACATTTCAGATCCCAGTGTTTATGGTCCATTAAAAAGCAATGTTTCCTTTAAATAGAGAGGTAGTGCATCGCTCCTTCATCCTTACTCCAGTGGGCACCTCCCCCTGCTCAACTCCTTTGCAGGTTCATTTCCAATCGGTTTATGTAACAGAACAGCTGAACCATGTATCAAAGGGGCTCTGGGTGCGGCTGCTGAAGCAGCATTTCACTGGCAGCTTTCCAGTGAATGAGAAGGCAACTCCTCATTTGAGAGCCGCCTGCCGCTCAGGACAACTCATTGTCCCTTATGTTCCGATTGCTTGCTTAATTCAGGGCTTGGGATGAGATGTGAGCTGGCCATTTGGTTGCATGAGATGCACACTAAAGGGCACGACAGGGTACCATAAATGATCCATCCAAAAATCTATTGGTGCCCATAGTCACGTCCATGTCAAAGACTTGGGCCCTGGAATGTTAATATTTACATTGTGCTTTTCCTCTTACAAAATACTTTCTAATTCCCTAGCATCGAATCCTCACAACTGCATGAAAGCATTATTCTTGTTCTTATTATTACCATTCATTCCCACTACAAATTGAAGCAGCCAAGGGTCTGCACGTCAGAGGTTAAGCGTCACGTTCAAGATCACAAAGCCAGTGAATGGCTGAGCTGGGACTCCAACTCCAAGTTCTCTGACTCAAATCCAGTGACTTTCTCAACACAAACTTTCTGAATACAAATGGTTGTCCTATGTACGGCTGTGTATTAAGAAGGGCCACCAGCCCACTGATTTATTCACTATTCAGTTTATACTTGGACATGGTAAGACATCACAAGTTTTTTCAAATAACAGGGTTTTTAAAAAAAAAAATTTATTTCAAATGTTTATGGTAGAAAATTTAGAATCATAAATAATGAAATAAAATAATTTGTAATTTTGTTCCCTGAATTGGCTTATCATTAACACTCTAATGTATACCTATTAGACCTTCCAGGGTATAGTATATCCTGTCTACACTTACATGAGATGTAAATAGTTTATATGTCTCATAAAATTTGGGACCATATTGTAGATAACTGTCTACATTTGTTCATTTAGCAGTGAAGTTGAACATCTTTATGTGCCATTAACTGTCCTTCTAGGTTATCATTTAAATGGCTACATGGTATTCCATTGAATGGATGCATCCTAACTTATTTACCCAGCCCTCTGGTGATTGAAAAATAGAGGAGAGAAATTAAATTATCCCAGGTTTAGCCCCATTACAAATAAGACTACAACGAACACACTTGTAAGTAATCCTTGTGTATTTCTGACTATTTCCATAGGATAAAATCCTGTGGACTTGTTGAACCAAAAGAAATGAGCATTTTGAAGCCTTTGAGCATTTTGTCAAATGACCCTCCAAGGTGAGTGGAACTTCTGCACTGCCATCAACTGTATCTGAAAATGTCCAACTTCCCAACACTCTTGACAAGACTTTCACTGCTGATGTTTATTCTGAACCAACTGCCTGGCATCCTTTGGGGCCTCCTTGCCCAACTGCCCAGCAGGCCCTGGCAACTCTGCCTCCCAAGCATTCACATTCATCCCACTGGCCAAATTCTGCCCATTCATCTCACCTCCACTGCTGGCACCTGGTGCCAGCCTCTATTCCCTTACCCAACTGGCCTCCCAACCAGTTTCTCCTTCCCTCCCAACTCCCTTTTCTAATCCACAGGCAGAATGATGATATCCTAAAAATAAAAAAGACACGTCAACCTCCCTACCAGTCATGATCTAGCGCTCCCCCTCCCCCCGCTGCCAACCCTTTGACCAGCTCACCTGCACCCTCCTGGTCATTCACTGTGTGCCAGCCTTGCTCTTCTGTTTTTGACACATGCCAAAGTTGTCCTGCCTCTGGGCCTTTGTACTTGCAATGCCCTCCCCCGGAAGGCTCTTTCTCTCTTTCTTTGCAAACCTAGCTCCTTCTTGTCTTCCAGGTCCCAGAGGTGACCTCCCTGACCACCAGCTTAAAGTAACCCCCACCCATAGCAGGGTTACCACAAAACTCTGCTTGTTTCTCTTTAATTTCTTTTTCATAGCACCTACCATAATAGGAAGCTCTCTCATTTATTTGCTTACACCTACATTTTCTGTCTCTCCTCTCTTCTTGCCCTCATATGCACAGAGAATGTAAACTCTGGCTCAGCACAGCATCATTAGTGCCTGTCAAAGTGCCTCGCATATAGTTCATCCTCGATAAATACGTGTTGAACAGATGAATGCACAGGAAAAAGGAAATAATTTTAGTATTGCGCTAACCAAGCATAATACTCAAGCTAAATCTAATGTAAAACTTACCGCCAGCTGCCTTCTGGAAACAAGTAAAAAAAAAGACAAGAGACACCACGAACAATGGTGAGTCCAGACTGGTCAGTAACTCCAGATCCCAAAGCTCCAGCTGAAGATGCCTCTCCTACATCAGACTGATCTAGGAGAACCCAACCTAACATCAGCACCCCTTCACACCTACCTAGTATCAGCACCCCTTCACACCTACCTAGTATCAGCACCCCTTCACACCTAGTGTCAGCACCCCTTCACACCTAGTATCAGCACCCCTTCACACCTAGTGTCAGTACCTCTTCACACCAAATATCAGCACCCCTTCACACCTAGTATCAGCACCCCTTCACACCTAGTATCAGCACCCCTTCACACCTAGTGCCAGCACCCCTTCACACCCAGTATCAGCACCCCTTCACACCCAGTGTCAGCACCCCTTCACACCTAGTGTCAGCATCCCTTCACACCTAGTGTCAGCACCCCTTCACACCTAGTATCAGCACCTCTTCACACCAAATATCAGCACCCCTTCACACCTAGTGCCAGCACCCCTTCACACCTAGTGTCAGCACCTCTTCACACCAAATATCAGCACCCCTTCACACCTACCTAGTATCAGCACCCCTTCACACCTAGTGCCAGCACCCCTTCACACCTAGTATCAGCACCCCTTCACACCTAGTATCAGCACCCCTTCACAGCTAGTATCAGCACCCCTCTGCCCACAGGAGGGCAGAGGCAATGCTTGAACCAGTTCCCTATGCCTGAGCCTTACCAGGGAGCCAGCACTGTAGCTGGTGTACCACATGCATTAGCATGCACAGGCCTCACAACTCTGCAGTATCATCATTCCCACTTGTACAGATAAGGAAACTGAGGTTCAGAGAGCTATGAATTAAGCTCAGCTCACAGGAGTTGAGCAGAGGAAGCTATGAATTGTGTCAGTATTCCAACACATATCTATCTGACTCTATATATGTGCTTTCTGTACAATTGCCCAGGGACCCCACAGCACTGCCAGTTGGAGAACGAGGAAGCCCAGATGCCGGTCCCTGACCAATTCCACCGTCTTGTGCTGTCTCTGGATGCAGGATGCAAAGAACCATTTCCCTCAGTGTCTGAGGAAGAGGAAATCCTTTCTACCATGGAGAGCAGCTTGGGTTCTCATGACAACTTCAATGTCAGAGAGGTGAACCAACATCAGAGAGTGCTCTTCAAGGACTGCCTCCCTCCTGGGCCCTCCTCTGCCTGGGTCACAGGCCTCTAGATCCCACCAAAAGCTGCGTGTACTTCCTTACTCTCCCAGGGCCTCTCCTGACACCTGGCCTCTGAAATTCTTTCCACATATAAGGGTGCCCTCAGTGTGTGTGAAAGCAAGTGTTTCCAGGGTTTCAGGTACTCCACAGAGAAACTTTCATAGTCATTCAAAAAGATTAGCTTCTCTCTCTAATTCACATAATCACAAGGGATAAAGCCTCACAGGTTATGGGCTGGAGCTTCTTCCTCTGAGGGTCTAACAGGAAAAGCTGGACAAGTATATACTTGTTCTTTTCTACTTACAGCCCAGAAGAGTGGCACAGTACCCAAAAATACTTCATTCTGTATTTTTTTTAAATAAATAGACAAAATAAAACACTTGGTTCCTAGTTGGCCAGGTAAAATGAGAAAGGAGCATTTCCAGGGTTGAGTTGGCAGCCCTATCTGTTGGTCTCTCCACTTCAGTGAGGTCCTCTGAATGGTAAATGAATGAAGGCAGAAGAGCGGTGAAGAGCTTTTTCTGACCTCACACCAAAAAATAACAGGAGAGTCAGGAAGGAAACAGGTGGAAGCCCGAAGGGATAGGAGCAATGTGAAAAGTGGAGTAGGTCTGTGAGTTCCTTCCCCAAATTCCTGCATGGCCAGTTAGCCCAGAAATGCACCAGGGCAGAGCTCCACAAAGCGGGAGAAGCATCCAGCAGCCATGGCGCTTATGACCCTCATAAAAGGGACGGCAGTTCTGGAGATGGGACTCTATCTGGCTGATTTTTAGATCCTACAGTCAGATACATATTTGCTGATCTAACTCGGCATTGGTTCATACTCAGCCCTTCCCTTCCACATGTCAAGCACACAAATGCACATCCCAGATTTACAAACTGACAGTTTCCCATTCCTGCGCCAAGTGCCTTGGTTTAACTTGAAAGGCATTTCAGAGGCTGAACTATTGAGACAGATTCAACATGTACAGTGACACTCAGGCTGCTAGATACCGACTAGTCAACCCTTGACCAGCAGCTGCCAGATGATTAAAAACCACACCGAAATGATCAGATCCCTACGTGCAACCTGCAACTGATTTCAGGACCTCTCTGTTTTGTATTTTCTGTTGTTCTAACAAAAAAAAGGATCTTCTTAAATCTATTTCACATATTACAGTAGCCCGGACATCAAATGTTTCCCAGAGTGAAATTAAATATAGCATTTTATTTGGAACAAGCCAGTCTAACTCAATTTTCCTCCCCAGCGTTGCCACAGAGAGACCTTCCATTTGGCAACTGAAAGATGTGCTGAGCTCTAGGCTGGACGTAAGACTTCTTTCCATGCTCTTGGTAACCCATCTGCTTCCTCTGCCCCAGTACAAGCACTACAGGAATAAAAAAGGGAGTTTTGCCCCTCTGCCCCATGCACTGCCTTGAGGGAAAATATCCCTGTCTTTCCAGCACAGCCTGTCCAAGCTCCTGCAGAATATGGTGCTTCACCACCAGAAATTAACTTCCTGAAGGAAAGTCAATGAGTTTGCCAAAAAGCAGGTTTCCCTCTTTGGAGGGAGCTGGTCATATCTGGGATATTGTTGCATGTTGCTGATGATTAACCTGCAGGAGCCTCGTTGCCAATAAACATTTACTGGACATCCACTGAGGGCTCTGCATCATCCCAGGGAGTGAGAGGCTATGGAGAAGCAAAGGATGCTACAGTAGGGAGGTGGGAGAAACCCAGAGACCCCAAAACCCAATGTGCTCACTTTGTAAATGTAGTAACGGAGACCTAGAAAGAACCTGGTGTTGCCAAGGTCACAGCACTATATGGCAGCCCTGGCGACTTCCTGAATCTCAGATCAGGGCTTCTCTGAAGCTCGCTCCTAAGTTAGACAGGGGGTATAAGTGGAGACTGAATATCTATCTCAAGTCCATAGAAGTGTCCGTGGAAGTCTCCAGTGACTCCGCAGTTACAGCTCCCATTTCCCGAGGGCCTGAGCAGGGACCTGGCACCTAAGTTATCTCTAACTTCCCAAACAAGCCTGAAATAAGGACACTTGGGCTCAGAATGAGGCCCAAGGTCACACCGATCGTGAACGTGACAGGTGCAATTTGAACCCAGTACTGTTTGATTTCAAAGCTGGCTATATGGATATGTTAGGATGCCTACCTACCACGTCACCTGACTTACTCCACCCTTGAGATGGAACCATCTCTGTAAAGAAACAAGGATTAAACCAAATCAAGTACAAATGAAAACTCAGATTGCAAGCCATCATAGAAAGTAACATTCAATGTGTGTATGTATTTGCATGATTAAGCACACACAGAGAAAGAATACATCTAGATACCAAGTGGTAATTTTTAAATTTTCTCCTGTATAAATTTCTGTTTTTCTAAAATATTAAAATAGATGATTCTCATTGATCTGAAATTAATTTTTTTGGTTGTGGTAAAATATATACATGTAACATAAATTTTACAATCCTAACCATTTTTAAGTGTACAATTTAGTAGCATCAAAAACATTTACATTGTTGTTTAACCATCACCTCCATCCATCTCCAGAACACTTTGCTATTCTTGAAAAACTGAAATCCGGTACCCATTAAACAACAGCTCCATATTTCCCCCTCCACCAGCCCCTGGCAACCACCATTCTACTTCTGTCTCTATAAATTTGTCTATTCTGGGTATCTCATATAAGTGGAATCATACCATATTTCTCCTTTTGTGTCTGGCTTATTTTATTTAGCATAGTGTTCTCAAGGTTCATCCATGTTGTCGCATGTATCAGATTTTCCATCCTTTTTAAGGCCGAATGATATTCCATTGTATGTATATACCCCATCCTGTTTATCCATTTATCCATGGATGAATACTTGCATTGCATTTGCTTTTGGGCCATTATGAATAATGTTGATGTGAACATGGGCAAACAAATATTTCCGAAAGTCCCTAGACTTTTTAAATCCTGGAGTATACTTTTAGAATGTGCCACTGTGAATTAAAATCAGGATAGGCTTTCTATTGGTGTCAGCCTGGAAAACAGCAAATTCTGTGCTGGAGTCTACACATTTTGCCTTCTGTCTTTAAACACCTCTAAACCAGTGGTTCTCAACCCTGGCTGCATATCAGAATCACCTAGGGGTGCTTTTAAAAAATGCTGATGACCCAGCCCTATGAAACCCACTGAATCAGAACTCCTCTGAGTTGAGGCAGAGGAATTGAGTATTTTTAAAAGGCTGCCCAGATTATTCTACTGTACAGACAAGAGTAAGAATCAGTGTCCTGAAGCCTCTTCTTCTGCGGGCCCTTGCCTTTATTTAAGAAATCTCTGCCTTATGAGTAATTCCTCTTCTTTCCTCCCATCAAAGCCCAGAAGGGTTTGATAACCAGTCAATTGCTCTAGTTGTTTGACTGACTGCATTTCAACTGAAACATTTGCTCCACGGCCTTACCTCCTCCAGTTGAAGGCTTTTATCTCTAATTGTGGACTGCGTGCCTGCTTCTTTCTTGGAAGGAATGTTGATATGAGTAAGCAGTTAGGGAAGTATTTCCAGGCCTACTCCGTCCTTCAGGTATTATAATCTAGTCCTTTCAAGGCAGTAGGGACAATAAGAGGGGCCAGAAGATGTGGTCCCAGTCCATATCCAGTGCCCGACTAAGGCACTGAGCCTGCTCAAGAGGCGCCTCCCCATGCTCACATTTCATCCCTAAGCCCTGGCCTCCCCCTCGCTCTTGCCCGAGACTCCCAGCTACTTAATTGGCATGCCCCAGGGACCTTTGGTGGTTCTGCCCAGTTCTGTCTTTGCTAATTTTCGTCTGTGATGGGGTTCCCTCCTCTAACACCCTAGGACACATCTCTGCTGCGTGTGCTTTCTCTCTGGTTCTTGTGTTCTTGACAGCAGAGCACGTTAACTGATGGGCAGCACAGTGACTTGGAGAACAGGACGAGTTCCACAAGCATCTTTGTCAGAAATGTCACAACCACGGCCGACGTGACACTGGCAGCAGCAGGGCGTATTCTAGGACACAGATTCACCATCAGCTGCTCCCCAGGCAGGCAGGCCTGGGGCTCCAGGGCCCTTCAACTCACCTTGGGGCTCTTCTGCCTCTTTGCAAAGAGCCCTCCAAACAGGGTATTGGGAGCTCAAGCCATGGCAGCAGCTCCAAGGACTGGCCCGTTTGGGAGAGAACATGGTCCTTCCCTCTGCCAGGCCTACCTTGGAGCCTGTCCCTGGAGGGCTGGGACATCCTGAGTCCTCCACAGGGGACTGGCTGCAGTGCCCTTTTATGTCCACATGCAATGCTGATGTAAAAGTGTCAACGGTATTGGGCACAGGGACTGTAGTAGGAGCTCTGAGGAAAGACAAGAGCATGAGCTGGAGGAGTCAGGCCCCGAGGAAGGAGAGGAACCAAGCCTAGGAAGAGGGAGAGCGCATCCCATCCAGAGGAACAGCCCCACTCAGAACCCTTCTGCCCTCACAGGCAAGCTAGCAAGCCATCGGGGTAACATGGCCCTCAGCACCAGCACCTGATCCACTGACCAGGATCTATCCTAGTATGTGGGCAAGCTCGCGGAAAGGGAATGACGAGGAAGTGCGAAGGACAAGGAAAATGAAAACTGAAGCCCCACCGAATGCAACAGAACACTCACAAATAGCAGAAGGTTAAATCCAAGCAAAGGGACTCAGATTGACATGTCTCTGATGTCTCAGTGACCAGGGAACCCCAGATATGCCGGCAAACACGGCTTCGTTTCCCCATCTCATGCAGCGCACGTTTGCTCAGCCCTCCAACACACCCGCTGCAATGCAGGTCCTCACTGCTTCTGGCTCCTCCTGACTTCACACCCATGAGGTGCTCCAGTCCAAAGCCAGAGAGAGCCCCTCTGCCTCGCTGGGGGAAAAGGGGACATGGGGAGAAAACACTGAACATTCCTCTTCTCTCTTCTTGAGTACTTCTTTTGGCGGAGATGACACACGGCTGCACACTTTCTAGGTAACGAAGCAGAAGCATAGACTAGAAGGGATGGGATCAAAGGAACCTCACATGTCCATCAGCCGTGTGCGCTCACTAGAAGTGTCTGCCTGTGGATGAGTGCCGGGCCTACAGGGAAGACAGGAAGGAGGGCTGGCAGTAATGAGAACTGTGTTGTGATGCTGTCGCTGAATTACAGCATCATGGGAACTCCCAGGACTCAACGCCTACGGCCATGCTGTGGCCAAGACCCATTCCGAGCACATTTCTATAAGAGAAGGAGTGCGGCGCAGGCAAACCGACAGAGGGATGGAAGACAGACAGACTCAGGTTCAAACTGCGGCTCAGGGACATTTTTAGCTCCATGACTTCAGGTTTCAGCTTTAAAACGAGACGTAAAAAACTGTATCATGGATTAAAAAGAATCCCGGTATTATTATCATGGTGATAATATTTGTTCAGTATTATTAACTTATTACCAGCAGTTAGGCTTTCTTAAGCATATTTCACAGTGATTCACATATTTGACCTCAATGATTCACATACTTGACCTCATTTACCTGGAAAACAATAAGATTTTTGAGGTGTCTGTTGAATATGAATGAAGTCACCCTCATAGATTGTGAATTGATATGGAGCAGTTTCTCAGACACACTGTTAAGTGGAAAAAACAAAACATCATGCAGGACAGAATGTATCAGTGTTCCCATCAGAGGTTTACAAATCAATACACATGTTTATGCTTTACTGATGGACAGATCTCCTTGCAGGGGAGGCACCGGGGGGCTGGGACAAGGGAGAAGAGAGACTTATCACTATATACCCTTTTGCATATTTTTGACTTTAAACCATGTGTATGTGCTACCTTTTTAAAAGATACATAGAAAAATTAAAAGGACTGTTACTCTGAAAAAAGAAAAGCTGTTACACGTTGCTGAAAGCTTTGGATGAACTAGCACAGTAAATAAGTGGCTTCCTTAGCCCAACCGAGAGGTGTTTGCCAGGGACCGCATCCTAAGGAAGAGGTTAGGGTTACACAGAGGTGGCTGCAGTTTTTACTCCATTGCTCGTTAAAGAGCCTGGTAGAGCAGTGCTGGCCTCATGATGGGCCACAGCAGCTGAACGACACCCCTCTGGAGGTCACACTTAACAATGATGGTGGCCAGGCATGGTGGCTCATGTCTATAATCCCAGCACTTTGGGAGGCTGAGGCAGGTGGATCACTTGAGGTCAGGAGTTCCAGACCAGCCTGGCCAACATGGTGAAACCCTGTCTCTCCTAAAACTGCAAAAAATTAGCTGAGCGTGTTGGCATGTGCCTGTAATCCCAGCTACTCGGGAGGCTGAGGCAAGAAAATCTCTTGAACCCAAGGGGTGGAGGTTTCAGTGAGCTGAGACCCACCATTGCACTCCAGTCTGGGTGACATAGTGGGAGTCCCTCAAAAAAAAAAAAAAATTATGTTGGGAACTCTGTGTTCACATAGCACCTCTTATCCAAGGAGTGCAAGGTGCTCAGGCACACTCCTCGGGCCCTGGACCCACCTCCCCAGAACAGGGAGCAGTCACTGAGGGCATACAGGGCCATCCCCTTCAGGCTCACCTTGCAGTGTGCAGTGTGGTGGCCCAGGGCATGCCTAGGTTTCATGTCGCTTCCAGCGACCTTGGCAGTTGCTCAACCTCTCCATGCTTCAGTTTCCTTCTTTGTAATTCAAGAATAATAGCAGTCCTTAGTTCATGAGATCAGTGTGAAGACTGAATAATGACCACACGTAATAAGAACTAAGATTTACTGAACCGTGATTCTATTATGAGCCCTGGACACATCTGTATCTGGTTGGAGTCCGACAACGACACTCTGAGGTAGGCACTGTTACTACCCTTATCTACCAGTGAGAAGTGGGGTCACAGAGGGGTGGAGCAAGTCACCCACATCATAGAAATGGTGAGCAGGAGCCCAGAGTACTTCACACGAACTCCTCCTCAGCAGCGCCAACTGAAGGGCCACCCAGTTTCAGGTACGCGCTGCTTTAGAGATGGACAAACTGAGGCACGAGGAGGCTGGAGCAGAGGCTGCCTGCTCTTCCTCACAAGTTATTGGAATGCTGCGAAGGCACCCTTGAGTGACAGACGTCAGGGAAGCAAGACAAGAAGCTATGGTGGAGTTATTGACTCTCAGTCTAAGGGCTGAAGGTACAGGTCTTCCCTCCACAGTGTGAGCGCCAGTTCCAGCCACAAATCTCCTCTCTCAAAACTCGCGATTCAGCCCTGCTGATCAACTGCTGAGAAGGTGCCATAAAAACCTGCTCGAATCTCGAGGTGCCCCAAACATGAGAAAACGGGCTACAGCTGCTGCTTAAAAATGTGGAGGGATAGACTGCGGGAGGAGGGGCAGTGCGAGAGCCAGCAGCCCATCCGTGTAGAGAGGGGAAGCTGGGACTGTGTAAGCAACGCCATAAATCCCTTGTCAACGCTGCCTCCGTGCCTTTCCTCTGTGGACGGGGCCCGGGGCCCGGGAGGCCTGCAGAGGGGAAGGGAGCCTAGCGTTTAGCCTCTGATGGCCAGAAAGAGAGCTCCACACAGTGTCTGTGAGAGCACCAGGAAAGCAGACACACTGAGAGTTTCACTCATTAACATCGGTGTTGCCATGACAATAAGCTGTTGCCAGGTAGCAGCGAACTAGGAGAAGAGTGAGAATTAGCAAAGCCTAAAAATAAAGCTGTTATGTTTCTTCCCCCGTCTAGATGTCCATGTGTAACAGGCAATAATCTTGCCGCCTCCTCCTCACCCCAGCCCTGGAAGCCCACACGGGAAAGACAGTGCCCTGCACAGAAGGGGAAGGTCACCTCTCCAAGGGAGGCAGAGAGAACAGTACCCGAAGATAGTGGTGGCCAAAATCTGAAGGCCAGCAATAAGCAGCACCAGAGAAAGCTCAAAGTAACACCTGGGAGGGATTTTTCCTTCCCTTAGGAAGTTGCTGACCTGAAGTGTTAACCTCAGCTCCAGGTCGGAGCAGGGCCCTTCCACGCTGTCAGATGCCCGTCCAGCTCCTTGGCTCTGAAAGAACGGGAAATGGCAGGCGCTGGCTCCTGACTGACCACTTCTCTCCTGGAAAATACTTAGCCGGGCCCCCGCCCCAGAGGCATCTGTGGGAGTCAGGAGCCTAGACTGGGCACACGGACAGTTCCTGGTTGCTTTTATAACTGTGCTACCACTGAGGAACCAGAGGAGCCTCTGGGATAACAATTCCCAACAGGAGGAGATTTCAACAATCAAAATCACTGAGCAATTTGTTAATATATCCAAGGGACATGCAATAGAATTATTTTCAGGATCTTCCAGTTCGGCTTGATGTCAGAGGAGAAAATGCATGGTGTCCAGTTCTGTGCTTCCTCTGTCCATCCCTCCCACCAGCCTGTAAGCTCCATGAAGGCAGAAATCATGTCTAACTGGTCACCCTTATGACCGCAGCATCTGCTGTCACCCCAGACACTTAGTCAGTGTGCAGTAAATACACAGAGGAAAGAGGGAGAGAGGAAGGGGCAACTGACTCAAGCATAATGAAGCCAACATTCTAGATAAAACAATGAAGATATTAACAGTACAAATATCTGGCCTAAATCAAATACATCTCTTTCTCAAACTATAAGCTCTGCATTCTAAGGACTGAATCCTATTCCTTATCTAACTCTCTATTCTCAAAAAATAAGTTAGCAAGTATGCAGGTGTCATGCTTTAAGCAGATCAGATCAGTTAAAATCCAAAATTTTGGTGGCAATCATTTCCTTTATAAGCAATCATAAGATTTCCTCAAACACAGAACCTGCATGATCTCTCTAAAGTAAAAGTTGTTTAATTCAGATAATAGGTAATAATCTGGATCTATATATTGAATGAAGTTAGCGGCAACCACTGGATTCCTGGTTTCTTTCCTTGCAATCACACTTTCCTTTGAGTTCTTTCTCTCTACCACAGGCTGATGAGTGCTCAGGAAATGCAAACAGTGGCTAATTTTGCTTTCAGTGTAAGAAGCACACATTTAAGAAACAAAATTCATTCTTTCTTTCACCATCACCTCATAAAAACATATAATCCGGAACAAAATATTAATAATTTCTCGGTTCTTTGACTGCTCTGGATTACCCAGCCATTGATCCAAATACCAGCTCCTGTCTCTAGTCCTCCAAGCTTGTGTGAATAACTTAAAAGTAGCAGAAAGAGGCCAGGCGCGGAGGCTCATGCCTGTAATTCCAACACTTTGGGAGGCCAAGGCGGGTGGATCACCTGAGGTCAGGAGTTCAAGACTAGCCTGGCCAATATGGTGAAACCCCATCTCTACTAAAAATTAAAAAAAGATTAGCCAGGAGTGGTGGTGGGTGCCTATAGTCCCAGCTACTCGGGAGGCTGAGGCAGGAGAATCGCTTGAGCCCAGGAGGCGGAGGTTGCAGTGAGCTGAGATTGCGCCATTGCACTCCCACCTGGGAGACAAGAGCAAAAGACTCTGTCTCAAAAAAAAAAAAAAAAAAAAAAAAAGAAGCAGAAGCAGAAAGAGTGACAGGTGAAAGGAAAAAGGAGCCAAATGACTGGGAATGTGAGGGCAAGCCCTGCTCATGTCCCCCCAAGCCCCAACCTCCAAGCAAGACCAAACCTGCATGAATGACTTTACATTCTTGGAAGAAGGAGAATCTGCTGGTGGGGTCCTACCGAATTAATCATAAAGATGCATAAGGCTGCTAGAGTTAAAGAGGCCTCAACAGAGGGTCATAGATTTACAAAACTACAGCAGCAAGAGCTATCAAGTTTGCCTTTGGTGTTGCCTGTAGAGAAGTTAAAGTCCACGGACATACTCCTTCTCTACCAACATGAGACACTCCAGACCTCTCCTGGTGAAGCCATGTGCCCACAAAACCTGACGTTCTCACCACCAGGCACAGCCTGGACCAATCTGATAAGCTGCTGGCACATGGTTACTGCCAGGTGTAAGGAAGTGGGTAGCATCCTGTAAACTACAAAATCCCAAATTAAATCTGACCTTGACCTGACAGCCTGGGAGGACTCCTAATTCAGGGAACTCTGCCTGATTTACTGCTCTCATTGCTGACACTGAAGGGACCTTCATGCAAACACCCACCTTGATTCCTGGGTTTTCAGTCGGGCCTTCCTTGACCACAGAACAAAGAAAAGTCAGTCCCAACACTAACTGGAGAACAGAACTCTGGAATGCTCTATGTCCCTTTCTGCTAAATGCATCAAAAGAGATAGTTCCTCCATCACTATAACCATCTTGACTCACATAATCCCAGCTTGCCCACCTGTATACTTCCTTCCTTCTCTTTGGCACTAAATACCAGTTATAGCTGCAGATTCCATTGAAAAGGAGTTACCAGAGAGGAGATGACACTGCACCTAGCTTCAGTCTGCCCCCAAATACAGCCTCCAGCAATGTGCTGGGGTCCTGGCAGATGATTAAGAAAGGTACATTGCATGACTGAATGACTGAATGAAAATATTAACTTCACGCTTTTTTCTCTAATACACTTTGGTCAATGAAATGTTTCTAAACTTTGAAATGTGGACTCTGTCCTCTGACATGCTGCCAGTCTAACATTGGTAATGTTTGCCTCGACTTCCAGATCAGGCAGCACAAAATGTCGGCGTCAGCACAAGCACCATGTGAACTGGGTTAAAATCCACTTACAAACGTGAGTCAACCAACCCCCCACCCATTTCCCAGACTTCAGGATGGAGGTACCAACATCAATCCCAGGCTTCCTCCTAGGAAAGAGAAACAAGGCTCGCTATTTACGTGTCTCCAAAGAAAGAGGGCGTAAGTCTTAAAGCTATTGTGATAAGCACTATCATCACATCCCACTGATGGCACGCACTGTTACATACGTCACTGCTTCAGCCTACCCCTTCCTCAACTCCCAACGATGGAAAGAGTTCATATTTTCTATCACAGCCCTGGGAAACAAAGCTCTGTGACCCTAAGGAAACTGTTGAAACATGGGCATACCCCAGTTCTCACTTGCCTCCCAGATGTTCTGTTGCAAAAGCATTCAGATAGAAACATATCACATCAAGCTGAAGATCAGATTCCCCTCTCTGTCCTTCCTTCCTTCCTGCAACAGATACATTTGTTTTCTTACTTTGTATCTGCCATTTTTAGAAACCGGTTGAAAGTAAAATTCGAGCCTCTCCTGGAGAAAAGGATAAGCATCTCTTTCTCTCTTTCAATCTCTCCCCCCCTCACTCTCTCTCTCTCTCTCTCTTTCTATCCCCTCCTTCCCTCTCTGGCATGTGTTACGGAATTTTATATAGCTTGACTTGCTGCATCTCTGATATGAGCCACTTATATACACAACATAACCAGACACACATTTTTAAGAGTATGCAGCACTTAAAATAACTGTATCTTAAACCTTCTGATTTTAGTTGAGAATTTGATTTAGGGACTGGATGGATCTTGGCTCTTGAGGAAACAAAGCAATTACTATTTTAAAGGAATACGAACATAATCTTTAAGGAGTCCACCAACTGAAAAGTAGAGAAATCTGACTTGTTTTTTGCCCCATCAGATTCCCTTGGAAGTACAAATATCTCTCTATGAATATTCTCCAGAGTTGAGTTTTCTAAAGCTCAAGATAGTTATTTTAAACTTCAGCTCCTTAAATTGTATTTCTAAAATATAATTAGGACTCTTTATTCTTGGGTAAATAACTGGTAATAGGGTGCTGGGTGATGGTGGTACCAGCCAGTGAACCACCTTATGAAACATCACCCCAGCTACAGAGCGACCACGGACGTGCCTCCCTCCCTCCCTCCCTCGCTCCCTTTCACACAGATGGAGTGCCATTTGTCTTCAGAGAGCCACCAAACTTCAAGCACACTATGACTCCTCCCCGTGAATGTCTTACTATTACAACCATCAAACATACCCCTTCCCACTCCTTTGTTCATAAGGATTGTTGGTGTTTGTTTTACTTGGTTTTCTTTCAAACCATACTGATTTCTAGAGGGGAGGCTTACATAATTTTTTAGGATGATTATTGTTTTTATGAAAACAAATTCTTATAATCATATACCTCATCCAAAACCAAGACTTCACTGTGATACTGTGTGACTTCGTTGCTTCTTACTGATAGAAGTGGCAGGCATGGGAACCAGGGGGGTGATAGTTACAAGACTGAATACCAGGTGCTGCACAAACACCGCCATCAGAATGGACGCTGCTGGCCAGGAGAGCTGGCGTGGGGCTCTGCGGCCCTCAGCTTTGCCATGCACAAACCCTCCATTTACTGGATGGGGGTGAGGCCCGGGGTGCTGGAGCACTCTGATTAGAATAATTAGAGTGGTCAGGTCACAGGTTTCTCTACTATTTCAATGTAGGGTACTTAAACCCTAAGTTCAACCCTTAGATTAAGCCAGGTAGAACACCCTCCAAGAACACAGGACAGTTGTTATCGGGTAAAATAGATTTCCTGCGTTGGGATGAAAAAGGATGGACAGCCTACACCTCTGGCTTCATTAGCTTACCTACCCCTGGGGGTCCAATTTGGGCTGATCTTCAGCTACTATACATGGTAAAACATACTGGTCATTAAATAGTAAAACACTGTATGGGTTGGTAAATATCAGTGCCCTGAGTCCCTCAAATGCTGCCCACCATCCAGACATCCTTCCTTAGGTCCCTGGAGCTTCCCTCCAATGCAGTGCATAGTGGATTTATGCCTAGGGGACAGACGGCTCCAGAGCCTGCCAGCTGCCTCAGCCAGGGGCATCCACTCTGACGGGCACTGCAGTGCCAGGTGTTAATAATATGGGCAGCCCTCATCAAGACCTTGCCTTAAGGCCATCTCAGCTAAGATAACTGTCCTAGCCAAAGCCACAGCAACCTCTTAGACATGCACGTCATTTCTCCTCTCTGAGCAGTGCGTTGTCTGACTGTTCTTCTCTTTTAGCACATTGTAACTTTTCTACCTTGAATCATGTTGAGCTGTGTTGTTTTAATGTCGTCTCATTCCTCTTAGACATAAAGAAGTTCAAGCTGGGCATCATGCTACGTTTTCTGCTTCCTTGCTTATCACTTTATACTTAGCACAGCACCTGTGCATGACAGGTACTTAAGGAACATTCATTGAGAGAAACTGCTAAAGTCGGAAATTCCAAGAGCCATGGCCTATGTGGTTGCTACCCATCCTCTCCAGCCCTGCTGTCCTCAAAGGTCCACTAATTTGGCTGCGTACCTCCTTGTGCTATTTGTTATGTTCCTTGCATGAATGCTCCATTATTATTGTTTGTTCTGTCTCCCTAAAAAAACTGTCCACTCCTTGAAGATAGGGACCATTTGTAAAAAGGCACAACATCATAAGCCTTTCCTGAAAGTCAGATGTTCTGTGGGAAATCCTAACCTATGTCTCATGTTTTTTGTTTTGTTTTGTTTTTGAGACAGGGTCTGGCTCTGTCACCCAAGCTGGAGTACAGTGGTGCAATCTCAACTCTCAGTTCACTGCGGCGTCAACCTCCTGGGCCCAAGTAATCATCCTGTGTCAGCCTCCAGAGTAAATTAGACTACAGGTGCACACCACCACACCTGACTAATTTTTTTACTTTTTTGTAGAGACGAGGTGTTGCTGTGTTGCCCAGGCTGGTCTCCAACTCCTGAGCTCCAGTTAGACTCCCACCTGGGCCTCCCAAAATGCTGGAAGTACAGGCTTCAGCCACCGCGCCTGGCCTATTTCTCATCTTTTAAATAAGAAAAGTTATAATGCATTACATGTCAACTCAAAGCCAATTTCCTAAAATGTAACCAAAACACTTCATCATGTATTTCCTAAAATGTAACAAAATACAGCATGTCTATTATATAGTATAACTATCACATCAACTATCACAATGGATATAATGTGCTTAAAATAGCACTTCCTGACCTCTCAGCTTAATGTGCAGAAGCCCATCAGCTGACTTCACACAGCCCCACGGAGGGGCCAAACAAATGACCTCTTTCTAGGAAGACTGTCAGCCAGAAAAAGGGAAGGAAAGAGAGTCCAGGTGTGTCATGGGTCGGGAAGGCAGCCTGGTCTCTCCCCCAAATCCTGGCTCTGCAAATCCTCCAACACAGATGGCCAAGATGCCTTGCCTTGGGAAGGGAAAGATGCTTCTCGAATGTGGTCCTGGGGCCCAGACACATCCCCAAAGCATGTCCCCTTGATTGACACTCGACGGGCTCTATGCAACACCCACAAGTGATTCCCACATTCTACCAACTGTACTTGAAATGTAACTCAAGATTTTCACTAAAATGTTATATTGCGTTTGGAGGCTGTAAACATAATTTCTTCTATAAATGTCAGCTTAAAATCATTTTATTAAAATATGTGCCTAAAATGTGAAGCATGGGTATTAAAAATCCAAAATGTATTCTCCCAAGAACATGTTAATGTGGGAGATGGTCTGCAGGAGAAATCTGTGGTCCTAAATCTTCACCACCCTTCACACAACAATGGGTCTATTACATGCACACAATATGCACCTACGGACTACCTAGTTAGTAGATGTGACAGCTGACAGAATAAATTAGACTAGGTTGGAGACCAAGAGAAATCTAAAACTGGCCACGCTGGCTATTCAAGAGAGAAAAGGAACAAAGAACAAACCCTCATTGGACACTCACTATGAAGCAGGCATGTGGTAGGCAGGGAGGTGGGTACACACGTCATCTCATTGAATATTCATGACAACGCAAAGAGGATGGTGTTACTAGCCCCATTTTGCAGATAAAAATGCTGAGTTTCAGACTGGATAACTGACTTGGCCAAAAGCTACACAACCACCCAGCGGTGAAATCTAGAATCAAATGCAGGCCCCACTCCAAAGCCCGAGCTCTTTCCACGTCTCACAGTGCCTCCTCTCGGATCAGAAGCAGCCTCCACTTCCCATGCTCTGCCATTCTCCCAACCCTCAGAGTCTCATTTGCTTTTTTAAAATACTACTCTGCACTTCTGAAAATACAAATCTACATTTCGTAAGTCACCAACTGGCCTTCTTCCCTCTGGATCTCATTCCAAGGGCTGGGTTGTAAGTCTCCTGGAGCTCCTTAGAAGGGCTGGATCTCAAGCAGGCTCCCAGGATGCTGTAGACACGGTTTACACGGAGCCATCCCAGGTCTGTCCAGCTCGCCCTCCCCCTCTCTAAATACTCCTCAAATCAGGGTAATTCCCACTGCAGTCCATGTACACGGTGATAGACTGAATGTGTCCCCCCAAATTCCGATGCTGAAATCCTAGCCCCCAATGCGATGATATTGGGGGAGGGGCTTTCATAGGCAATTAGGTCATGGGGCAGAGCACTCGTGAATGAGACCCCAGAGAGCTCCCTCGCCCCTTCCACAATGTGAGGACACAGTGAGGAGACAAATGTCCACGGGCCAGGAAGAATGCCCTCCCCAGACACCAAATCTGCTGGCACCTTGATCCAGGGGCTGCCCAGCCTCCAGACCTGTGAGAAATACATTTATGTCTTTGTAGTCCCCCCACCGCAGTCTTTTGTTATAGGAGCCTGAGCAAACTAAGATGACCCCAAACCTTCTGCCTACTTCCTACTTTGAACACTCAGCCCGAGAAGATGCTACTGCCACTGTTCATTCTGCAGCTACTGAGATGCCAGCACTTGCAATGCACAGGACCCCAACTCATGCAGTTTACCATCTACTGGGGGTGACAGATAATCAATACACAAATAAATATAGAATTACACATTGTTTTCAGCGCTATAGAAGCCAAGAGCACCACAGGGCAAGATGAAAGGTTAAGACGATTTAGAATAGGAGTCTAAAGCAGACTTTTCACATTAAGTGACACATAATGAGTCCCAAAGAGAAAGCTAAATTAAGAGCGAGTGCCTCCGGGCAGTCCCCCTCCTCCCTATACCCAGGCTACACGCCCCACCCCCACCAGCCAAGCCCCACAGCCAAGTGTGGACACCTGGCCACCACCAGCCAAGCCCTACAGCCAACTGTGGACACCTGGCCCCCACCAGCCAAGCCCCACAGCCAACTGTGGACACCTGGCTCCTACCAGCCAAGCCCCACAGCCAACTGTGGACACCTGGCCCCCACCAGCCACGCCCCACAGCCAACTGTGGACACCTGGCCCCCACCAGCCAAGCCCCACAGCCAAGTGTGGACACCTGGCCCCCACCAGCCAAACCCCACAGCCAAGTATGGACACCTGGCCCCCACCAGCCACGCCCCACAGCCAAGTGTGGACACCTGGCCCCCAACAGCCAAACCCCATAGCCAAGCGTGGACACCTGACCTCCACCAGCCACGCCCCACAGCCAAGCGTGGACACCTGGCCCCCACAAGCCACGCCCCACAGCCAAGCGTGGACACCTGACCCCTACCAGCCACGCCCCACAGCCAAGTGTGGACACCTGGCCCCCACCAGCCACGCCCCACAGCCAACTGTGGACACCTGGCCCCCACCAGCCACGCCCCACAGCCAAGTGTGGACACCTGGCCCCCACCAGCCACGCCCCACAGCCAACTGTGGACACCTGGCCCCCACCAGCCACGCCCCACAGCCAAGTGTGGACACCTGGCCCCCACCAGCCACGCCCCACAGCCAAGCGTGGACACCTGGCCTCTCAGGACTGGCTGGGGTCACGCTGCACCTCCACACACTGGCTTTCCCAGTGTAACGTGCAGAAGTCTGTTGCCTGGTTTCACCCAGTCCTTCAGAAGTGTCTGAATGTATGGCTTCCTTCTAGGAAGGCTGGCAGCCAGGAAACGGAAGGAGGAAGGACAGGGCCCTGGGAGTGCTGTGGGTGGAAGAGCTCACTGGCTTCGCAGAGCCTCCCACACGTGACCAAGACCCTCTCCCTGGGAAGGAAGGAGGTCCTTTGGGGAGGAACGTGAGCATGAGGGAATGAATATATAAGAGGTTTTAAATGTCCCTCGTCTGCTTCTGATTCATTCCTAACTCATCACATTGTTGTTTTACAAGCATCGTTTAATGTCCAAAAGACTGCAGAGCCCCCTGGCCCCGCAGGACGGGGCACACATCACACGCAGCGAAGACCTGTGCCGGGGACCTGGGTCCTGAGATTTGGCCAGAAGCAGACCTATAGGTCACTTCACTCAGTTCCATCCCCTTGGGCTCTGTCTAGCAAGCTCTCTGGTGTGAAAATATATCCCAAATGCATGCATCCCAGGACCAAGTATGAAGGCAGAGGAGATGCCAGGGGGCCCCAGGGAAATGCAATGTGCTTCTTGGCTGAGTGAAGCCATGTGCTGGTGGGTGACCCCGAAGGAGCAGTGTCCCCCGGTGTGCACTTTCCCTACATTCAGAAAACCACCCTAAGAATGCAGATCCCTGGAGGTACAGGTACCGGCTTGGCCATAGGATTGCAGCCACTTCCAGGATCCCGACTCCCAATCCGTCCTGTGTCTAACAGAGGCCCAGAGCAGTCCGCCCAGCAGGAGGTGGCGAGAAGACGGTGGGGGACTTCTGGTTGCTACAATACAGAAGTGGGGTGGGTGAATTGAGTGAAGGTAAAAGCCAAGTATCCTAAACACCCTTTGGTCGGTGAGACAGCCCCTAACAACGAACGGTACCGCAAAAATGCCAACAGCACAACTGAGGGGGACTGTAAGAAGAAGAAGTCCAATGTCCATAACTGTTCCTACGAGGACATAAGGACAGGACAGCACGCAGACAGACTGCAGGCGCACATCCCATCCTACACCACCCTCTAGGTCCTGGCTGGTCGTTCCCGTGGCCTGACACTTTGAACAGTTTGCAGGCACTTCCCTTCATGGAAAAGACTACGTACATTTCACTATAGACAGGGTATGCATGGCTACACCCCCATTCTGGAAATCAAGACCTTTCTAAATTCCCCAGAGAACTTTAATAGGCTCCCCATGTGGATTCCATTCACACAGAAAAAAAGAAAACTTTCAGTGTACAAACGGCCAGCTCCTAGGTTTCTAGGATCGTACTTGGGTTTCCAGAAGCCAAGCGTCTCTTCATAGAGAAGAGAGGTCCTCTCCTTGGATGCAGACCTGGGGGCCTCTGTCAGATAGAGAGCTTCATCTCCGGGGTTTAAAGCATTCTCAGGGCCCACGGTCCTTTATCCTCAAGCTTCATCCCACCCTCTGCTCATGGGGAAGAGGACAACAGAGCTCAGAATTTGCTCACGAAACGTTTTTAAATTAGAGTCCAAGGATGCTGGCAGGTGAGACACTCCTTCCCACGTGAAGCAAGGCACCTTTTTCTTCTCCATTGTGGCTGTTAGTGGTGGCAGAGCACCTTTGAGAAGGAAGGGGCAGAAGAGGCTCCGCCCAGATGGTGTGGTTCTAAAGAACCAAGAAGAGGACTGAAGGTCTCCACCCCTTAAAACAACTTCCATACCTGTTAATAAATGATTGAAATGTCTGTAAATGATTCAAGAGAAGATTTAAAATATGAAATACCTAATATTCATGCTGAGCTATATATGACTACTATTTAGTTCTTCAGTTCTTGTGCAGGTTTCAACTGAGACAGAGACTTAAACGTGTACAACAGCATTGACTAGCTGGAGGCAAACGGGGACCAGGCATCACAAAATTCGGTAAAAGGCACAAAATGAGAGTCTGTGCTCCCAAAGCATGCCAGCCTCAGCTGAACGAGCAGTGAGGTACCAGGCAGGCCACACGGCAGCCTGGGCTCAGTGTCCCCATGTGGAAAGACAAAGACTGAACTGGCTGTTCTTTAAGGCTTTCCAAGTCTAAAATCCTCTAAGTCAATCCAATTTATCAAAAGCAACGTCTGTGCATTGTGAAGGCCCAGCTCAGGCACGGGGAAACGAAGGCCCACGATCATTATCATTTCTCTAATCACTATAACAAAAGACATTCTTGCATGTGATGGAGAACTAGAAAAATATAAATGGTCAGTATCTTCCGAGGCCTTGCCAGGAAGACAAACGATAAAGCTGGAATCATTGCCTACCCAGAAGCACTCCCTTCTTCTCCCTTGCTGGGAGTGCCCGGATTTGGTTTGATGTCACCCCTCCCCCAGCAATGGGGGCACATCACGATTTGCCCAAGCCAACCCCATGCTCCCTGCTAAAGAGATATCTGGCCAGCCCCTGGCCAATGAAGCATGGCAGAGTCTGCCAGAGGGTTCTTAGAGAGGGTTCCTCACTCAAGGAAGACATGCTCTCCTATTGCCCCTGGAATCCCCTCTCCCCGAACTTGATATGTGACACAATAACTTGTTGTTAGGGTCGTGAGGACACTTGCAGCCTGACACACAAGCAGTAAAAAAAGTGACATTTGTAGCAAGGATAAATACATGCTAGAAGTCGAGAAAGAAAAGCTAATTCCTTTGACATTTCCCAGATTGGCAGCAAAGACCTTAGGGAAGACATTTCCAGTCTTCTGTTCAGTCTGGGAGAACACAGATAAAAGAGGCAGAATTTCTGGGACTCTCTCAACTATGGACAGGGGACCCCTAAGAGGAGCAGCCAGGCTGGGCAGTGGAGAAGAAAGTGTTAGTGGGTTTGCAACACAATGGTATTGAATTGTACTGCGTTTTAAGAGCTTTATAACCTAACAGATAAGAACACCAAACTATTATTGAGGAAGTTAAAATGATCTTTCAGGCTCAATTATTGAAAGTCCAACTGCAGCTAAGTTGCGGGGAAGGTCTCCCACCTTCTCTGTGCCCTTCTTTATTTTGTGGAATGTCCTATCCTGGGGCTGCCTGGGGCTGTGTGTGTGATTCTCTGAGCACTGAGTGGAGAGATAAAGCTGTAAGATTCCTAATTCTGGGAAACGGGAGGAGGAATCAACATGGCAGCCAACCTCAGAAAGATAAACCACCACAAACCACCACTCTTAAGGAACTCTGAAGTCTAGAAAAATACGTTTTTTTTAGGAAGCTTAGCTCTTTCCAAAAAATGAGATATTGCAAAAAAGAATACTAATCTAATGGTTTTTCAAGCAGATTTCTAGGCTACCTTCATTGAATAAAAGTACATTCAAGCCCCAGAGTGAATGGTCCTCTTTTAAACCAACCTAAACTTCAGAACCTTTGGAAAGCTGTCCCCTTCCCCATTAGCACTTGCTGTCCCCCTCCTCCTGGTAGGGTCTGCCAGATCTCCAGGGCTGCCTCGAGCTCATCTGGAGGGGTCCTAGCTCCTATACCACCCCTCAGCAAGCCTTCCTCCATCCTTCAACCTAAGTAACTCCCACAGCTACCATTGCACCATTCTATTTGATTTCTTTGTCAGCCCTTGTCATTCCCGGAATAATCTCATTTGTTTGTTGTGTATCTATCCCAGTTCCTGCAACAGAATATAAGCTTCAGGGGAGTAGGAGCCTTGCCCTGTCACCACTGCATCCTCAGACTCCAGAACAAGGTTTCTCCACCTCACACTGTTGACATTTTGTGCCAGATGATTCTTTGTGGCGGAGCTGTCCTGTCCACGGCAGGATGCTTAGCGGCATCCCTGGTCTCTACCCCGCTATATGCCAGTAGTAACCTGCCACCCACCCTGACAACCAAAAATGTTCCTAGACATTGACAGTTGCCCCTGGGGAGGCAAAATCATCCCTAGGTTAGAACCGCCACTCTAGAACAGGGCCCGACACTTGGTAAACACTCCTCAAGAATCTGCTGAAGGATTTACCCCTTACAGTCTGGGTTAGGCACCGTAAGAGTACTGAATGAAAGCATTCACAGGAGAGTTTTCACAAATTACTAACCTTCCTAAGGGATATATTGATACAGTGAAACTCCTGAGTGTTGCCTGGATTAAAACATAATAACAGAATCGAGGGTCCATCCATTCATTCATCCTTATAATAAACTTTTGTGGAGCGTTCACCGTGTGCAGGCACTGCTTGGTGCTAAGGATACAGCAGAGAACAGAGAACATTCTGGTGGGAGGCAGACAAAAAATAAGTAAATAAATGAGATCATTTCAGATAGTAATTGTGCTATGAAAAAAATAAGACAGAACCATTGGCTCCTGAGTGGTGCCTGGGAGCAAGGAGCTGGGAGGATGGGAGCACTTTTTCTTATTATTGCTATTATTTTTGAGCTAGGATCTCACTCTGTTGCTCAGACTGGAGTGCAGTGATATGGTCCTGCCTCACTGCAGCCTTGACCTCCCGGCTCAAGTCAATGGTGCCACTTTAGATAGGCATCTGCAGAGCCCTCTCTGTGGTGGTAATGCATGCTCTGGGACCTGACAGAGGAAAAGGGAGGGGGTAACGCCTGTGGGAAGAGCAGTCCAAGAAGACAGAATGCAGTTTACCCCTGAACGTGGGGACTGGGGGCGCCGACTCCCTCACAGTCGAAAATCCAAGGTAACTTCTTACTCCCCAGAAACTTAACTACTCATAGCCTACTATTGACCAGAAGGCTCACCAACCAACAGGATAGTTGATGAACCCATATTTTATGTTATATGTATTTTATGTTGTATTCTTACAGTAGAGTAAGCTAGAGAAAAGAATATGTTATTAAGAAAATCCTAAGGAAGAAAAAATATATTTACTATTCATTAAGCAGAAGTGGATCATCATAAAGGTTTTCACCCTCATCGTCTTCACGTTGAGTGGACTGAGGAGGAGGAAGGAGAAAGATTGGTCTTCCCATCTCAGGGGTGGCAGAGGCGGAAGGAAATCCGCGTGTCAGTGACCCGCACAGTTCAAACCTGCACCGTTCAAGGGTCAGCTGTAGCGAGTGCAATGTCCCTGCGGCCAGAACAAGCATGGCCCTCTCCTTGTACCAAAAGAAATTGGGTATGAGGAAGTATAATTCGTGGCTTGGAGGGGAGCTGAGGGGATGGTGGGGGGAAGGGGGGAAGGCAGCAAAACAGAGATCGGGGGATTCACGCTTAAAAGTCTATCAAGATGTCATGGACATGATCATGATCGAATGACTTGGAGCCACTCGATGCATCTCAAAAACGACAAACTTGCAACAAATCTCAGGAGAGAGGACTTGATGCAGCCAATACTTAATTTATAAAGGTTAAAGTATTTACTGCAGGAAAAGTTCTTAAAAGATCTGTCGATAATAAACTATAACATATGATTAAGGCCGGGCGCGGTGGCTCAAGCCTGTAACCCCAGCACTTTGGGAGGCCGAGACGGGCGGATCACGAGGTCAGGAGATCGAGACCATCCTGGCTAACCCGGTGAAACCCCGTCTCTACCAAAAAATACAAAAAACTAGCCGGGCGAGGTGGCGGGCGCCTGTAGTCCCAGCTACTTGGGAGGCTGAGCCAGGAGAATGGCGTGAACCCGGGAGGCGGAGCTTGCAGTGAGCTGAGATCCGGCCACTGCACTCCAGCCTGGGCGACAGAGCCAGACTCCGTCTCAAAAAAAAAAAAAACAACAACAACAAAAAAAAACATATGATTAAGAAAAATTAGCATACACTAAAATGCATTCTTACCTTGAAAACTTAAAAAAAAAAATCACCTAAGATTCTTGTGCCTCTGTCTGGAATGGTGGGAACGAGGGCCGGTCACAGCAGCCACCGGACGACAACACATAACGGGCAGTTTCCTTGTCCGTTCCTTTACTCGCCTGAATCCCGTCTCTCCCTCCCCACCTCCCACCTCTGCCTGCCTTACCCTGGTGGAAACTGCAAGCCACAGAGTAAAAACTAAAAAGAATTCATATCAAAGACGTTGTATGAATTTGCCTTTTCCTCCAAGCCTGGTTCAATTTCTGGTTTTTAAAACCGAAGTCCTCCCAGTTTGGTAATGTGGAGAAGCTCGTTAACATTGTGCAGCACCGAGATTACACCCCCATGTAGGTGCAGTGCCTACAATATGCGGAGCTGTAATTAATTGTTAAACGGTGAGTCATCCTCAAGCCGGAGGAACACGTTTAAACAGCCGCAGAGGGGAGGCCTCCGGTCCCACAGAGACAAGGAATTCTCCTGGCCGCAAACAGCAGCCTCCTCAGAAGCCGCCTCTCTGCGGGGAGGCAGAGGCGGGGAGAGGGGCAGGCAGAGCTCCAGGTCATCAGCCCCTGCTGCTGCAGGAGATGCTGCCAGATCAGGGTATTCAGTCTTAAAGGACAAAGGCACAAACACCAGCACCTTCCTTCCTGAGGACGCCCTTTGCTGTGGGCTGCACCGTGCTACGGCCTCGGACGCGAACTCGGCCTCGACTCCCAGCCAGGGCGGCTGTTCTCGTTTCAAGGCCCGCTCACCCTCTGGGCCAGGCGAGCTGCATAATGAGAGAAGGTGATTTCCATACGGGGGCCTTCCGGTAGTAAAAATTCATTTAGGAGAAAATTAATTTGAATTAAACTTACGAAACCCAGAACATGTAAATCAAGGGAGCGTTCCGAATGAAACGGCAGCTTGGTCTGGAAATCATCTCTTGACACCGCGGTTCTAGACCTGGGTTCATGTCCGCACTGAACCGATTCGGCAGGGGCTTATTTTCAGAAGCTCTGGTTCTATGACAGGGTCCTCAAAACTGTCAGATTTTGAAATCAGTAAAATTAATTTCAGTTTGGTGCTACTGGTTCAAAAATTAATCATCCCCCCGTTTGGTTCTATTCAATCACTGACTTAAACGTGAGAAAATCTCACTTCTCTGGATGTTTTCAGAGGAGGGGAAAGGAAGGTAGTCCTGACTGATGAAAAAATTCCAAATTTCTGAGGTTTGAAGAAAGGCAGTTTTAGTACTTGCACTGAACATATTATAGGCTAAGATTTAAATGAACACTAATAAGTAAAATTCAGTTAGTCACTGAAAAATTACTAGCCATAATAGGGGTTTATTACATAATAATGAGTGGCATTGTATCGCTGAGTCTTCATTTTTGAAATCAATGGGAAACACGGTTTGTGTCAGATTTCCTGGGGTACAGTCTGAGTGTGCGCTGCCCGGCATTAAACTGCCCGGGGTACAGTCTGAGTGTGCGCTGCCCGGCATTACACTGCCTGGGGTACAGTCTGTGTGTGTGCTGCCTGGCATTAAACTGCCTGGGGTACAGTCTGAGTGTGCTTAATGCCTGGGGTACAGTCTGAGTGTGCGCTGCCCGGCATTAAACTGCCCGGGGTACAGTCTGAGTGTGCGCTGCCCGGCATTAAACTGCCCGGGGTACAGTCTGAGTGTGCGCTGCCTGGCATTAAACTGCCCAGGGTACAGTCTGAGTGTGCGCTGCCTGGCATTAAACTGCCCGGGGTACAGTCTGAGTGTGCGCTGCCCGGCATTAAACTGCCCGGGGTACAGTCTGAGTGTGCGCTGCCTGGCATTAAACTGCCCACAGTCTGAGTGTGTGCTGCCTGGCATTAAACTGCCTGGGGTACAATCTGAATGTGCACTGCCTGGCATTAAACTGCGCATTCTCAACGGTCAGTGAGAGGATCCAGTGGACACAAGATGCAGGGAGATGGGGGCAGCAAGGTCTCCCCAGAGAGGAACACATGAATTTCCAAGTGTGGAATCTCAGTTTACACGCTGTGACAGGGAAAAGCATCAGAGAGAGGGATGGGATTTAAACTTCCCGAGGGCGTGGTGGGTATGTTCTGGGCCAAGGTAGAGGCCAGTGCACTGCATGCCCCTGGTTCTGCCAGCTTCCACTCCTGATCTCAGAAGCACAGCACAGAGCCTGGAAGGAGGCAGGTGTTCGGGGTCAGCCTGTACCTCGTGGAAAGCCAGGCTCTGGAGGTAGAACTGGGCATTGGATTGCTGACATAGAAAGGGTCAGCATTTACTTTGCTGGGCAGCTCCAGCCCACCTTTTCTGAGCAAAAGGCAGGTGGCTAACAGGTTCTATCCTGCTCCAAACCTGAGCAGCTCTAGAGCCTTTGCTCTCCCCAGCCCACCTGGCTCCTAACAGCTCTGGTTGGTCTGGGGCAGTTCTGAAAAGCCCAGGAGTGGTGTTTCAGGAGGTTGTGTGGCTGCACACAGCCATGGCCATAAGAAGGCTAAACCCTGCTGCTCCAGTTGCTGCTTGCCCGGGACTGCCTGAAGACACTCAGTGACTTCTTGCTCCTCACGGCCCTCACAGCAGCGTAAAGATGCATAAAGCAACTGTCTTTACGCTTCGATGTAAATGTGTTCGTGTGCTGGCTGGAACCGCTGAAAGCCTTCAGGGAGTCTGCAACTGCAATTCTACATTATCCATTTGCAAAAATACTATTTTCCATTATGATTTATGGCAACCATATAGTGTGTCAGCTGTGTTATGCATTAAACAGGCCAGCCTGGAAAACTGAATGCCATGTGCAGTTTTCTAAGTTTGAAACACCAACTTAATAATAAATAAAAGAGCAGTTCAAAAGTTGGGAATCATCTATACATTACTTCTGTGTGAAAAACTCAAAATATCTTATCAATCAGGCCTCATTCGGGCTTTCACAACCCCTAAGCTGGGAAATTCTGACTTGACTTTATCACAATTTATCACCTGAGAAGTAGCAGGGAATCCTGGATTCATTACTTACCACTAAGAGGTGGTTAACTGTTAGACTAAGCTGGCAAATCCCAAGTATCCAGGCCAGACAGAGAAGAGGAGCTTCCTAAACCAACAGAAGGATGCCAGACTCCTTGCCCCAGGTATACTGCACTGAACCAGCCTGTCCCATCCACTCTAAGTACAGAAGGAAGTCTCCAGACAGTTCTCATCAGTTGCCTCATAATCTCTAAAGCAGAAGTTATTGGAAGAGAGGCTGAAGGATCCCAATAAGCTCCACAACCCTGAAGTAAGCCCCACTCCACTAAGATCTCCTTAGCAGGGATGGTACACTTGGTGGGTACAGGCTGGGGGGACAACTGATCTGCAGACTCCTCTGCCAGAGATGCTCCAGGAGCTTGGACTACGTGGCCTCGGGGCTGTCTTTCTCCCAAAGACTGAGGTCTCCAGGGATGCTGACATAAAATGAAGGAGTGGACTAAGTGGTCACGGTGGTCCCTCTCCAGACCTGACATATGAATTCGGAGTTCGGGGCTGAGGGGAAGCCCCTTTCTGGTTTAGACATCCCCTATCCGAGCACTGTCGAATTCCAGGGGCAGAGCTAGAGCTAGATTAATATAATCTCGCGACGCCCTGAAAAATCAGTTCTAAAATGATTTCCCTATTCTGTTTAGGATGCTCGTCCATCTGCCCTCCTCGCCTTCATCCCTACCCCTGCTTCCTATAGAAGTGGTTTCCTAACCCCCATTCAGTTTGTCCAACATCAGAAGATATTCTGATGATGGCATTTTTTCTTGTGACAGCGATGTTTTCCAAAGGCATCTGTCACTGAAATAAGGGGAACATCAAATCATAGATCTTTAGAGCTGGAAACCTACTTAAGTGCATCTAATTCAATCCCACCACTTTACAACAGGAGAAACTGAGGCCCGGAGATTGCCCAGTGGCAGTAGCAGCGGTACAGCCGTGCGCCCCCGTGAGTTCCTCCCTGCTGTCCTGTGTTCTGTGGGAAAACTCCGTTTCCTGCTGAAGAATCCCCACGTCCACAGGGAGGGGCGTGGTGAGGTCCTCCAGCTGTGATCAGGACAGGCCTTAACCTCCCTGAGGCTTTGGAATACTAACACCCACTCCTCATGACTTACCGCCTGGACCAACTGACGATGTGTGCAAGCGCTTAGCAAGGTGCCAGGTATGGCATGGGTGACCGTCACCATCATCACGGCTGCTATCGGTGACTTAAACACACACACACCTCACTTCTTTCATTCAGGGAAGTGTATTTGGTGCATTTCAAGACAACATTAGAATCCATTCCCTATTTTAGTAACTTGAAACTTTCTACCAGATCCCATCATAGCCACAAAGACATCCTAGTCAGTGTTTGCTCTTGGGAATAAAGTGTCCCCAATGTCCTCAGAAGACCTTAGTTCAGAAAACATTCCTATTTTCAACAGTGATGAAATTTTCAGATATTCCAGTATAGGACGCAGGGTAAGTCCTGGGGAACATTGTGCTCCTCTGAGGCCAGAAACCTGTGACTCCTCCCCTCAGGTGCTCCACGGCAGGGTCAGGACTTTGGGGAGAAACATTCCTGCACGGGAAAATGGATCGAGCTGTGGGAACATAAGTGACAACAAGGAAAGAAGCTCAGATGAGGCCCAAAAATTCTCCAGCCACTGAAATACCAGGCCCACGGCGGAGAGGGTATGTAAACAAGAATGTCACAGAGCAGGAAGGGGGAAGGAAGACAGGCAAGGAGACCCAAAGAGCAAAGTCATCAATGAAAAACATTTGGCAGCAAACATCCAAGAGAAACAACGGTACGCGGACAGAAAGGGAGGAACCAAGCTCACGGGCAGCACACATTGAACGTGAGTAAGCTCTGTAATGTGGCTGCTCAGAGGAGGGGAGGAGGGGACAATCAGGAAGAGGAGGGGGAGCAGGAGGGGGAAGGGGAAGAGCAGGGAGGAGGAGGACCAAGAGGAGGAGGGGGAGAAAGAGCACAGAGTAGGAGGAACAGGAGGAGGTGGAGGAGGAGGAGGAGGGATAGGGGCAGGAGGGGGAGGAGGAGGAGGAGGCAGTGGAGGAGGAGGACAAGGAATAGAAGGAGGAGGAATACAGAAGGGAAGCAGGAAGGGAAGAAGAGGAGGGGAGCAGGAGGAAAAGCACTAGAAGGAGGAGGAGGAGGGAGAGTGGGAGGAGCCAGAGGAGGAGCAGGAGGAGGAGGATGGGGCAGGTAATCTTGGGCTGCATCGATGGGAATCCACTGACTCTAACAGGAAGCCTCTTACTGCCTGGGGTCCAGTTGGAGCTGAGGTATCCTGGGTCAGGAATAAACACCAAGGTTCATATGGGAGTGGCCAGGACTGAGGGAGAGGGTGCAGGGACAAGGATGGCTAACCTCAAGGAAGATAAGTAAGAAGCACAGGAGCACTGTCTTCAACACCAAGACAGACGTCCCAGGGAAGAGAGGACACGTTCCTCCTCTGAGGACAAAATGAAGAGCAGCAGGTAGAAAATAAAGACTGGCAGCTCTAAGAAAAACCTTCCTTCCAATCATAATCTTCCCCACATAGATGGCCAGTCCCGGAAGTGTCAGGGCAGAGGCCAGACAGACCTGTCAAGGCTGCTGTAGGAGAAGGGACACCTTGGCTGGGTGGGCAGCAGAGGCCCAGTCTAGCATGTGATACCAGGAAAGCAGGGGAGAGAAGGGTTCCAACCCAGGGCCCTTGTTCAATTCAGACAGCTTGCTCACCACTTGCCTGAGTTTTCTTCCTACCTCTAAACAGAAGGAAAGGGTCTCAACACCTGCCTCTGCGGGGAAGGAGTGCATGGAACCTTCACAAGTTTCTTTTTTCTTTTCTTTTCTTTTTTCTTTTTTCTTTTTTTTTTTTTTTTTTTTTTTTTTGAGACAGGGTCTAACTCTGTTGACCAGGCTGGAGTTCACTGGTGCAATCTCAGCTCACAGCAACCTCTGCCTCCTGGGCTCAAGCCATCCTCTCACCTCAGCCTCCCAAGTAGCCAGGATTACAGGCATACACCACCAGGCCTGGCTAATTTCTATACTTTTTGTAGAGACAGGGTTTCGCCATGTTGCCTAGGCTGATCTCAAACTCCTGGGTTCAAGTGATCCACCCGCCTCAGCATCCCAAAGTACTGGGATTTCAGGTATGGGCCTCTGCACCAGGTCTTGAGGTGACAGGTTTCAACCAGATGCTCCTGGCAGGGCCAGTAAGGCCCAGCACACCTGGCAGGAAACAATGATGTTTTTCTCCCCTCACTCCAGGTATGGAATCACAGCAACTAACAGCTTCTCCTGGATGTGCCCTGCAAATGGAAACCGACATGGCATGACATCTTGAATCCGAGGGGGGGAAATCTGCTCAAACAGACAGCTATTTAAAAGGTTCTCTTCCCATTTGTACCTGATGCTCTCTTCTGACTCTGAATGCAGAGGACAAAGGCCCATCTCCTTGGAAAAATACACAGCATGAAACTTGGGTCCGCGTACCCTCTCCAGCTGTCCCTCCCCGCTCCCCGTCACACACTGCACTTGTCACAGCACCACCCAACCCACCAGGTCTTCCAGGGCTCTGTGGAGGAGGGGGAGAGTGGGGGCAGTGCCAGGTACCGTGTTACACACTTTCATCCATTATCGTTTTAATTCTCACGACAACTTTGCAATTGTGGTGGCAGCATTCCCATTTTACATAAGGGAAAATTAACTTTAATGAAATTACACATGAAAGGAAAAAGTACTTAAAAACTGACACAATTAGCTTCTGCCTTCTGAGACAGTGACATCCTTCAAAGCATGGAAAATGGACGTCTTTACTGCCCGTCTCCCTATGGAAGGAGACAGGGTCCACCCGACATGAGCCGGCCCGGCCTGCCGTGAGTCCGCAGGCACGGGAATCCATGCACAGAAGGAGGCCTGGAGCTGAGCTCAGGGGTGGGGACTGTTTTTGCTCTGTATAACAAAAACAGAGGGCGGTGGGTGTTAGAGCTGCTTGGGAGCAGCAAAGGGGGAGAGGTGGAAAGGGCAAGAAATATAGGAAGACACAGCAGCCAACCTGGCAAAAAGGCCGGAGGGGATTTCTCAGCACAGAAGTTTCAGACAGTCAACATTCACATTACCGTGATGTCAGCTCCATCTTCCCAAAAACTGGAGTGCAGGCTGAACCAAAACCCTTGAGAGGGAGAGAGGGAGAGAGGGATGTGTGTGCGCGCGCGCATGTGCGTGCATGTGTGTGAGAGTGCATGTGTGTGCCTGCGTGTGTATGTGTGTTAATGCATGTGTGTGCGTGTGTGTACATGTGCCTGCGTGTGAGTGTATGTGTGTATGAGTGCGCATGTGTACGTGTGTGCCTGTGTGAGACCATGTGTGCATGTGTGTGTGCCTGTGTGTACGTGTGCCTGTGCCTATGTGTATGTGTGTATGAGTGCGCATGTGTACTTGTGTGCCTGTGTGTATGAGACCATGTGTGCATGTGTGTGTGCCTATGTGTACGTGTGCCTGTGTGTATGTGAGTACATGTGTGCATGTGTGAGTGCATCTGTGTGTATGTGTCTGTGAGTGCGAGTGCACGTGTGTGTGCGTGTGTGAGTGCATGTATGTGTGCGTGTATGTGTATGTGTGTGTGAGTGCATGTGTGAGTGCATGTGTGTGTGTGTGTGTGAGTGCGTGTGTGTGTGAGAGTGTATGTGTGTGTATACATGAAAGAAAAAGCATCAGGCCCATGTCTGGGTTAATCCACAGCAAAAGGAAAGTCATAGCCAGAGAAAGTGACTCGTGGTGAGCCTGGAGCCAGCGTGACTGCAGAGGGCCAGTCCCCAGGTGATGCCACTATGCTGGAGAAGGCCTGGGAAGATGCGCTGAGGCTGACACCTGGGACACCTAAGGACCAGGCCCAAAGCCACGGGGCTGGTGAGTGTGGCCGGCGCTTCTATCTGTTTCTATCTGAAGACACACCCAGGCCTTCTCCTCTTCCTTGCTTGGGTCGCTCTTCTCATGCCCCTGCTCTCCTGGACGCAGCATCCGGCACCCCACACCACACGTCTCCCTGGCAAAATCCTCTGACAGAGCCCCACCCGACCGCCCCAGGGTGAACGAGCTGCTCCGTGGAGTGGGGACATGGCTGATGTGCACCACATCTGGGCACGGCACTGGACCACACTTCCCAGTATCCCTGGACAAGGCAGGGCCACAGGCTGCATCCCAGCCAATGGGACTTGCAGGAAACGACGGGCACCCTTTCTAGGCCTAGACCCTAAAACATGGGTGTGACTTGAGCCCTTATCTGTCAGCTAGACTCAGGAGTTTAAAAGGGGGGTTCCAAGGCCCGAGAGGATGGCACAGCCTGTAGGCAGAAGGATTCTGAGACCCTGAATAACCCTTATGGCCACCCCACCGATCCAGGCTGGGTTGTGATGTGAGCAAGAAACCATCCTTTACTCTGTGAAGCCACCAGGTGCTGGGGCTGACTGACTACAGCAGACAGGCTCCTCACAGCGTGGTGCTCCTCCCTCTACAGCCTCCTCACAGCGTGGTGCTCCTCCCTCTACAGCCTCCTCACAGCGTGGTGCTCCTCCCTCTACAGCCTCCTCACAGCGTGGTGCTCCTCCCTCTACAGCCTCCTCACAGCGTGGTGCTCCTCCCTCTACAGCCTCCTCACAGCGTGGTGCTCCTCCCTCTACAGCCTCCTCGCCCGTGGTGCTCCTCCCTCTACAGCCTCCTCACAGCGTGGTGCTCCTCCCTCTACAGCCTCCTCACAGCGTGGTGCTCCTCCCTCTACAGCCTCCTCACAGCGTGGTGCTCCTCCCTCTACAGCCTCCTCGCCCGTGGTGCTCCTCTCTCTACAGCCTCCTCGCCTGCCAGGCTATGTTTCCATTTTCCACAAAAACGCCTGTTTCCCACTGGATTGACTCCTTGAGGAAAGGAACTGTATTATACTCATTTCTACATCCTTTGCACCTAGAATGCACAGCTTATGTCTTCATTAAGTGTGTCATGAATAAATAAGTGAATGGCTGGCAGGGCCCAGAGGAACCCAACGTGTCTACGATACCCTGAAAAAATTAAAACAAACAACAAACAAACAAAAAACAGAAAACCAGACCCAATGCTAGATAAGCCCCCAATGGAGGGAATGGGGCACTGGGGGGCAGGGATGAGCAAAGCTTTCCCTGCTGCACAGTTGCCGCTGTGCAACCACACTTTGAATGACAAAAACCTTACCTAGGAGAACGCTGGCTGGCAAGGAGTTTTTCACTGTGCTCCATCCTACAGTATTTTGAAATCTTTTGTTTAAATCGATTGGCAATGTTTAAACACGCCATTTCACACAGAAGTACAATATTGCTAATTAGGCAATAGGGAGTGAGACAGTGTCATTTCATGGCAACGCATCATGTACAAAAAAGCTCTCCCTCCTTCCGATAAACTGTAAAGGATTTCACATCATCTCATTTTTAGTGCGGAAAGAGGATTCCACTCCATTAACGAAGAGCAGGTTCTGGTTGGCTGTGTTTGTCCTTTGACGGAGAACCACAAGGCGTGACCGGAGATGCTTCACTCAGGGGTAAGAAGCCCTGGTACCCGGCCTTGAAGGTTTCGGCTCTCACCTGGATCACAGGCAGCCTCTTTTGGGACCTCCTTTGTTCTCTTGCATCAGTGATCTCGAGAGATCTGTATCTTCTTTTGCCATAGATAATTGCCTCAAGTACTTTTGTTGAGTTTTTTTTTCCTCTTCTTTAACTATCACTAGTTATAAGAGCCCTCAATGAGCATGTTATTTTAATGGAGCTGGCCACAACTTCATGCTGCTTTACTTTAGTTTCTCTTATGGCAGGTAAATCATAATGGCGGAAGACGGCCAAAGGTTCCTTCATTTCCCTGGCCCTACAGGTTCCCACTCCACGCGCTGATAGTTTTCCAGCTCGTTAGCAGCCCTCTGCCTGGAAGCTGCCCTTTAGAAGCTGGACCTGGACTCCTCATCTCAGGCAGCAGCCAGTGCCCAGCTTCAGTCCCCACACAGGCAGCCATGATGGTCCATATGGCAAGTCTCCCTGTTTCCATGGGCTGAGCCCTTCTGACACGTCCTGGGTAGCCTGCTCCCGCAGTGTGCAAGGTTTTCTCCAGCCGTCTCTCCTTGTACACATCCCACTCTTATCCTGAGTCAGTTCTTCCCCATTCCTCTGGTAGCCATTTGGTGCTCTATATTTGCACACACAGCCAGCAAGGGGCCTCTGTCCTCACTGCATCTAGCACAAGGCTCTCTTACCGGGCAAGGGGAGAAATCCTGCATCCAGGTTACACCAGATCCACACAATGGTGCTAACCAAGGCACCATCCCAGGAGAACCAGTGTTCTCCACTTCTTCTTCCAACACTCAGAAAAGCTGAGCTGTTTGATGCTTCACATTGGGAATTTGCATTCTTCCTTCTTCTTCTTTTTTTTTTTTTTCTTTTTTTTGAGACAGAGTCTCGCACTCTCGCCCAGGCTGGAGTGCAGTGGCGCCATCTCGGCTCACTGCAAGCTCCGCCTCCCAGATTCACGCCATTCTCCTGCCTCAGCCTCCCGAGTAGCTGAGACTACAGGCGCCGCCACCACACCTGGCTAATTTTTTTGTATTTTTAGTAGAGATGGGGTTTCATGGTGTTGGCCAGGCTGGTCTTGATCTCCTGACCTCGTGATCCACCCACCTTGGCCTCCCAAAGTGCTGGGATAACAGGCGTGAGCCACTGTGCCTAGCCGTATTCTTCTTTCTTCTAAAGGATTCGGGGCAATTGATTTAGTATCATCTGGAATAGTCGGAAATTTTCCACATTTCTCAGAGAACACTTCTTATATTTTATAAGGACACCACCAAATAGGACAGTAGAGGACCTGAGACACAAGTATAATATAGGCCTAAAAACTGAGTATCAATTTGCTGAAACAGTGTCTTTCTCTTTTTATTTTTATTTTTTCTCTCTCTGGGGATGGGGAGGGACAGAAGAGATTTTATCCATTAGGTTCAACTCTTATGCCCTATAAGCTTTTCACTGTCCTGAAAAAAAATGTGAAAATCAAAAACAAAACTAGATTGGGTCCAAAATATAAAACTACAAAATCAAAATAAATATTTAATACAACATCTACAAAAATTAACATTGTGTCAACTAGTCAAATGCATCTCAATCCACAGAGTTATCGATCAGAATAATAGTTTATGTTGCAAGACTAAAATGAATAATTTATTCTTAATAAAACTCAGTATTATAAAAACTACAACGATTCTTTCCAAGTTTGTTATAGCGAATACATTCTATTTGATGTGGGAGGTAGATACATTTTCAGATGTTTGAGATGCGGAAAGGCGAAGTTACCAACTGAGGGTCTGGGCCTTCGAAGGTCTTAGGAGACCACTGGGAAGACACCACTGATCATATTCCATGTGGCCCCAGGGTACATGCTGATAAGAAGTTCCTTTTTGTGTTTTTAAGTCCCAGTGAAAAGCCTCCTAGGCAGGCTGCTTAGGCTGTTGGGTGCCTGCTTCTGACAGAAGCAGAGCCAGGGCTTCGGGGAAAGGCAGCTCCCAACCTGCGGCCAATACCACAGCAGGGGACAAGGTGCCTCCCCCGGCATCCTCCTCGCCCTCAGCTCAGTCCCCGTCCTGGGGGCAGCAGACTCTTCTCTGAGATCAGGATGACCTGTCAGGGGCCTGGAGCTCCCCACCTTCTGCTGCAGGCGTGAGGGATGTGGCACCAGGAGGGGTCACCGAGCAAAGTCGGCTTTTGCTCCTTAGTAATCTTTCTCTGGAGGATAGGCAGGTTCTCCACAAACCAATCACCGCCCCTGTGGGGACCACCCTGCTTCCCTGGCTACTCCGCTTCTCACCGCAGTGCCCACACCTTCAGCCCTCTGGCCCGTCAGTCACTGACTCAGAAAGGTGGGTCTCTTCACCCTTGCCTGGAAGAACCAGCTTTTCCCTCTGAGAGGGGAGACTTACCCGGAGCTCCCAGGAATGAACAAACTAAGCCATTGCACGGACGCTCAGCCTTGGGAAGAGGCTGAGGCCTCCAGAGGGAAGTTTCTATGTGCCCACTCCGTCCCTTGCTGCCTCAGCCTCTCTCCTGCCCACCGCCCCACCTCAGTCCCTCATGCAAATAATGTCCTGGCCATTGGTGATTTGTATTTTCGACCCAAGCTAGAGAGGCTGCTGTGGGGGCTGGCTTTGCAAAGAGGTTCCTAGCAGGGTAGAGTGGTGGATTAGAACTCTGAGCCTGGACTGGGTCCTAGCTCCACCCCACAGAGGCTGTGCAGTGCCACCCCAGGCAATGATTTAACCTCTCTGACCTCAGTTTCCCCAACCACAAGACAGAAAATAATATCCACTCACAGAATGATGGTAAAAATTAAATTAGATACTGCCTGGAAAAGGTTCTGAATACATGAAATGGTACAGACGTAAGACAACGTTTTACCATGAGTCTGTGTGTTTGACTCTGACGGCAACAAGCAAAGCACCGAGTGCTGGGGGCAGCAGGACAGGCAAGGGGTCGGGTGTGCTCACAGCCAGTGTGGGAGGAAAGGGGGTCTCACAGGAAAAAAGCAGATGGTGCAGCACCAGGAAGGCAAGCGAGAAGTGTCACATATGTTTAAGATAATACACTCTGGGTCAGGCAGACCTGAACGCAGAGCCCCTGCTCTTTTAGTCATGTGACCTGCTCTGAGCCTCAGTTTCCTCTTCTGGCAAATGGGGCTAATGAGAGCTTTCCCATTGGATTGTCGAAAGGACTAAAGGAGGTCGTGTTGATTACTGACTTAGCATAGTACCTGGCCTACAGTAATCACTTAAGAAATCCTATTATTATTAAACTGACATCCATTATGCTATGGAAACGTGTGAGTACTGAATTCCAGGCACAAGATATGAACAAATCAGGGATCAATAAATCCATAAACAATGTCCCCAGCGCATCTCAGTTTCTGTCTCTCAGACCCTGACCTCCAGGGATTTTAGTCTCTTTTTCTCCCTTCATTTCTTTAAAATAATAATAATTTTAAAAAGTGAATGCAAGTTCTCTTGGGTAGAGGCACATTTCTCACTGAAAGGAACCTTTACCCCATCAGTGGCCACCTGCCCATGACCCACAGCCGCTTCAGGACGTCCCCAGGAGGATGCAGAGGCGGCCACCTTGCCTCACCCAGTCACTTGGGCCTAGACCTCAAGAGAGCCTGCCTTGCCGGCCACCCATATCATGAGCTGAGCGGCCCCACCACAGAGCTGGGGACTGTGACTGAATGCCGGGAGGGAACCAGGGAAGGCTCCGTGCTGGCCACATGTCAGGAAGGGAGACCTTTATTGCAACCATCCCACTCTAATCGGTGCTGGGCTGGGCAGTTTTCCCATAATGATGAAAGGACTGAAAGCAGCTTACCAAAAACCACAGCCCGTAGTAGAGGCAGCTGCTGACGCGAGTCTGGCCGTAGCCATCTCGGAGTAGGGAACTGGGTGAGGCGCCTGAAAGAGGAGCCAGACAGTGGCCGGGAAATGATCGGTGCCCTGGCTGAGAAAACCAATCAATCAGGCTACAAGTGTGCATTGGGCACTTGGTACGGGACAGCCACAGAGAAGCCTGAGACACTGCAGGAAGTCTACACTGCTGCCCAGGCATTGCTTGAACCCACCCGGCAAAGACACGTGGTACGGGGGGAGGGTGAGTGATGCTCCCAGGCCACTTCCACCCAGGGCCACACCGACAGGGCAGGAGGTGGTGCTGGGACGGCCCTGACCAAGTGCCACAGACAGGGCAGCTTACACAACAGAAATGAACTTCCTGAAGGCTGGAAGTCCAAGATCAAGGTGCCAGCAGGGTGGCTGTCTCATGAGGCCTCCCCCAATGGCTTGCAGTTGCCCCTCTTCTCCCCATGTCTTCACATGCTTTTCCTTCCATGTGTGTCTGCGTCCATGTGTCTGTGTCCAAGTTTCTTCTTTTTATAAATCCGATCATATTAGAGTAGGTCCACCCTAATGGTCTCATGCTAACTTAATCACCTCTTTAAAGACCCTGTCTCCAAATGCAGTCACATTGTAGAAGTACAGGAGACAGGGCTTCAACACATGAGTTTTGAGGGGACCCAACTCAGCCCATAGGAGTCAGCCAAGAGATAGGTGGGCTTCCTGGGGTTAGGGCAAGGCCCTGAGGGTGTGGTGGGATATGGAGAGTAGACAGGGGTGGGGAGCAGGTGCAGGAAGTTGCTCCAGGCTGGAGGAAGGACTGTCCCCTTCCCTCCCGCAGAACAACTCCTCCCCATTGTCCATCTCGCCTGCCTGCCACACATTAAAATAGAGAAGAATTTGGGCCACAGGTGAAGTGGGAGTGACAACGGCCGGGGAAATAGAAACCCAAGAGAGAGACAACTTGGAGGATGGCAGTGGGGACATGTGAACTCCCGCTGCTTGGCCATGGCACGGTGAATGAGCTGCAGCTGCATTGAGTTGTAAAGCCCAGGAACAATGAGCCACGCAGTGAGATCCCACGACTTCCAGTAGGGCCTGTCCCTGCAAAAATATTAGCTCTACATGCCTTTCCTTAGGACTTTAACCCCAGTTAAATACTAAATGACTAAATACCCAGAGGTGGGGTCACATTTTAATTCACCATGAGCCCTTTAGATGTCAGTGCTGATGGGCATGTTTAGGGATAGCAGAAGTGGGAATATAAAGAGATGCACCTCTGAGCAGGGTTGGAAAGCAAGGTCCTCTGCCTTCCTCTCCGCGGTGCCCCGTTTGCCTGTCTTCCTCACTAGAACCTAAGTTCTGTGAGCGCAGGACTCAGCCTTGCTTCTCACCCTGCTTCCAGAGCCCGTGGCATGTCTAGAACATGGTAGACAAGCAAGAAATAGTTGTTGAACAGATAAATGAACAGACTAATGAACAAACTATGTAGAAAGATACTTAAGCACTCGACAATTTCATATTCTAGATGTAGCCTCATCGGAGAGAGAATCACATTCTTGGGTTGACGTGGTCTATGATCAGCCCTGCCAGGAACGACGAAGAAACACGTACCCTAAAGTCTTCACCAAAGACTCCAAACGAACACAAACTTATCTCAAGTTATCAGGAGGGGACCAGATCATCCACAGCAACCAGAAGCAGCTGTGAACCTCTGTCCCTGTAGTGGTAAACACAAGGGCATGGTCGGGAAGTCAGAGCTCCTCCTACAGTCCATGGAGCATCCCAGAAGATTTATAAGAATAAAGAAAGCGAGTTACAAAGCCGAGGCCTCGCGGCTTCAGAAGACACATTAAATAACACGTCCCCTAGGCTGCCAAACACAGAGCCAGCATTCTCTTCCTGCCGGCTTTCAACACGCACACCTGGAAGTCCTTCAGAACCACCACAGCCCCAGCTCTGGCGCCTGCTTGCCTTGCCAAGAAATCGGAAGCTGCAGGCAGTAGGGGATGGGATGGAGACAAGAGAGAGGAGATTCCTACAGAAAAGGACTGGGCCAATTAGGAACAATTGCAAAAGCTTTCAGACCAGGCAGAGGCTGGCCCTCCTGCACACACCAGATCACTCTCTGTCTCCCTTTTCCACGCGGATGGACATAATTCATAACAGATTTTACGTTTACAGGAACCAGACTGGAACATTTTCCATGTTGACTTTTCAGGCTGGTGACAAGTAAGTATCTTAAGAACCTCTAGAGACAGAGCTGATGAGATACCCCTGTTTCCCCAGCCACTGCCCTACCTGCTGGAGAGCCCCGTGACTAATCACCTGTTCCTATTTCCAGAACCACTTGGCGGGAGGGCAAGAGAGGAGGGCAGAGCAGGGCTGGTCCTGGGGCCTTTCGCCTCCCAGGCCCTCGTTCTCCAGCCCCACTCTCTGTGCCCACTAGCGCATACCATGCGAGGGTGCATCTTCATTTGTGTGGGACCATGACGTTCTGATGAAAGCCGGTGGGGGTCTGTCTCCAGAAAAAGACACACACAACTTTTGTTGGTATGTATTTGTTAGCAGGTCTCCAAACCGAACTATGCATCAGAATCACCGGGGCAACTTTTCTGATTCCCGTGCAGCCCCTTCCCACACTTGTGGAACCAGAATCTCTAGAGGCGGCAACCCAAACTTTGTGTTTAAGAGACCATTCCCGGTGCTCACCAGACAGCGGGACATTGACCTACGATCAGGTGTTACACAGGTTCAAGGCTGGTACCATCTTTTTTTTTCCAGACAGATCTCTGCACAGGGACTCAAGCACCTCAGGGGAAGAAGCTCTGTTCTCCTCCAAGATCAGGAAGGGAAGAAAACCTTCTCTTTTTTTGAGCCAGGAATTATGTTAAGTGGCTTCCCTAAATTAACTCATTTAATTTGACTTTCATAGAAATCATGTCGGGGGGCTGGGCATGGTGGCTCACGCCTGTAATCTCAGCACTTTGGGAAGCCGAGATGGGAGGACTGTTTAAGGCCAGCAGTTGGAGACAAGCCTGGTCAACATAGTGAGACCCCATTTCTATTAAAAATACTAAAAATAATAATTTTTTAAAAAATAAAAGATCATGTGGGGGAAGTAATATTATCCCCATTTAAGAGGTGAAGAACAGAGGCTCAGAAAGGTTAAGGGTTACCTGGCATCCGGTGGACTAAGGACTGAAACCAAGACCACCTGCTTCCAAAGTCCTCTCTTCTGAGGACAGCACCATCGAAAACCTGCCTGCAAGATGTCTGGACATGTGCCCCTTCCCCGAGCCGCTGCAGGGTGGGGTGTGCCTTCATCAGGATGGCCATCATCACAGTGTGATCGTCGACCACTTCCTCTTTCCCCTACCTTGGACTCAGGGATGTTCAGGGGCACATCCCAGTCGCCTTGCAGTATACAGTCCCTAGCACACTTCCAGTCCACAGTGGGCACTGGACAAATGTCCTGTGGAGGAATTAGACAAAGGAAAGGACAGTGTGTAGGGTTAAGCTCACCACCTTCTCCCTATTAAAACTTCAGAAGAGAAGGAATTTCCCCAGAATAACTTTACATTTTGTAACCTCAATACTATAAGATACCAGTGACCCCCACAGGGCTCACCAATACGCAAAGAGACTGTGAAATGGCTACAAATGTGAGTGGATTTCAAGTTAAGGTGGTTTAGGAGGGGGAAAAAATCCCCATAAGGAGAGATTTGGGAAAGGCATTGGGAGAGGGGCCTGTAGAAGCAGAAGCAAAAGAAGCCATCAGCACACCCACCCCAGGGTGCATGAATCCATCACCCTAACAATGCCATGTTCTCACTCCCACAACGGGGAGCCTGTGTTTGGCTTTCACCAGTATTACCTGATTTGCTCACACAATTTTATGATGTCTGTTCTTGCTTGAATATTACTAAAGAAGATTACACAGGTTCAAGGCTGGTACCATCTTTTTTTTTCCAGACAGAAACTCACACATCATCTCCCCAGTTCCCTCCCCATGTTAAAATCCCTTCTCCAATACCTCCCACAGCCACCCAACCTCTCCTTAAATGCTTTCAGGGATAGAGAACTCCTGGCCTCTCAACGTGTTCCATTTCTGAAGAGCTCCCTACTGAACCCATACCCTCCACTCACTGGTTGGAGTTCTACATTAATGAGTAATCCTGAATCAGTTGACTGCCGCTCTGCACGACCCCCTTCACACACATCTTGCCGGCATCCTCCAGCTGTTCCTCCGGGCCAGGGGCAGAGCGTCCTTGCAGTCCACTACTTACCCTCGCTAAGCTCCAGTGTGCGCATCTATAAAATGGTAATAACACTAACATCTACCCACGGGGTTATTGTGAGGATTTAGTAATGAGCTGTAAACAAACGATATTGTGGATGTGGGTCCCTTGGCCTACAATAACTAAAATAACTATTATTGCTCTTATTTTTCTTGCCCTGGCCGACACACTACTCACTATTCTGTGAGTGCAGTTTGGGATGGTGTCATATTTGTATGTAGCATTTCTGATGGCAACAAGAACAAAATGAAACACCTGTATGTGTTTTCATGGGCATGACCCTCCAATCTGCACTCCCCTATTACGCCTTTCAGCGACTGAGTTTTGGAACCGAGTATCAGGCTCAAATGTTTTCCCGTTTGTTTCGGCTCCCCGTATCAGTCTGCTGTGATCATGTGGATCTTAACTCTGTCCCCACACCGAAGGCCTGGGTGCTGCCCCTTCCAGCTGTCTCTCCACTTGTATCTTAGAGATTCTCTAAATAACTTCAGGCCAGGCGCGGTGGCTCAAGCCTGTAATCCCAGCACTTTGGGAGGCCGAGACAGGCGGATCACGAGGTCAGGAGATCGAGACCATGCTGGCTAACACGGCGAAACCCCGTCTCTACAAAGAAATACAAAAAAAAACTAGCCGGGTGAGGTGGCAGGCGCCTGTAGTCCCAGCTACTTGGGAGGCTGAGGCAGGAAAATGGCGTAAACCCGGGAGGCAGAGCTTTCAGTGAGCTGAGATCCGGCCACTGCACTCCAGCCTGGGCGACAGAGCGAGACTCCGTCTCAAAAAAATAAAAAATAAAAAAATAACTTCAAGCATGAGCCCAAGGACTAGAGACTCAGGAACTGCCTCTGGGAGAGGACTGCAATTCAGCTGAACATTTTCTGGATGAGGAAACAGAGGTGCTAAGAGGTGAGTTGGCTACAGGAAATAACAGAGGTAGTAATGATCGTTACTGCCGTCACGGACTGGGCACTCCTGTCCACGGGCACGATGCTACATGCTTTACACAGGGGTCTCCCCCAGACTATAACCCCCCAGAGGAAAACAGTTGAGTCTGATATGTAGATTCCAAAATTCAGTTGCCCAAACACGTAATAGGGGAGTGCAGATATGAGGGTTATGTCCATGAAACAAATCCGGGTGTTTTATTTTATTCTTGTTGTCATCAGAACTGCTACAAATGTAACACAATCCCAAGCTGCACCCATCCCCCGAGGGCAGGATGCGAGGCTGCCACATTCAGCACCCTGTACTCCGCACCCAGCTCTATGCCAGACACACACTAAGGACTCAACAAACACTCGCTGAACAAACATTGGACATTTCCGACAACTCTCATTTTGAAAATGAGAAAAACTAGACTTTAAGAGATTAAACAACTCACTCGAGGTCCCCAGCTGATTCTGGGACATGGTGTGATTAGAACCCAACCTGCCTGGCTCCAAAACCAGCCCCTCACTTTGCAGCCTCCCTATCAGCAACAATGTTCTAGAACGCGGCGCACTGGACAGTCTCTCGGCATTCCATCTGGGAACTGAGCCACTCTAGTCACATGCCCCAAACTTATATCTAAACAAGAGAAGTGGGGAAAACCTACCAAGACCTAAAATATCTTTGAGCAGAGAAGATCCTTTAGCCTCTCCTCCCAAAATGACTCACTTTCTGGTTCCATTCTCTCACTGACTCATCCTGCTGGGACATTTCGCTTCCTCCAAAGCAGGAGGGCTCCATGCCAGGCTTGCCAGCACTCAGGCCCTGCTGGGCTTCCTAGCAGAAGCCAGTTCCAGGGAGGAACAAGAACCAGAGCCTCTGTATCCTAATGTTTTCCCCACCGCCCCTTTGGCATTTGCCGGACACCAGGGAAGAAGGAAAGGGTTCTTTCTCTTCATCTACACTTAAGTGTGTTGGTGTTTCTGTGTGTAGGTATGTGTTTATAGTTGCAGGCGTGTTTACTCAGAATGAAGGCTTCATCCATCCATCTACCGTGTGCTTAACATTACAACAGACACGGTTGGGGTTACAGGGAACGAGAGGACGTGCTCTCCGTTCTAGCAAATATGAGCAAAGACCTGAGTGAGGCTGCTCAGCAGGCAGTCGGAGGGCCTGCCCGGCCAAAGGATGAGTGGAGAAAGAAAGGAAGGGCCTTGAGGACCAAGCTCAGAAAATTCTGATTTTCACCTGTCAGATGAAGAGAAATGATCAAAATTTCATTGGAAGCAGAGAAGGGGCATGGTAGAAGGTGATTCTTGGGAGATCAGTCCAGCAACAGTGTGTACGGTGGTTTGGAGGCAGGAAGGCAAGAACTCTTCCAGAGGGCAGGCTAGCATCCAATGAGCGTGGAGCAGGCACATTTCCATTGAACAGCCAAATACTCATTTGTGGTCATTATTATGAAACTCTGTTCTTTTTCAAGCTACTCTTTGCCAATCTCCATTTTCCAACTTCACTCATGTCTGTTCCTTCCTCTGGACATCCTTCTTTCTAAATATCTTCCAATGTGGGGACTCAGGTCTGGAGCCAATATTCTAGCAGCATTCCACTAATTGCAATAATATTTTCTAACGCAACAGGGGTCTGGGTCAATGTTCAGTATGCAGAGTCCAGAGTTTTTGTGGTGCTTATTAATTAAGCATCGAGTGGGGCAAGGGGCTAGATGACTTCAACAGTCCTTTCAACCTTAGAGTCTATGGGTCTAAGGTGCTGACTCCACTAACAGGTGTGTATGTTTTCCTTTCATTAGACAACTCGCTTGTTCAGGAACATGGCTAAGACCATCAGTTCACTAACCTACCATCAGCAGGTCCAGGGAACGCTTCCTACGTCTGTGGCAATGCACACCTCCTCCCCCACTTACTTCTGTGCTGAACGCCTGGCTCCAACTGGCAGGATGCCTGCCACAGCCATGAGTGTCTGCAGACACAAAACACTGAGAGTTTTGTAAAAGACTGGATTCCAAGTCATCAAACATTCATTTTAATGCTTGTTTATCCATTAAATAAGTATTAGGTTGTTCTAAGTACAGAAAAGACCCTCATCACATCTTTCTCTTTTTTTTTTTTTTTTTTTTTTTTGGACAGAGTCTTGCTCTGTCACCCAGGCTGCAGTGCAGTGGTGCAATCACGGCTCACTGCAACCTCCACCTTCTGGGTTCAAGCAGTTCTCCTCCCTCAGCCTCCTGGATAACTGGGACTGCAAGCGCCTGCCACCTCACCTAGCTAATTTTTGTATCTTTAGCACAGATGGGGTTTTGTCATGTTGGCCAGGCTGGTCTTGAAATCCTGACCTCAGGAGATCTGCCCGCCTCGGCCTCTCAAAGTGCTGAGATTACAGGCAAGAGCCACCATGCCCGGCCTATCTCCTCCTTTTCTTCTCAGGGTCTGTGAATATGTATGGGGGAAAAAAGCACAAACACGGATCCTGCTAATAATCTGGTACTCGAGCGGTTCCAAAGGCTCCCCAGTGGGAACCCGGTCATGAAGGAAGTCGGAGAGCCTGTCCTGGGGCCAGGAAAGGAAGGCATTTTCCAGGAACAGAGAGGTGTTCACAGCCTTCTGTGACAGCCCAAAAGGGGCCCAGACTCCAGGACTTAGCAACCAGCTCTCCAGACACAGGAGCATTGCTACCACAAGGCAACTGCTTAGACTCCCGCTCAGATCCTGTAGCAAGCCTTCTGCAGATCCTCGGACTGTCTGAAAAGCATAATCCTACAGGCAGCATCAACTCTGAGTTAGGTTCATCCCATGCAAAAAGCGAAGTCCATACTTCCTACAGTTAGTGCACGGTCCCTTGAAGAAATTCAGCAAGTGCTAGCTCTCTTCCCTTCTCGACAGCCAGCCGCTGGCTCCTCCAAAATCCTCCTGGCATAACAGCTCTAATTGCTCTCCTGTTAAACTGAGGGATACTGGTGGCTACCAAGGACTGATGCCCATTTGAAATAATTTGCTACTTCCCCAGCAAGCAACTTTCCATTTAATAAGAGGCAAAGAGTCTATTCCTAAGTCCTGATACCCCTTCCTTGGAGAATCTTCGTCGTTCACTGTGTCCTTCCTTTTTCTCTGCAGATCTCCAGTTTGAGAAGAAACTTGCAATTTGGAGAGGCGTGCCCTTCTCCTAGCTCCTCACCTCCCTTGATGTGTCTCATCTTCATGCTAGGCTTATGGGAATCTCAGAAGGTTACATCGAAACACTAGAAATCAGCCAGGGACAGTGGCTCATGCCTGTAATCCCAGCACTTTGGGAGGCCGAGGCAGATCGATCACCTGAGGTCAGGAGTTTGAGACCAGCCTGGCCAACATGGCAAAATCCCATCTCTACTAAAAATGCAAAAATTAGGTGGGTGTGGTGGTGGGAGCCTGTAATCCCAGCTACTCAGGAGGCGGAGGCAGGAGAATCACTTGAACCTGGGAGGCGGAGGTTGCAGTGAGCCAAGATCACGCCACTGCACTCCAGCCTGGGTGACAGAGCAAGACTCTGTCGAGAGAGAGAGAGAGAGAGAGAGAGAGAGACAGACAGACAGAGAGAGAGAGAGAGACAGAGAGAGAAAGAGAGAAACACTGGAAATCAGGAAGGGAATGATGACAAGCGATACTTGCAAGCTGTCTTTGAGGCAAGATCTGCTTGAACTGGGTTCTGTGTATTTTTTATTTATTTAAGAAGCTGCTATTTAAGTTGAGGTGGAGCGTCTCTCTGGCTGCTTTCACTGCATATACAAACCCAGAGGAGAAGACAAACAACGGGAGCAGCTACCTGGCAGGGATAGAGGCGGCTTGTATCGTCCCCTCTCCTGGTTGCTAAGCACCCAGAAATTCACAAGCAGCCTTTGATAGGAGAGAGTAATAGGCAAGGAGAGATGCTCATCCACAGAAAGGTTCTCTGGGTACTGGGAAGGCAGCCTGGGTAAAAAGTGCTCTCCAAGCTGGCTGGGAAAATCTGGATGGAAAGGAAAAGGTGCCCTGTTGCACTGTACCTTATGCCATCAGGCATCTCTTGATTAAGCTGACCTGGCCATGGGTAGAGTGGTCACCCTCCATAGATGGATGGCCGATCCCACCACAAATGCTGACTGAGTTCTAGAATCATGAGAAGTTCCCCCTGAATGTGTCTAGCTAGCCAACGCCAATTGTTCAGTGATGGTAAAGATGGTCCAAAAGACTCATCACCAACTGTGAAAGAAGATGGGTCAAGTGATAGCATTGTCCTCGTGTATCCCACTTTCAGTATAAAATGGAATTCCAGTTCTCGGGGGTGATGGACACGTAGCCATTCTGTTTAGAAACTCGGGGAGGAAGGTTTCTGCTCTGGGATTTTATGCCCTGAAGTGCTCAAGGAGAACGCTATGCCTAGGAATTTTAAAGGATGGGATTGAGCGGGAAGCATATCGTGTAATGCTACACGCACAGAGGACCCCTAGGAACACGTGAAGCACCTGCTGCCCCCCAGCTCCACCCCCCGCCCCCCACCAACACCAGGCACTAGCTGAAAAGGAAGAAACTTGAGCAGGGCTGAAGGCTTTCTGCTTTCAAGCCTAAACTCAGTGCTACCCTTACCTGACTTCATCCTCTCCGCAAGCGGCCAGCAGGACCCTTTAAAACTGTGAGTCCGGCCGGGCGCAGTGGCTCACGCCTGTAATCCCAGCACTTTGGGAGGCCGAGACGGGCAGATCACAAGGTCAGGAGATCGAGACCATCCTGGCTAACACGGTGAAATCCCGTCTCTACTAAAAACACATTTAAAAAAAAACTAGCCGGGCGAGGTGGCGGCGCCTGTAGTCCCAGCTACACGGGAGGCTGAGGCAGGAGAATGGTGTGAACCCAGGAAGCAGGGCTTGCAGTGAGTGGAGATTGTGCCACTGCACTCCAGCCTGGGCGACAGAGTAAGACTCCGTCTCAAAAACAAACAAACAAAAAAAAAAAAAAAAAAACAGGCCGGGCGCGGTGGCTCAAGCCTGTAATCCCAGCACTTTGGGAGGCCGAGACAGGCGGATCACGAGGTCAGGAGATGGAGACCATCCTGGCAAACACGGTGAAACGCCGTCTCTATTAAATACAAAAAAAAAACTAGCCAGGCGAGGTGGCGGGCGCCTGTAGTCCCAGCTACTTGGGAGGCTGAGGCCGGAGAATGGCGTGAACCTGGGAGGCGGAGCTTGCAGTGAGCTGAGATCCAGCCACTGCACTCCAGCCTGGGTGACAGAGCGGGACTCCGTCTCAAAAAAAAAAAAAAAAAAACAAACGTGAGTCCAACTATACCTCTGCTTACAGTCCTCCAGGGCTGCCCGTCTCATTCAGGGGAAAATCAAGGCCCTGAAAATGGTTTCTAAGACTCTGCCTAGCCTGCCCCTGCAACCGCCTCTCTGGGCCATCTCCTCCCATCTTCCCCGCACAGGCTCCACACCAGCAACCCTCCCTCACGCACTCCAGCCTTCTGCGTGGCCGGTTCCTCTCCAGCAATTTCTCACCTTCTCAGGAGTTTGCTTAAATGACACCTCCTGAGCCTTCTTACCCTATTAAAGATTGCAAATCCAAATATCTAGCATCCTCTAGCATCCCATTCCTCTAGCAGCCTCATGTCCCTGTCCTGCTTTGCTTTCCTCCATAACCCGTATCATCCCCCAACTAAATATACAGCACACCAGTTTGTTCACCATCCATCTTCCCCCACTGGAATGTAAATTCCAAGAACGCAGGGATTTTTATCTGTTTTGTTCACTGCTGAACCATCAGGATGTTAGAACAATACCCAGCATATAGCAGGAACTCAATACATATCTGTTTAATCAATTAATTAAAGACCTATCCTCCTTTGCAAGGGACCAACTCATTACTTTGAAAGCCAGTAAGTGATGAGAAAGCACCTGTCCTGCTTTTTCTGTCATATGGTGTTTCAGGGTAACCAAACTGTTGATGAGACAGCATTCTTCTTTATAGAAGAATTCCAGCTACTCAATGCAAAAGGAATGACAGAATCAGAAAATGAGCATTTCAAGCTCTAATGAAATAATGGATCTGGGCAACAATTGTCGATGGATGTGAAAACCATCAGGGGAAAGGCTGATGGGGCCCCAGTAATAGATGAAGGATGAGGCTGTCGATCCCGGAGCCCACCCACCCATCTCAGCATCAGAACAGGAAGGGGCATAACCACAGCTGGCACATCCTTGACACTCCCTTCAAAACAAATGGAACCTGAATCTAACTCCGAGGTCACAGAAAACATGGAGGATGAAGGAACAAATTAAAGGACAAAATAAGGAAGCAACCAACCAAATCAAAATGAAGGACATTCTGCAGGACAACAGACCTAGTTTCTTCAACAAACAAATGACATGCAAAATGGGAGGGGGAACAATCATAGATAAAAAGGGATTTACAACACATACAAGCAAATGTAATGTGTAGACTTTATTAGAATCCTGATTCAAACCAACCGGCAAAGATATTATTGACATAATAAGGGAAATTTACACATGAACTGAATATTAGATGATATTAAGGATCTCTTGTGTTTTACTGTTATTATTGTCTGGAGTGATAGAGGCATTTGGCTATACATTTTTTAAAAATCTTGTCTGTTAGAGATGCATGCCAAAGTATAGCCAACCCTTGAACAACACAGGTTTGACCAGCGTGGGTCACTTACATGTGGATTTTCTTCCACCTCTGCCACCTCTGAGATGGCAAGATCTAGCCGCCCTCCTCCTCCTCCTCTTCCCACTTCTCTTCCTCAGTCTACTCAACGTGAAGACAAGGAGGATGAAGACCTTTACAATGGTTCACTTCCACTTAATGAATAGTAAATATATTTTATCTTCCTTAGGATTTTCTTAATGACATTTTCTTTTCTCTAGCCTACGTTATTGTAAGAATACACTAAATAATACATACAACATACAAAATATGTGTTCATCGACTCTTTGTGTTATCGGTCAGGCTTCAGGTAAACAGTAGGTTGTTAGGAGTTAGGTTTTGGGGGAGTCAAAATTTATGTGCAGATTTTCAACCACCCAAAGGGTCAGCACCTCTAATCCCCATGTTGTTCAAGGATCAACTGTACTTACAGGTGAGATTATATAATTGCTGGAATTTGTTTCGAAACAAACCGGAGCATGGGAACTCGTTATCTATGTCTCTTTGATTACATTTGAAATTTTCCATTCTAAAACCATTTAAATATGTACAACTACCTGTCTTATAGATGAACTTAATGAGGTTAAAAAAAATTCAAAGTACCTAGAATAGTTCTGAGCACCCCATCAATTCTGGCTGGAGGTCAAGTACTAGACGCCGAACAGACAGTCATTTTAGGACTATTGGGACTTGCCTCCCTTCTAGAGAATGCATCTCTGCCTGCAACCAAGCCCAGGCACTGCTGACGTCTAGAGTTTTCTCTCTTGCCTGAGAACCCTGGGAAGGCTAGCCACCATTTTATCTGGGATACCACTTCCCTTTTCCATGTAAGGCCAAACATGTCCCTCTCATCTGCCCTCTTCCCCTTGGGCAGCTCCTCGGCCCCTTAGATGTCCTTTAACCACAACTAAACATATTATGTAATAAATCTGTGAACTTGTGTGGAAAGTATTAAAACTCGCCCTTCGATGTCTGCTGCTGATTCTAAGGGGAAAGGGAGGCTAATTTTTCTTGAATTCCAGGCCCTTAAAAGGCAGGTAATATTGTCCCTGATTCCCACATGAGGAAACGAAAGTGCAGAGAGATTGGGGAAGTTACCAAATCACAGTGTTCCCAGTCATCCTAGCAGGACCTATCTGGTGCCTACTTTGAGTCGGACACAGCTCTAGTAGTAGGTACTGTAGTTAGCCCTGTTTTACTGATCAGGGAACCGAGGCACAGAAAGGTTAAGTAGCAAGCCTAGTGGTGGGGGGGGGGGGGTGGGCAGCGGTGGTGGGGCAGGTGGGGGTAGCGCTTGAGCTGGATCCTGACACTGAGGGGAATGGGCTCAGGCGGGGAGAAAGGGAGTCCTGCTCCCAGCAGAAGATGGTGATACAGGGTGAAAACACACACTGCACATAGAGCATGCATCTCATTGCACCTGCTATCAACAAATGCGGTGATTACACATCTCACGGATGATAAGTAAGGTGACCACATGTCCCAGCTGGCATGGACCAGTCTTTGTTCCCATATAATCATGCCACCTTTCCTTCTCAACTGTGTCCCAATTAGGATCATAAATTGTATGATCACCTTCCATCATAAGCTCTTGTGGGGTAAGAAAAGCACATAATAGCCAATTAATACCCGTTGAATAAAAGGTTAGTGAATTTTTTTCCTATGGCGACAAACCTTCCTGGAAATGGAGAACTAAGTAATGGTCTCTGCAGTTTCCTTGGTAACTCTCTAATTCTGTGACCCACAATCCTTTCCTAACTTCTCCTCTCAGACTTAAATATCCACTCTGCACCCAGTCCCCTCCGTCATCCCACAGCATCTCTCGAGGCAGTGAAGTGGACCTAGGTTAGGGCCAAACACAGAAACTCCTGCACTCTTCCTTTGTCACTCGTAAGTCAGAGACGCCCCCGGACACACCAATCCCATTGCTTCCCTCGCTCACAGTAAGCCCTGCTCTCTCCTGGACAGACGCCAGTTTCCTGTCTGCAAATATCCCTGCCATTCAGAGCTCAGTCCTTCCTGATGAATCCCCTCCCAGCTCCTCACCAACTCTGCTGTCTGCTGCCACTTCTGGTCCCAGGAGGCCCCCAGCCAAGGCTGGCCAGTCTCCCTGGCCCCACCCTACATCCGTTCTCCACAGACAAGGTCCATCAGGGGGAGTCTATTCCAGTTTTCTCCAATCTTGGCATTTTGTAGTATCTAATTAGCTTCAGTCCCTCATTTGTGCCTCATCTCCTTTCCGTTAAGATAATCCCGTTTCCCTAATCCTATCACTATTCTGGCTTATTGCCAGGGAAGAGTAGCTATCTTTATGGAGTCAGAGATAAAGACAAGGGAAAGACGGGAGCCTCATCTTAACGTTGGAAGCCATCTTCCCAACTTCTCTCCGGTCCTCCTTTCTTCCTAACGTAGGATAGTTGGACATATTATTTTAATACTTGCATTTTGAGCTCTTCAGAAGAAAAGCAGACATAAAATTGTGAAATTATATTATCATAATTAGTAATATTAATTTTTAGAGCTAAGAATTTGGGTTTGATTCATGGCAACCATATGGCACTTATTGGACAAGCACATTACTACTTAATTAGAGGACCAAGAGCTCCTGGTGACGTGACAAGAGTCTGGAAAGGCTGCCTTTTAAACTGGCATTACAGCAGGATACAGCCTCTGGCTCAGACTAGCAGGAAGAACCAGCAGCAGAGAGGAGCAGGCCTTTGGCTCTCCCAGGGCCCCTGCTGCTGAGGTGATAATGAGCTTTACTTCCCTGTGCTGAAGCTCCCAGTTGCTTCAGGTCCTGTGAACTGCCACACACAATGATTAGACTGCAGTCATTAGGGTGGCACTAGCTGCTGCAGCAAACACACCCCAACACCGAGGCAGCTTCTGGGCACAATAGGAGTTTATTTATTGCCCACAGTCCAAAGCAGGAACAACCCTGCATTCACGCTCTTCCACAGTTCAGTTCAGAGACTGGTCTCTGTCCTCCCATAGGGCCCTGCGGTCATCTGCATACGGGTCTTCCCTCCCCAGGGCCATGGCATGTGCTGCTGGCTCTGTGCTTACTGGCCGTGCCCTGTGCCGCTGCCTCTGTGCGTATTGACCGTGGCGTGTGCCGCTGCCTCTGTGTGTATGCGCCGTGCCGTGTGCCGCTGCCTCTGTGCGTATTGCCCATGGCGTGTGCTGCTGCCTCTGTGCGTATTGGCCATCCTCCCAGACTTATCACGAGGGGCTCTTTATCATAGGGTCACAGACCAAGTGGAATTCTCTCCGGGAGGCCTTCCTCTCCTCCGCTATCTGAGATCGTCGCACGCCCCTCCTCCACCTGTTATCCTACTTTTTGAAAGCACTTACCCGTATTTGAAAACCTGACTGACTTAGCTGTTTGCTTCATTGTTTTCTCTCTTCCCACCATAGCACCAGCCTTGTCTATGCTATTCTTCACTGCATTTCCAGCACTGACAACCCCTGATGGGCACTCAGAAAATATCTGTGAGGAAAAGGAAGAGAGGGAGAAAACGAAGAAGGAAGGGAGGGAGGAAAGAAGAGAAAGAAGACTCAAAGAATCTAAGTGATGTTCCTAAGGTTCCCTTCCCAGGAAATGGCGGAACCTTGTGGAGTCCCCACATCCCCACCTGTGAGCTTTTCCACCATGGATTCATCCTGACGGACTCCCTGCAGAATGCTCATCCCTCCTCACATGTGGAGAGAAGAGGCCCACAGACAGCATGTGGAGATGGCGTGTGATCCGCCCCACTCCCTCCTCCAGCCTCCGATCTGTGAGCTGGCTGGGGTGGGGGACTCAGGGGAACAAAGGTCCAAGGCTCAATCTCTATGGGGCCAATGTGCTCAGTTCCAAGGCAAGTCCTGTTCCATAAGACACTCCTCTCACTCTGGCCCAACAGCTACGGACTGTATCGCCCTGACAGGTCAGGCTGCCCCTGCCCTTCCCTGGCCTTCAGAAAATATATCAATTAACTTTCCAGACCCAAGTCCACCTCACCTATTCAGGGATCCCCCAGGGAAAAGACGTTCTCAGCAATCCAGTTCGGCACATGAAAAGCCAAACAGGCTCTGAGGCCATTTCTCCCTGCCACAGGGCACTGTGGAGATGGGAGTGCCCAAGTGCAGGGACAGTCCAGCCCTTCTGCCTGCCTCCAAGGGCAACACGTACCCTCCCAAGCAGCGGGGGGGGGCCCATTCTCATGCCCACCAACCCCCACCTCAGGACCCCTGCAGGCCTGGAGTGCCCTCCCTAGAATCCAGGGGCCTGGGAAGCAGACCTCTAAGGCATATTGTGGTACGTACTGAGGTAACGTGTCCTCATCTTCCTTGCTTCCCAGTGACCGTGGGAGAGGAAAGAGCAAAAGCACAGGCAGGAGACAGCTCAGTGCCCCCTCCATGGCCTGCCAGCCCAGGCTTCTGGACACACTCTGCCCTCCCCAGGGAGCAGGAGCCAGGAGACGTCCACCTCAACTCACTCACTCTTCAGTCGGAACATAATGTCTTCACAAGGGTGACTCACTATAGCAGTGAAAACTGACTAATTATTTTGATCTTCTTGAAGTCATTTGCCTCATTAGTGAATATTCTCCATCACGGGCCAAGACCCTGTCCTGCAGTCAAACTTGGTTCCGTCCACCAAGCACGAAGTGGTGGGACAGCCGGGCCTCTCTCTTTTCTTTAGGTCATGCTTAAGGTCCTCTTTCTCTTGCTCCAAAATGGATATTTCCCTCTACAAACCAGTGTCTGATCTCAATCACGGCAGAGCAGAGGGCTTATCCCCCTTTTTTCATAACCCTGATCATGCCAAAGCCATGACACCATGGAAAAAGAAGAAGATGGCAAAAGTTCCACTATCCAAAAATGCAAAACGTTCTTTAATGACTCAGACCTGGCCAAGCTGAAATCAAGTCTGAGATTCACAGATGTAACTGCCGGCCATGGTTGGACCTGAGGCTTTCATCTTCTAAGCATCTACTATGAGCCAAACGTGAGGTTAAGTGCTGGGGATAAAGGAGTGGAAAAAACCAGGCAGAGAGCCGGCCACGACTGAAACAGGGGAGCCTCCTGTTTCAGGGGAGCCAGCCCTGCTCTTCTGTGTCACTCTCCCTCAACCCCTCAAGCTCACCCCACCCCCCCTTCTGCTGTCCACAGTCCCCAGATGGAGCACCATAAGTAGGTAACGTGCTCCTCAATCAACCTGTCCTAACAGAATAGGTCTTCATAAATAGCAGAATTCTAGAAGCAATGCTGTACATGAGTTCCATCAATGGCAGAAACTTCAGGCACGGAGTCCAGGAGGCAGGAGACACACTCAGAAAAGGGCTCACAATGCCCTCAAATAGTAGCAGCAGAGTCCACACATAGGCCTGATTCCGCCAGAACCAACAAACGGAGGCTGGCAAATGCCAGCCACGACCTGACTTGAAGGTCACATGCTGCAACCACATGCTCCACTTCCTGGTATTTCTGCCAAATCCAATTCGGTGACCACAACATGATAGAAGAGACCTGTTATGAAAAGGTACACCATGTCTACAAGCTTGGTTTGCAGCGCAGAAAAGCCACACAGCCAAGGAAGGGGCATGAGCAGGTGCTTAGACTTGGGCCTTCCTGAGGACAAGCATGTTTTCTCAATCATGCTTGTGAATATCCTCAGGCCAAGCTCAGATGCGTAGCAAATATCTGAAGTGATGTACTCACACGTTTCAGCTTGGGAACAGATCAGAGAGAAAGTTGAGAGCCACATGAGACAATATCATTTAGTCAACTCTGAGTAAAATGACATTCATCAAAAGTAAAAAGCTGTGCAATCCTGGGTGGAAAGCCTTGGTTTACAGTTCACTCAAGCAACAGCACACAAAAATTATATTGCTGCCTCTCCAATTTCTAAAACCTGACGTTTCATGAACTGAGTGTGGGATCGATTTATAGAGGTGGTGCACTCAGCTACTTTCAAGCACTGAAGGACCTGAGCTCTTAACGAGGCAAAGCACAGAAAAATGTGTCATGCTGAAGGCGAGCGGCTGGACTGTGGATCCCCTCCCCAGCAAGGACAGGTGTTGCTGTTCAGTGTGTCATCACAATCTCTGACTCATACCAGGGCAGAGCAGGAACTCTTTGCTCTCCAGGAAGCCTTAGAAAGGCCGGGGCATCCTGAGGCTCAGGAAGCCTCATTTTCCTATTGGTTCAGCAACAGGAAAAGATGAAACCAACATGTCCATCACATCGCCACTAGCATCTCGTGAGGTTCTCATAAGACCATCAAAGAATAGCTTCTCACCCTTCCCAGTTTGGGTACCCCTATTGCAATGAATCCCTAGCATCAGGTTCCTGCTAGGCCCATCTCCATCTCTCTGAGGACTGAAAAAAATCAAAGCCAGGTTAATAGTAGGCCATTTAAGATCACATAAAATGACCAAATACCAGTTGTGATACACGAGGTCTGAAGGGAGAGTTGGAGAAATTCAAAGGCTGTTTACCCACCCGTGGTGCATTCATGTGTGTTGTTTTGTGCCTCCATTACCTTAATCTGTTCACAAGCCATAAAATATCACTAAATGGCATATTTTAAAGCCTGGGCTCTAAGGGTTGTGTTCCTGCAAAAAACAGCCTTGCAGGAACTCCTGGCTACAGTAGGACCAAGTAAAGGCATTAATGGGAAGATCAGAATACTAGAGCCACAAGAGACATGAACAATCAGCTAGTTCAACCCCTCATCTTCCAGGGGACAAAAACCGAATTCTGTGTCCCCATCAATCCCCTAACCATCTTTCTACCTCTTTTGATTCATCCTTCAGACAGATACCCAGCAATATTTCTAAGAACAATTGTGATCGTTTTACTCTTCTGATTAAAGCTCTCCATCACAGACTTCAGGATCTAGTTCAAATTCCTTAATATAACCCAGAAGGCTTTTAATGATCTGACCTCTGCCTTCCTTGACGCTGTGCATCTGTCCAAGGCCCTGTAACACAACCATGCACACATGTACACAAACAACCCCCCCACACACACACACAAACTGACCTACCTGCAGTTCTTGAAATATCCATTGTGGGAGTTTTGCTTCCAATATCTCAGAATAGTGTATATTGGACCTACCATCTGAACATAACTATTACTTAACAAAAAATTAAAAATACCTATTTGCATGCACTAGAGAGCAACTCAAAGCAGGCAGAACCTGGGAGAAGGGAGCATTGGATAAGTTTCTGGGTTTCACATTTTTTTTGGTTGAGAGTAGAACTTAATCTGTAGTATATAGAGTGATTAGAAACTAGATAGAAATCTGCAGGGTCAGAAGGGAGGCTGGAAAATGGAAGGAGCAAATGGTTGGGGCAGCTGGAAAATGGAAGGAGAAATCCCCAAAAGGAGAAAGCCTCAGAAGGGATGCTCCAAATTCTGCATATAAACTCCATCCAAATGTGTGGCTGACTCCTGAGCTATACATGCATGGGGCAGATTCCAAACAACCCATCTAAAATTAATAGAACTGATCAGAGATTTCAGCTTCTGCCCACCATGGAGGAGACAGTTTGGTGTTTGAGTTCAGTCAAATTAAATGCCTGCTAAAATAAAAAGTTAACACTCTCCAGAGAAACATAACAGAATCCATAGGCTCTACACTAGACCATCAACAATGTCTAGAATATAATCAAAAATTACTAGACATAAAAATATGGCCCATACTTAAAAGAACAGGCAATCAGTGGAGACTGACCCTGAGTGAGTTAGATGTGAGAATTAGCAGACACGGATTTGTCACACACAGTGCTCTGTCATCCATGCCTTTCCCATCACTAGATAACTCTTACTCATCTAATCTTAGGAATCAACTCCTCTCGGAAGCCTTCCCAGGGCACTTCATTCCTCCTGATCACTCAGGAACTTGTTATCTAATTGTCTAGTTACTTGCCTGCTTCCTTCTTCTGCTTTCTTGAGGGTAGGGAGTGGTTCATTTTCATCTATAACATCAATGAACAGCAGAGGTTTGATGATAAACGTGGGTTGAATGAATGAAACAAAGAATGAAGAAACTGAGACTGATAAAAGCTTGAGTATTGTTGACTCATGTGTCGCCCTTTTCTACCTTGCTCACATTGTCTTGAAAATGCTTGGGTTCTTTTTCAGTTACTACGTCTGATGTAGGTTATTTCTGTGGCAAGGAGGGCACAGGCACTGCAGAGATGTGCTCACATCCTGCACACTCCCACACTCAGAAGCCTGCTGCCTAGTCTTCTCCCTGATCCCCACTCTTCCCAGGGTGAGTCTTATTCCTTCTTAGCATCAGTTCCAACATGCCTACTAATCCTTTTAGACTAGTTAACATAATTTCAGCTAACCTTTATTGAGTGTCTGTATGGTGTGAGGCAGGCACAGTGCCAAGCATTTAACATATACTAACCCATTTAGTCCTCCTAACAACCCTATGAGGGATACATTATATTGCTGCCATTTTATATATGACAAAACAGAGACTGTGAGAAGGTTATTGACAAAATTAGTAACTGACAAATTCCTTTGCCCACCGTACTAGACAAAGAGCAAGACTTCAAGAGAAGCCCATTGTTCCTCCTTGTTGACACTCCTTAGGTATCTCACTTCCAATTTAGAGGCACTTTGAATGGGGACAGTGTGTCTATTCACCATGAAAGTCCTAACAAACGCCCAAGGCTATATGAAGAATTGATCAAGCAATGTAAAGTTAACCTGAGCACATGCTGCTTGCCCATTCTCTTTATGTTTCTCTTCCCTTCCAAAGGGGTGTGAGTGATAATGCCAAAGAATGACTACTTAGGGTGGAGGCCTCTCTCTGTTCCCGACTGGAGCTGGTGAGGAGGGGGCCAAGCTGGAGGAATACCAGTAAACATGGCACAGAAGCCCATCATCCCAGCAGCACTGCTGGGTCAGAATGTTTGCTGGGTCTAATGGGACTGGAAAGCTGAGGGCTGATGTAACACATTTCCCCAGAGATAATCAATCTTTGAGAAATCACTGGAGCACTAATGGGATTAATGGATAAAAGACAAGTCTTTGAAGTTTCAGCCTGTCCTGTTTCATCAAAAGCTATTTCTTCACTAACTATGTGCCCTCTGCACGTGTGCCATTTCCATTATTTCTTTTTGCTCTCTGAGTATTTATTAAAGTTTGGCTTTCTGGTTTTCCTTTATCTTCTGGAATTCTTTCTGACTATGAGAGTCAATGTTAAAACTCAGTTAAACGTAATTGTCAAGATAAGACATGGGAGATCTGGAAGTCCTAAGTCTGAGTCTAGCTCACCTACCGCACACTGTGTGCTAGAAACCTTTGAAAGTACTTGAACTTCAGGCTAATGTGCGTGCGCGCGCACACACACACACACACACACACACACACACACATCTGGACTCTGTCCAGAAGTTTCTTGAAAGGTAATGTTCACTCAACATGCATTTTCCACTTAAACAGAAAATGATCATCTTAAGCCAGGTTAAGTTCATCCAGGTTTCACTGTCTAAAGCTGGGCAATGCTCATCCTGCCATTCACCACTCTTTTAGTTGGTAAGATTGAGGTATCCAAGGTTAGGAAGTGACTTTCTCAGCACTCACAGCAAGGCAGTTAGAAAACTTTGATTCAGACCCAAAGTCTTTCTTGAGTCTTCGCTGCTTGGATCAGTGAGCCACCCTCCAAATTTAATACTTGAGGAAGCTTCGGTTACTTAAACCCACAGCAGCTAGAAAAAGAGAAGCAAGTACCATGGTGGGTCTGTTGCTTTGGGTAGTTTAGGGACAATCTGGAAAATCTCTCCTTAGTAAATCACCTCAAGAATGAAGTGTCTCATTAAAATAGTTTCTTATCACTGGATTTGTTTCCTTTTTCACAATTTTGTTTAAAAGTGCAGGTTTACACTTGATTTATTTGCACTGGCAGGAAGCAAGAGCAGCCTGTTTGAATCACTCACCAGAAACCTAAGACTCTACAGAGTCAACCCATGTTTTTGTAAGTCTTCCCAATTCCATAAATTATGGAATTCTATTAAAATGCTATCATGCGCACAATTAGTACTGCTAGTGTTCTTCTTATAACTGAAGTGGTTTTCCTCAAATCATTACATTGCTTATTAAAATGATAAAGGCATTGTCTCCAAATGCAACCAACAGTTTACAAGTCAGAAAGTGCTCACCAAAGGACTGGAAAACACACTCTTCTGCTTCTTGCCCCTCCCCACTTTAATAACGACGATTGCTACCACCGAGTGAGCTCTGACACTCTGTGTGCACCATACCTGCATTATCTCACGTATTCCTCCATTGCCTTGTGAGATTGGCATTGCCATGTTTCTGAAAAGAAAGGGGGTACTTAACAAGGTGACTTGCCCAAGGCCACACATCTTACAAGTGGTGGGGCTAAGACTGAAACCCAAGTTTGTCTGATTCCCCAGTCTCTGCTTCTAAACACTACTCAACACTCCCTCATTCTCTTCCGTGACTTTCCTGAGATACGAAGACAAGTTTTTAAGCGACATTCAGGCAAGTCATAGGTGCAGGTGATAACGCCAAAACAGCTTACCGAGGAGCACAGAGAGACAGGTAAAGGCGATGAGCATCTCTCCTGTTTAGTCTACAAAGAGTTCTAGAACTTTGAATTTGAAATGGACCTTAGAGATCATCCAGTTCAACTCTCATTTTACAGACACAGACTGAGCAACCCAGAAAGGCAAAGGGATTTGCCCTGGCAACAAAACCTGGTTTCTGCCTTCCCAGGTCTCCATGTTTTCTACACCCTCCACAATGCCTCATTCAGTGAACCATCAGCCTTCATGTGTACCCAGCACAGCCAGGCACTGTGAGAGAGGAAGGAAAGCAGACCCAGTGTCTGGCCCCAAGGAACGCAGTCAGGATTACCATCCATGAAGCAGTCATAAAATGGTGCAAGGGGATTTTTTGGGTTTTTTTGTTTTTTTTTTTTTTGAGACGGAGTCTCGCTCTGTCGCCCAGGCTGGAGTGCAGTGGCCGGATCTCAGCTCACTGCAAGCTCCGCCTCCTGGGTTCACACCATTCTCCTGCCTCAGCCTCCAGAGCAGCTGGGACCACAGGCGCCGCCACCTCGCCCGGCTAGTTTTTTGTATTTTTAGTAGAGACGGGGTCTCACCGTGTTAGCCAGGATGGTCTCGATCTCCTGACCTCGTGATCCGCCCATCTCGGCCTCCCGAAGTGCTGGGATTACAGGCTTGAGCCACCACGCCCGGCCGCAAGGGGATATTTTTAAAAGCCCCCACATGGATGACAATCAGGTCACATACATTCTGGGAATGGAGACTCCATGGAAGGAGCAGGGTCTTGCAGCAAGGAGGGTTTAGATAGAGGGAGGGAGGGAGGAGGGCCAGTCCAGGCCCTAGGGATAGAAGAAGCCACGGCAAGGTAACGGGCAGCTTGGTTTTCCAATTACGCAGCCAAACCTAAAAAAAAAAAAAGACGTCACTTTTGATATCTGCTCCACACGGGAACGTGAACTTTTTCCTCCGGCTGGGTTACGGGCCCCAGAGCCCGAGAAGCCAGCCTCGGATGCATGTGGCTCCAGTTATGTTTTAGATCAGCCACAAATAGCCCTTGCTTTGTACAGGGCCGTGACCCCGCCGAGCCATCATCATCACTGGAATGCCTCAGAGGCCAAGGGAAACACATGGAGCCGCCAGAGCCGTTGCAAAATCGATCCAAAATCCAGCGAGCGGGGGAGGAGCGCCTGACTCAGCCATGGTAAGCTCGCCTGCCAAAGTCTTCTGGTACCTGGACCACGCTGGAAGACGCTTCTGGATCCCATTCTTTCTGTGAACCTTCCCCACCGAAAGCCATTTTCCTTACCCCCACTAGAAAACAGAAAAGTGTACCCAGGAGGTACCCACCAGGGGGTGATAAGAAAAGCCACACATCTTGTTTCTAGGCTATCAAGAGCAGGGCGGAAGCAGCATCAGACGACAAAAAAAAAAAAAAAAAAAGCGCTGGGTGTGGAGTCCAAAGATTTATGCCCTGCCTTGGCCATTGACTTACTGTATGAACCTGGCCTGGTGCCCAAGCCATTCCAGCATCTGCTTCTTTATCTTTGAAGTGAGAATACTAATACTGCCTACGTCACAAGGCTGTTGTGAGGCTCAAATGATGGATGAGAAAATTCACTGTCAATTTTAAAGCATTATACACATTTCAGTGGTTATTTTTTTTTTTTAGATGGAATTTCACTCTTGTTGCCCAGGCTGAAGTGCAATGGCGTGATCTCGGCTCACGGTAGCCTCTGCCTCCCGGGTTCAAGCGATTCTCCTGCCTCAGCCTCCCGAGTAGCTGGGATTACAAGTGTGCGCCACCACGCCTGGCTAATTTTGTATTTTTAGTAAGATGGGGTTTCTCCATGTTGGTCAGGCTGGTCTTGAACTCCCATCAGTGGTCATATTTTTCATCAGGGAAGGCATATCCATGGGTTTTTCCATGTGCATGGGCAAATGAGGGGCAGAGATTATTCTAGTTTTAATGAAGACGTTCAAGAAGGCAATGGCTTTGTGCTGGTTCTCAGTGGAGTAGTCTACAAAAGCATACCAACAAGGAAATTTCGTCTCAGCAAAGTTCTCTGTTTAGGGCATGGCTGTCAATCTGGAAACGGCAAAGCCACTACTGACGGTAACATCACTATGGGCCAGGCAGTGTGCCAGGGGTTTTGTACTCATCATCTCCAACTCTCCTTGTCAGGAAGGCAATTTCTCCCCCAGGGCTCTTGTTCACCCCTCTGCTATTCACGGGGGCACGTCCTTTCCTCTCTCTGCCCCGTCTCTAGGTCTCCCTGTAGAAGGAGTAGCTATTATAACTAGTTACTCAGGGACATTCAGTGGGCAGGCTTACTGTGCCTCAAAGACACGGCCTCCTCCTCCTTTATTTGTTGTTTTGTGGCGATAAGAAGAAATAGACCATTGCCCTCTGAACTTTGCTTGTTATTCCCCCCAACTTTCTCTTGTACTCTCAGCCTCCATGTGGAAAGCAAACGGGGCAGACCTGTTTCCCTACACACAAAATCAGCATCCTCATCCAGGCAGGAATGACGGCTGGTGAGCTGCTCTTCAGAGCGGTTTATGTTCAGCGGGAGGGGACAGGGAGGCCTCAAATGGGAGGGGGTGGTGGTCAGCTGCTTGTGGAGCTCTAAGAAAGGGACTCCCTCTGCCATTTGGACATTGTGCTGTGGGAGTGAGATGTATCCTGAGAGGCGCTGGAAGGGAAGACAGGTAGACAGGAGCAGTTAGGCCCAAAACTAAACCCTGAACCCCTAACACTCACAGTAAATCTTCATTTTTATCCCCATTTCTACAGACGAAAAAACTAAGACTTACTGGTAAATGAACTGCCATTGTTGACCTTACAATCTAGCTGGAAACAGAAAATCAGAACATAGCACGAGAACCAAGCTCTGGTGGCAGTTTTAAGTGCCATTGGTCAGGATGGATTTTTTAGTGCTTCTGCTTCCAAACATCACTCTTTCAAAACAAAACACAAAGATACCCAACCACCACTTCTGCCCCGAGTCACCAGCAAGGTATACAAATGGGCTTGCAAAGTTTGATATACGGTCTCCAGCCTGGCTTTCTTTAGTCTGGGCTCAAAAGCCAGAACCGCTGGGGGCCAGAGAGCGCTCTTTGTTTGCCAAACAGCGTTCTCGCACATCCCGTTCTACAGCACCGTCAGTTTGGCTGTGTCCCAGAAAAGTGCAAGTGACTTTTACAAAGCAAGAAAGTAGGCCACAGTCCCCATCATTTTTCATGGCTTGAGGCTCCCATTCCCTCTAGATTCATTTGCCTTGTTGAAGCATTTATCTCCGCTGCCATGGGCTCTGTGATAGGGTCTGGATTGCAGGGAGAGGTGACAGGCGGGGCCCGTGGCACAGCCACACTGGCACCTCCACCAGCCTTCAGCAAAATGACAAAGTGGGCCAACCAAACTGGCCTTCAGAGCCTCACACCACTCTCTATGCCCCTGCTCTGCCCCTGTCTGGAGCCCTCTGTCCTCTGTGCAGCTACCAACAAACTCCAGGAATAACTAAGTAGCATGCATTGCCCGGTCTCTCCCCTCCCAAAGACCCCTTTCCCATTCCACCACATCCACATCCTTGCCTTTGGCAAGGTCTTGTCAACCACATAAGCTGTTAATGATAATTATTCTCTCCTTCCATTCTTGTGTTTATCACTGATAGATGGCTACCAACTCAAGCATCTATTCAGCATAGAATAACCAGAGCTAGCCAGGTGCGGTAGCTCACACCTGTTATCCCAACACTTTGGGAGGCTGAGGCGGGCGGATCACAAGGTCAGGAGTTCGAGATCAGCCTGGCTAACATGGTAAAACTCTGTCTGTACTGAAAATGTACAAATTAGTCAGGTGTGGTGGCGGGCGCCTGTAGTCCCAGCTACTCGGGAGGCTGAGGCACGAGAATCACTTGAACCTGGGAGGCGGAGGTTGCAGTAAGCCAAGATCAAGCCACTGCACTCCAGCCTAGGAGACAGACCAAGACTCCATCTCAAAAATAATAATAATAAAATAAAACATAACCAGAGCTACCATACTGAATTGTTGCTACCATACCAAATCGATACTCTTTCACTGGAAAGCAAAGAAATTTGCCATTTTAGTTACTCTTTGCAGCCTTATCTTAAATGCGCAGTTTCCATTAGGTGTTTTGAAATATTAAAAAGTGCTCTCTGGCCACCATTATACCTATTATGAGACCCCAGCGTGTGGGAACTCCAGGCTGGAAATTACTGTGATAATGGGTCATAGTATTTTTCCTCTTAGGGGGCACTTGTATTTTCCTTAATTTCCTAATGTTCTTCAAGACGCAAAGTACTGGATCTCAAATCATTAGATTTCAGGTAGCAAAAGTGGAAACATCAGGGAACTGGGAAGGCTGCAGCAGGCCCTCGTGGCGGCCCCTTTTTGCCAAAGCTATGAGCCGTCCGAGGATGCAGGGTGGCAGATGTTTGGTCCTCTTTGAGGATCGGAGACAGGAGAGAGAAGGTGAGTACATGTCACAGTTACCATGTCCGTTCATCCACTGAGTGTCTGCTACGTGTCAGGCCATGTGCTAAGCAAATAAACCATCAACTGTGCCATGTAGGAATCTGTGGATAGGGCAGGCTTCTCCCATCTCAGAAGAATAAGCAAAACGTACCACTTCTGGCAACCCACCACTGGAGAGCATGACAGAGCATTAAGATCTCCCTGACATCACACTAGGGCCACAGCCACACCCAGCACAAATCCAGAGAGAGGCATATGGGGCGGGTGGTAACGAGCTCCTTAAATAGGATCCCAGCAGGACAGTCCAGAACAGAAGCAATGAAAACAAAGGAAACAAGACAAGAAACTGCCTCAATGCCCAGCACAGAGCAGATACTCAAAACAAAACTTGTGGAATAAATGGATGGACAACACAGGACTCTTGTTTTACTTACATGAAATAAGTCTAGGCTGGGTGCTGTGGCTCACAACTATAATCCCAGCACTTTGGGAGGCCGAGGAGGGTGGATCACCCGAGGTCAGGAGTTCACCACCAGCCTGGCCAACATGGTGAAACCCCATCTCTACTAAATGCAAAAGATTGGCCAGGTGTAATGGCACACGCCTGTAGTCCCAGCTCCTCGGGAGGCTGAGGCAGGAGAATGGCTTGAACCCGGGAGGCGGAGGTTGCAGTGAGCCGAGACTGTGCCATTGCACTCTAGCCTGGGCGACAGAGCGAAACTCCCATCTCAAAAAAAAAAAAAAAAGAAATCTAAAGGAGATAAACACCAATAATAAGCTATTAATTTTTCTAGTTTTAATCTTTACCTCTTATACATACATTTAATTTATTTATTTATTTATTGGCAGGGTCTCACTCTGTCCTCAAGGCTGGCATAATCACAGCTCACTGCACTCAACCCCCAGACTCAAGCAATCCTCCCACCTCAGCCTCCTGAGTAGCTGGGACCACAGGCACACGTTACCACGTCCAGCTAATTTTTGTATTTTCTGTAGAGACGGGGTCTCGCCATGTTGTCTAGGCTGGTCTCAAACTCCTGCGCTCAAGCAATCCTCCCACCTCGGCCTCCCAAACCGCTGGGATTACAGGCATGAGCCACCATGCCTGGCCTATACACATAATTTAAAGAGTCAATTTGTTCCAAAAGGTTCATTGAAGAAAAAAAATCCACAGTTCTCTTCTTACCCCCTCCTCCCCAACCTGCCCCTCAACAGCAATAACCTCTTTCAATTCCTTAGCTGTTTCTTTTGGTATTTCATTCCATATTTTTAATAATATGCTTATGTAGCCCCTTAGTGATTTTTAAGGTTTTTTCTTCATTATAGAAGGTAAGGGTTTAGCCCTCTTTCACCTCTTCCCTATTCTCTGCAATAGTTCTGTCATGATTTAGTTTGGATCAATTTCCTGTGTCCACTTTATCACGACTACGAAGGGCCTCCTCTTACACTCTCCATCCGCCCCTCTTCTGTGTTGGCCCCCATTTCCAGGATCCTACATTTCCCTTGGTTTACTCCCTCCTTATGGTGAAGAACTCCAGTAGCCTCCTGAGAGAAGGTGCATCAGGGCTAAGCTTTATTTTTTTCTTTTTGTTTTATATTTTTACCTAACTGAAAATGTTTCTCTTCTACCTTTTTGCTCGAGTGATAGTTTCATCAGATATAAAATTGTCAACCGGAAATCATTTTTCTTCAGAACTTTGAAGGCAATTCTCCATTGCCTTCTAGCTTCCCACACTGCTGCTGGGAAATCAGGCTGATTCCTGACCTTTTGTAATACATTTCTTCTTGCTAGAAACTTTTTTTTTTTTTTTTTGAGACACAGTCTTGCTCCATCGCCCAGGCTCAAGCAATCCTCCCACCTCAACCTTCTTCGTAGCTGGGACTACAGGCACGTGCCACCATGCCTGGCTAATTTTTTGTATCTTTGGTAAAGACACGGTTTCGCTATGTTGCCCAGGCTGGTCTCAAACTCCTGAGCTCAAGCAATCCACCCGCCTCTGCCTCTGGTGCTGGGATTACAGGCGTGAGCCACTGCACCCAGCCTAGAAACCTAGATCCAATTGTCCCTACTTTTCTGAGATTTCACAAAGATGCACCCTTGGTCTAGGCCTATTTCATCTATTTGTGAGGGCACCTGATGAACCCTTTCAATCTGGATACTAATATCCTTCTGTTCTAGGAAATGTACTAGTACTGTCTCATTGGTGATTTCCTCCCCTCTGTTTTTGTAGTTATCTCTTTCTGGAACTCCTAGTATTCAGACATTGGACTTCCTGGACTGGTTGTCTAATTGTCATATTTTTTTTACTCCTACTTTCCATCTCTGATTTTTTGCCCTACTTTCTTGGATATTCTCCAATTTTGTTTTCTAACCACTCACAGCACTCAGTTATTACATTTCTTAATTATCAATTTTTTAATTTTTCCCTTTACATACCAATCAGCTTCTGTATCCGGGATATAATATCTTATCTCTCTAAAGACAGAAAATAATGCTGGGTGTTTTTTTTGTCTTTTTTTTTAAGTTTTCTTCTTGTATATTCTGATTTAAATAGGCATCCTTGGCTTGTTTGCTTTGGTTTCGAATTTCAAGGCCTTCCTAAGATATTTAGGGATATTTAGGGATCCTTAACTGATGGACCTTATTTAAGAGAGAACCACCAAAACCTGATGGGACTTTCTGAGCGCAGGTGTGGCTTACGATGCACTAGGCTTTGCTCTAGGGCCCCGTGGCTGGAAAGCCTTCTTGGATAGATCTTGGGGTCCCTCTAGGGCTGTCTTCTTTAGGCTGATTCACTCTCTCAGAGAAAGACATTCAGACCTCCTGCCCAGAGAGTACAGGCTTATGGGACAGCCCTCTGAGAGCAAGTGGGGGATACTCCAGAAGTCTCAGCCCTGTATTCACCTGGGGCGTGCTGCCCTCAATTGTGCCAGTGGCGCCCCCAACAGACAGCTTCCACTTCATCCCCACTAGAGGACATTCCGCTTTATCCTCCAGTCCTCAGCGGAAATGGCGAAGAGTATTAGTTGCTAAGAATAGGAGTAGGGGTCTGAGGTCTAATTACTTTTTTTCAATGGACAGATAAAATTATATGTATTTATTGTGTACAACATGTTTTGAAGAATATTTACATCGTGGAATGACTAAATCTAGCTAATTAACACATGCATTACCTCACATAGTTATTATTTTTGTGGTGCGAACACTTTACATCTACTCTTAGCATTTTCTAAGAATACAAATGTGGAACCAATTCTCCAGTTTTTAGCCCCATTTCAACAGTCACTTCCAAAAATACCTGATACCACAATTTCCAAGCCTTTTGGAGGTTGTGAGCTGCAAGTTTAATTGTGTCTCAATTTTCCCCACTGCCGCTTAGGATTCAGCTCTCATACAGTACATGCAAAGTCTGTTACTACGTGTCCATCTACTTTCCAGCTTTCCCAGCCGCCACTGGGCTGCGTGAAGGCAGAACTTCTCCAGTGAGTTCAACATTCAGCTCCAACTTTAAGCCTCCACCATGGCCAAGAAAGGCACTGCTATTGGGGGAGAAAGGGACATTCACACTGCTTCAAAAGGGTGCTAAAGACCACCCTCGTCCACGATGGCTTGGCTTGTGGAATTCATGTGTACTTGCATCTGACTCTCATGGTCTATGCAGAAAAACCTGTTTGAGGAACTGTTGACACCCACATCAGCTTAACTGAGGTTGGTCAAACTAAAGGAATGGGTAAGACCTCTGCAAAATCAGCAGAAAAGCAAAGCCCTATAAGCAACGTGTTGCAGCTGTATGGTTGTTAAGGACAGTGCCAAAGAATCAAGGCCAAATATGTCATCAAAGAGTATTTCAAATACAAAAAAAAAAAGAACAAATAAAAATCGATTCCATATATATGTGTATATGTATACATATGTGTATGTACATATGTGTATGTATATATGTATATGTATACATATGTGTATGTATGTATGTATGTGTATGCATATGTGTATGTGTGTATATGTATATGCATATGCTTGGTGATGTCTTCTTTGGATTCATTTTGTCTTTGTGGTTTATGCATTTTTTAACAATTTCTTTACCATCACGCTAGTGTGGTTTTGGAAGAGAACATTCAATCCACCATATTAATCTGCAGTTTTTATGCTACTAGTTTTTTTCTGATTTCCATGTCACCTTATTCGATTTTTATTTAAAAGGTACATATGACATATTTTTATAGTTTAATGAATAATAAAGCAAACTTTCCTGTAACTACCATCAATCAAGAAACACAACACTACCTTGACTTTGCTATCACCATTTCCTGACCTTTCTTCACGGTTTTGCCACTTAGGTATGTGTACCTTAAAAGATAGCTTCACTTGGCCCATTTTTAGCTTCATAGGAATGGAGTCCTGCCAAACACACGTACCCTTTGCAGTGTTTCTTTCACTCAACCTTAGCTTTGTCAGATTCCTTCTTGTTGTGTCTACGCTGCAGATTTTTTTTTTTGCATCTTTACTCTTTAAGGAAAAATGCTTTATAACAATAATAAAAATCAGAGGCATTGGGGAACTATGGAGGAGACAGGAAAAGAAAGATAAATAATTTATTCAACATTACGATGAAAAATCCTCAGATTCAAAAATACTTCTCTCAAGCACGGAGCATAATTAAACTCTGAAAACACGAGAAAAGCACCCCTAAACTGGCTTTCCAGGGACATCTGGCTCATCCTCCCACCTCCGGTGGCTCTAAGCTAGTCTAAGTGCCCATCTTCACTGGGAAAGGGGACACCCTCATTTGAATTGGTGATGTCTTCTAAGAGGTGGTCAGTTTCTCCTTTCAGCAATCCAATATGCTCTCTCGCATAGCACTTCTAAGTGAGGCACAGCCCCAAGTGACATGAGGCTCTAAAACTGGTAACTCCTTATATAAGGAAAACTGACTGAGGTCAGAAATTCCTTGACAAACAATTGAGTTATTCTAGTCAGTTCCACAAAGCCCAAAGAATGGTGAGAAAAATGACAATAAAAACTCATTTTGCACAGAATTCTGAAAAAGTCCTTAGGATCCTTTAGGGCAATTCTATTTTTTTTTTTTCTTTTCATATAGGGAAACTGAAGCCCAAGCGAAGTAAAATTGTGTGTCTAAGTGACAAAGCTCTCCAGGTTGCAGTCTCTTCATCTGTGGAGGAAAGGTATTCCAGTACGTGATCTCCGAGACCCTGAAAAGCACTAACAAAACTCCTGTTGTCCACAGGTCCATCAATCCCACACCGAGGGAACCACTGTCGTAGAAAACGTTTCTTCACGCTCCACGTTCTCCACGCAAAACAACGCCCATGACACACCAGGGGTGTGACTCTGTGTATGTGCGTGCCTATGTGATTGCAAGAGAATTATGTCTGCGTTAGAAGAGTCTTCCCACAATGCCAGGATTCACCAAGTGAAAAACTCTTTCATCTCCCGATAACAAACAGAGAGAGACGGCACCTATACCCCAGGAAGGCAGGATGGACCCCTTTCGGAGCACAGAGCCGGCTCAGGAGACCAGCCTGAGGGAATGCCCCACTGTGGGGAGCTTTGTCGACACCCATACGATCATCGTGAAGCTCCCACCTACCCACTGTCCTGCGGGGAGCTTCTGTATCATTGGCAAGACAAGGCTGATAAATGAAACTGTGAGAAAACAGTAGAAAGCAGCACACTAAACTCTCTGATCAGACATTCTGTGCCTTTGGAGCTGAGAGAAGGAAGGAGGCAGCGTAGGCAGCAGTCATCAGAGAGGGGGGCGTTCTAGGCTTCAGTTTCTCCCCGTTTATGAGTCTGCCTGGTAAACCTTCAGTGACTTCTGCCCTGGAGCCCAGGACTCTCCACTAGGCAAATCCCAAGGCCTTGGAGTTGTAGCTGCAAACACAGGACTCCAGGTTGAGACTCCTGAGCCCTAACCCCACGCTCTTCCCTGACCCACACAGGCCCGGTTGAGGAGTCTCCCTCATTGCCCCTGTTTGTTAAGTGGGCGCCAGGCTGCTGGACACAGCTGGCCATGACCATGGTGAGTGGGGCAGGGAGCAGGAAGATTCTGTGTGTGCAGGAAGGAAGCAGCTCTGTGCCTTGGAGGTGGTGTCCTTTCGATAACCTGGCAGGTTTTGTTTTCTGACCGCCCACTCTTTGATTGCCTTTCCAAGTGTACCATCCCCTGTCCCTCCCCGGCCAGGCTCTGCAGCATAGGCTGGAGTGGGATGTAGGATTTCTTCGTTGTTTGTTTTTAAGTAGGGCCTGTCACTGGGGGAAGATGACTAAGCCTCCTTTTGTCAGGAAGAACCCAAGATTTTTAAACAGAGAAGCTGGAGGAAAAAGAAATCCTCTGGGTGGACCTGTTGTTGGATTTTATACAGGAAATCGCTCGAGTGAGAGAAGAGGCCGGGAGTGTCATGGGGGAGAAGATGAAGTCTTATTTTTTTCTTGCATTTTAAAGAACTTCTACCCAGCATTTTGGGAGAAAGAGAACAGAGTGTGGACAAAGGGAAATAAATGTCCAAGGACGGGTGAAAGCTGCCCCTGTGGAGGTAGAGCTGGGTGAGACCCTGTGATTATTTAGCTTCTCTAAGATCGTTAATATTTCATATTTTGCCAAGTACATTCCAACTCTCTTATTAATGATCTATGCCTGTGTGCTCCAAATAGACAAGGCAGGCACCATTTTCTCCATCTACCAGGAAGGAAAAGTAAAGATGAAATGAGGAGAGCCTTTTCCCCCAGGGGGCTGCCCCACCCCACGCAGAGGACAAAGGAAAACTGCAGGGCGGAGGCCTCATGGTCCCTGTCAACACAGCCCTGTCCTTCCTACCAGCAAGGGATTCACTCGCCTCTCCCACGACTTAGCCAAAACCAGCTCCAGTCACAAAAGGACAAATACTCTGAGATTCCACTTACATGAGGTTCCCAGAGTGTTCAAATTCACAGACAGAAAGTAGAATGGTAGGTGCCAGGGGCTGGGGGAAGGGGGATGGGAACTGACTGTTTCATAGGTAGAATGTTTCAGTTTTGCAGGAAGAAAACAGTCCTGGAGATGGATGTGATGGTGGCACAAGAGCATGAATGTGCTCAATGCCACTTCAAAGTGGTTACAATGTGAAAGTTATCTTATGTATATTTTACCACAGTTTAATAAAAAAAAAAAAAAAGTAGCCTCCACTCTAAATTGGAGAAACAGTCTCTGTAAGTGGGAAGTTTCTATGAAATGAGTGTCGTCTTTCGTTAACCTCAAGGAGAAGGGCCGATTCCTCAGGCAAGTCCCAGTAGGCTTTGCAGGAACAACAGACACAGACAGAGAGGACTGAGAGGAAAATCAACGGCTCCATTCACTCAGGTCATTAAAATTGATTATTAAAGTTAGATCAGAAATAAGCCTGTCTCCCAGCCCTTCGCTCTGCTGGTCTCTGCCGTAGTGACCACCACTGAAAGGCAGCTGGATGCCCAAAACTGTTTGCTTGTTTTGCTTTGCTTTGTAACTAACTCCTTGAGCCTTCACTTCCCAATTTTAATTTTTCTGCCACCATTCCCAATCTCTAGGATAATCCAGTCCCAGTATTACCAATACAAAGTGCTGTAGGACACTCCGGACCAGGGCGACCTGCCAATCTTTCCTACAGGGCACACCGGTCCTATGGGTGAGATGGGCAACAGAAAGAGGAGGAGGAGAAATGAGAAACGAGGTACTTCCACCTTCTGGTTCCGTGTCCTGACTTTTTTGTGTTACTTGAACTTGGCCATCTTATCCAAGTGCTATGTGTTGTTTTATTTTTATTTCTTAATTTTTAAATGTCTTTGTTTTCCAAAATCAAAGTTCCCAATAAGTAGGGTATAACTTAAGTTATAAATTGAACCGTGGTTGACAGAGACCAAAACAACAGGGATTCCCCATGAGAGACATTTACTTCCTGTCGCCCATGGAAACCCTCCCCCAGCCGTCACGGCCTTCTGAATGGTTGCTCCACCACCTGGAAAGGGTCTTTAGTCTGCATGATATGAAATGGCTCCTCACCGTGACGGCCTCACGCCTGCAGAGGGAGAAAGGGAAAGGGCAGGCGTGCCTGTCCCTTCAAGGGCACACACCGGAAGTCACACGCATCGCCTCTGCTGACATCCTACTAGCTAGAACTTAGTCACACAACCTCACTAAGCGACAAGGGAGGAAGAGAACCATAGGTCTTCATTCTAGGCAGTCATGTGCCCAGCTGAAAATTCCATCACTATGAAAGAGGTAGAGAACGAACACAGGATAACAGTCATTTCCGTCACAAGTGGTGTCTGTGCCCTCCTTTGTAGGAACAACCCCTACATTAATGTGCATGCCATAATGTGGTCCATTGCAATGTGGCTATCTAGGGAAAGGCACAGTTGACGTTTTCCTGAAACTAAATGGCCATCACCATAAATAGCAATGAGACTGAGTTCCAAGTTTCTCACACTAGTCAAGGCACTAAAAACACCAGGGTTTAAAATCTGCCCAGATAGGCTGACTGTACATCATCCGCCGGCTGCCACACCTTTGCTTGGTTCGGATCTCCCAGAGGCATACTCTGTCCCTGGGGTAGTTCAGATATGCCTGGCAAGCATTAAGCTATTGAAATGGCCTCTGCCCAGCCCTTGGCTCATCCACCCGTGCATCAGAATGGATTCCTGAGGGTCCCCTGACCTATGTATTTGGGATGGAGGAAGACAAGCTTCGTTTGTGTCTCCGAGAGTAGCTTGCTACCATGCATACTTTTTTGTAGCACTCTCATCATGATGGAGGCCAAGACAAGGTAAAAATCTCCCTTCTTCATCAATACAAAGCCATTTCTGCAAGCCTGGCTCTCTGCCCAGCTTCGCGACTCATTCTATGACAAGCACTTGTTCTCTAGCTGAGACGCACCCAGCCTCCCAGCCAGATGCCTTGGCCTGGCTACTGAAATGTATATGATAGGGACAGAGTCCAAAACCAGTGAGTCTTCTATGCAGAGTTGCTTCTGAAAAGGGAAAGGCTATTTCTGGTTCTGCTACTCCAAACCCATGCAAATGCCTATAAAAACCTGTAAAAATGGCTCCTCAGTCAGACACCCATCCTGCCATCTCAAATCCCTTTTTTTTTTTTTTTTTTTTAGCTACCACTGGTCAACCAGTGGTGTATACGAAGAATCCTGACTATGGTAAGGGTGGCTTCAATTTTATTCAGACCTGGGCAAAAAAAAAAAAAAAAATCTTACTGTGCCTCAGTTTCCTCTTTCTGTAAAGTCAGGGAATTGGATGAGATGATCTGATCTGCAAGTTTTCTTTTAGCTCCAATGATCCATAAACACTGATTGCTACTGAGCTGAGTTGAGCTGTGGCCACAGGAATCCTGTACCACTTGTAAAGTCTGTTATGAACAAAGTTCATGAGTCCAGTAGAACTCAGGGAAGCTGTGACTGCCATGCTTCTCCGTAATTGTCAAAGACAGACCAACAGTGAACTCAGCGAGAGGAACCAGCCAACACAAAGGAAAGCATGCAGGACCCAAAGACACAGGCTGCTACAGGCCTTGGCACCTGCCCAGAAGTGGCATTGACCACTATTTTTACATGTCACCTTCCCAAGAGGCATTTCCCAAGTGCACTGTACCTTATACAGCACTCTACTAATGGAAAAGATTGTTATCAGAGTGAGAAAATAAGAGCCGTAGAGACAGTTTCCCATCTCGACTTCTCAAAGAAGGAGAAAAGCAGAAGAAAACTTGTGGGTTAAATGTTGATTCTGTGTCATTGTCTTCCAAACACCCAGGTAAATAAGTATTCGTTGCATGCCAACCCACACACGTTTTTCGCCAAATGCCCCTTTCATCAGAACTCACAGAAGCAATGAAATGAGCCTTACCTATTTTAAAGCCACCTAACTTTCTAGAGGAGAGGGAGTGCACTGCTGTTATCAAAGCTGCTTTGGAGCCTGGGAGCCCTGTTAGGGAATTAAGAGGGCGGAATATCATGATGTGAACAGGGCTCTTGTTCTTCCTTGGTGAGCATTCCACATTCTGGGAGCGTGAAGCTTATCCTGGAATGCTCCTACTCTGTCTTCCCTCTGCCCTGTTCCCCAGGTAATGGTGGGAGACTGGGGAATGGAGGTGACATTCAGTCCTCTTGAGTTCCGCTGATGTCACTTGATAGACACCCGCCTTCTACCTCTTTCTTCCATGCAGTAGCTCTTCTAGAGCCCAAGGACAAGACCCATCCTACTCTCCGTGTTATTTTTACAGTGCAGCCAGACACAGGCTTATCTCAACCTGCAAGCTCCAGGCCAGCCAGAACTGGGACCGTGTCTCTGCTCCTGACCAACATGAAAATTCCTAAGCTGATACAAAGGGTTGCCAGCCAGCCCCTCTGGGAGCTGCTGCTCTTGCTGCCCAGATTCCATGAGCACAGCCAGTCCCCATGCTGGGTCCTTGACCCCTTACTAGTGCCTCTGGGCCTGGACACCCCATCCGTCACTAGTTATCATAACCTGGATCCTCACCCTTGCTTCCTGCTTCCTGACCAGTCTTGACTCATAATTCCAGTTTGGTCATTTAAACTCTGCCTGCTATCCAGATTCCCGGGCTACTGGAGGTGCTGACGTTCTACTTCAGCCTGGGCCCCAGGTCAGACCTCCAGCTCCAGCAGCAGCCGTTTCCTGGGGTGTGCTCCAGCCTGGGCCCCACACAACCAGCAGCCCTTTCCTGGGGTGTGCTCCAGCCTGGACCCCACACATGCCCAGTGAGAGCTGGTCTTCCTTACTTGGGGTTGGCTCTCTTAAGTCTGGGTCCCTCCTTCTGCCCTCAACTAAAAGAAACTTCTCTCACCCTGCATTTCAGGTCACTGTCTCTTACTCGAGGGAAGTCCCAATCTGAGTTCTCTGATAGGACAGACAGTTAATAAATGTTCAGGAAAAATGATACTGTTGAAAACCAGAAAAGTCAGTAGCCTGCTCTGTCCTGCTATTGGCATTTGTAAAGCGGGACTGTTCACAGCAGTAGAGCATTCCTACAGCCAGGATTTTCCTGAACTCCAGCTTTCCAAAACACCATCCAGCAGAGATAAGTCTTGCAATCGAAACATTAAACGGGTCTTGGGCTTTTTAAGTGAGTCCAGAAAGGACCATGACATTTCCCGTGATATTTCACCAGCCCTCTCTTTCTTTCTCTTGGCTTCGAGCCCCGGAAGGATGCACACTCAGCTTGATTCTTCACACTGGCCTGGCATGAGGCTGAACATGTGCACTCAACTGAGCATTTCCACAGGGTCACAAGAACAAAACGCAAAGCCCCAAGATGGGTCATAGCTGCCCTTTCTTCCTCAATGCCCTTTGTGAGTTCTCAGATCAAGCAAACTCATCCGTCTGTTAGTTAATTCTACATTAGCCCCAAATGTCATCTTGCAAGGTTTCTTCTGATGCTTAGGTGACCCCCAAGACCACATCTTCCCAGATGCAAGACATCACTTGCCAAGTCTTTACAGATGACCCAAGGAAAAATCAAATTCTCTGTGGAATCTCCAATGGAAAAGTCAAAAAACTAAACTGTTAGGGATGGTCCGGACAGGCTGCAAAGCAATGAGTCCCAGGGACATCCAACAGGCTGCCTATTGGACTGCATCTAGTAGCGCATAGAGCCAAGGAAGCACAGGTCCCAAGGCACCTCCTCCAGACCGCGGGGAGGGAAGGTACTTTGGAGGCCGAGGTGGAAGGACAGCTTGAGCCCAGGAGTTCGAGACCAGCTTAGGACAGCAAGACCCTGTTTCTTAAAAAACAAAATTACAAAAGTTTGCCGGGTGTAGTGTCACATGCCTTGTAGTCCCAGCTACTCAGGATGCTGAGGTGGGAAGATGGCTTGAGCCCGGGAGGCAGAGGTTGCAGTGAGCCGAGATCACGCCGGACTGCCCTCCAGCCTGGGTGACAGAGTGAGACCCTGTCTCAAGAAAACCAAAAAGATGACAAATTCAAAGTTCCTGGCACATAATACATGCTCTAGAATACAGTGGTAATCATCACTAGTATGATCAAAGTAAACGGCAGCTAGAGGGAAGATGTGACCCAAAACCCCTGGAGCCTGGTCAGGCCATGGAGAGAGTTTGGTTAAATATACAAATGTGAACAGCAGGGATTTCCATCTGCAATCTTTAAGCCATGGCTGGAAGACAAGTTCAGATGCCTTCTTGCCCATAAGTGGGATCAATATCTCCATGGCAGGTCTTTTCAGTGCAATATTTTAATATGAAAGACAGAGACAAAGTTTCCAGAAAGAACCGTCAGGCAACAGGGAGTTTAGTTCACAGGAGATTTATCAGAGATGTCTGTGGTTGTGTGAATGATTGGTTTGCTGCAGAGTGATATATTTAGGCTTTTTCCCACATCTTTCTCTACAGTCCCTTCAGAGATTTCTTTATAACATTATAATGCTAATCCTTTCAAAAATTTTTGAAAAATTTGACAGGTTTTACGTAAGTGTGCATGTATGTGTATATATGCATGTAAACATACAATTTTTAGAAGCCTAGAAGTTGCATAAATATACTGTATTCCCATTCCTAGCATCCTCCTGTTACCAGATGTACCGATGGTATATTGCTTTCCAACGGGATTCTGCACAACTGACAATGGTAATCCTAGGATTATGAACCAAGAACATGAAAGCTAAAATGTGAAGAGGTGGGTTTTTCAAAATGCTTCACCTGTGTGAAAACCTACTGCCTGTTTACCCCCCAAAATTCCCCCAAAACGTTTGAGAGAGTAGAAAGAAGTCTTCTTTCACTCTGTAATTCACATTTTCTCTCCTTCCAATCTGACCATCGTATTTTCATTAACTTCCTTTTACATTTTATCCTCAGATATATACCTCTTCACATCTTTATCTTCCCTCTTCCTCCAGTTAGTTCTGACACTCATTCAATCTTTACTCTCTCCACTCTCTCACCTTTCTGCTTTCTCCATCAATAATGCAGTTAATGGAAATTATCTAACATTTGTCACAAAGAGGCAACAGGTCCCTGGAAGTATTTAATAGCAGATAATTCTGGTGAAGCCCCAATACCAATAAAGCTAGATGTCTGCTTTGCCCAAATTTGGCATTTCACTCCCCAAAGTTGCCCAAGGAAGTTGTCAATCACTTTTCCATTTATTAACATCATACAGAAGCACACTGTCTGGAAGGAAGCCTGGCCTGGCTAAAATAGCAGAGTTCATTTCCACCGTCAACCTCTATAGCACGCTGTTTCTAACTTTCCTCTCTCTCTAGACAGCCCCACTTCATGAAATTTAATCTAAATTGCTCAATTCCTTTCAAGCTCCTGAAACATTAAACAAGCAAATCACAACATTTTGGGGGTTGCCACCCTCTCTCAGTGATTCGTTTGTTGTAATTGCCCTAGATACCATCCTTATCCTTAAGCCCTGAATTTACAGACCTAGAGATAGGGACAGGAGAAAGGATAGAGCTCGTATGGAGATATGACTTAGAGTGACATTGATTTGCTTTGATAATTGGAGGGGCTGGAGAGCTCTCAGGGAGGATATGTCTGTCCTCCTTTGCCTGTGTCTGGAAGGTCTCAGGCTGTCCTTCCGGTCTCTTCCCCGCTTCCCCCAACTCTCTGCCCTGCTTGGGTCCAATTAACCCTTTAGCAATTCACCTTGGATGATTAAGGGCCTGAAAAATCACAGCCAAATCATAACAAAACCCATTCTGCAGAAAAGAGGGGAAAGGGTGAAGAAGGCTATGTGAGTTTGGTTGTGTGGTGCTCTGCCCACCAGCAGGTAAACAGAATGGGGTATTGAGAGCAGAAAGCAATCTTTTCCAGCTGAATGGGAAAACCGATCATTAAGACTGTCAATAGCAGAAACACAGAATGCCTTTCCAATGGCTCTGCTTTTGTCTAAATCCTGCCCTTCCCTAGGCCTGTGCCCACCGCCTCTCCCACACCTTTCCCAAAGACCTCAGGCCTGGGGCTGCCCCTCCTCTGGCACCAGTGGAGGGAATTTTGTACCATTCATTATCATTTTTTATCCAAGTAACCTGATTCCTCAACCAAAAGGTATTTTTGAGTCCCTTGCCACATACTGCTACCCAATCAATATTTATTTGACTATGATGAGCATACAAAGATAATTCTGATTCTTATGCTGACGACAGCCTCACTCAAGTGCCACTTCTCAAGTGAAGCCTTTCCTGACTCCCACTGTAGAATTGTGGAGTCAGAAAGGCCCAGAGAGATTCTTGAGCCCTCTCTCCCTTCTCTCAACTACCATTACCTGCTTCTCGAACTGGTTCTTGTCTCCCCAGTCTGATCATAAATTCCTCGAGGGTGAGAACCTTTCCTTGCCCCAATCCAAACACGCCCACAACACCCCCACAGTGACCGGGAAGAGGGGTGATGCTAACCCCTCTCTTGTTTTGTTACCATCCCGGTGTTGAATTAGAAGGCACTCAATAATAAAAATAACAATACCTTCCATTTGAACGCCACACGATTTACAAAGAGCTTTTAAAAACATTATCTCTAGTGAGATGATGCTCCTCACAAAAAGCCTGGGTGTTAAGTAGGTATAATCAGCTCTAAGTGACAGATGGAAACTGAGGCTCAGGAGGGTTAAGTGACTTGCCCAAGGGCAGAGAGCCAGGTTCGCATTTCTGGTGTGGGATCAGCATTTTCCTCTACACTGCAGGGCCTCTCCAGGGACTTTAAAACATCCCTAGCATGAAATGACTATCAGGCAAATTGAGGCAAGAAAGACAAATTCCAGGAAAGCTCACTCCTGCCACAAAATCCCACACTTGGCCATACTTGACATTTACAGTAATCAAGATTTAATCTAGTGTTTTCCCCACAAGCCCATGGGCTACTTAAGCCCACAGGTACCATGCCTTCTCTCACAGAATGCCCCTTGCCCAGTGCCTAGTACACAGTAAGCACTCAATAAATGGTAATAAAATGAGCAAATGATCACAAAATAAATGAGCAAGCAAACACATGTATAAACCTACAACGAGAGGCGTGTTGAAGCTATAAACGTAACCAAGAATAGATTTCAACTCTAGAGGAATCCACAAGTGTAAGAAAAGCTGATTTCAATTTATAGAATTACAAATGTTTGAGATAAAACAGCTCTAACACAAGCAAAGACCCAGCAGAATAAACAAAGAGTTTTATTATTTAGCTCCAAAAGGCCAAAACCAGGAATTCTACATTGGAGAAAATGAAAAGAAAAAAAAGTTATTCAGGCAGAAAGCTCTTCCGATTCCAAAAGGATAAAGTAACTATAACCTTTTTTTTTTTTTTTTACAAAAATAGAAATAAACAAGCTTTACTAGAAATGGCTAGCTACAGGGAGAAATAGGACTTCAGCAAGTCAGAATTTAAAGTCTTGCTAATAGGTAATGACAGCAGGCAGCTCTTAGCAGCTCAGCATCTCCCCAACAGTTAAAACAGCCTTAAACACATACACTTTTTGTGCATGCTAATTGAGTTTTCAGTTTAACAATCTCTCCAATATAGTGCTGACCTCCTGTCCACCTCTAATACAGCAGAGGGTTGGAAATTTGCTCAGTTCTTTCCCTGCTATGTTCTCTTTCCTCCTAGAACCCTCTCCTGGTCCCTCATGACAGGTGTGGCTTTACTTCAGACAGACACGATCTACTCCCCACGAAGACCGGTAGGTCCTCCTCACTCTTTCATCCCTTTCATTCAGCAAGTCTCAAGTTTTATGATTTAGGGATCACTTTAGCAGGATGAAAAACTCCACAAACAATCTACCCTAAAACATTTTTTTCAATCATAATTTAAGACAAATGTCATCTTCCTGAGACAGCCCCCGTTTCCATGAAATACAGTGACCATTAGTCTGGGTTTTGTTTTTTCAGTAGCATGGGTAAAATATTAAAACAAATATAGTCACACCCCAAACCTAAACAATTTAGAGGTGAGTTATAAATGAATAAATTGTCAGGCCTCCGAGCCCAAGCCAAGCCATCGCATCCCCTGTGACTTGCACCTATACGCCCAGATGGCCTGAAGTAAATGAAGAATCACAAAAGAAGTGAAAATGCCCTGCCCCGCCTTAACCGATGACATTCCACCACAAAAGAAGTGAAAATGGTCAGTCCTTGCCTTAAGCAATGACATTATTTGTGAAATTCCTTTTCCTGGCTCATTCTGGCTCAAGGAGCTCCCCCACTGAGCACCTTTTGACCCCCACTCCTGCCGGCCAGAGAACAACCCCCCTTTTACTGTAATTTTCCTTTACCTACCCAAATCCTATAAAACGGCCCCACCCTTATCTCCCTTCACTGACTCTCTTTTCGGACTCAGCCCGCCTGCACCCAGGTGATTAAAAAGCTTTATTGCTCACATAAAGCCTGTTTGGTGGTCTCTTCACACGGACGCGCATGATATAAATAATTATTTAAATAGATACTGAATACCTGTCTCCCTTAGAAGGATGCCCTATGAAGGCAGGAACTGTGCGTGTTTTAAGCACTGTTGTGTTTCATACATGATAGGTGCTCGACAGACAATTTCTGAATGGATGAAAGCAGACCACCCTAAGAATGATCTTAGACTGAACTTTGGAAGTTCCGTGTTTATATGTCAAAATGATACCTTTCACATGGAATGGTGTCTCTTGTTTTCCTTACCTGGAATCCCAGCACTCCTACCATTGGTCCAGACAATTCCTCTACACCCTTCAAGACGGCACTCAAGCCCAGCTTCTTCCAAGAAATCATTTCTACCACTCCAATTCATGCTAACCACTGCCTTATTGGCTTTCTAATGATCGCACTACAGTCAGAATCCTGCAGAAAGCTCCTAATTTTCTCATGTGTCTTAGTTCTGTTTTCTCAACGTTTACAGAGGAGTGATGAGCTCTCCTGTATGCCCACATGGTGCTGACCACAAGCAAGGGAGCAGGGATCAGTTCATCTTCGTTTGACTGGACCAACTAATGAGCCTCCTGCAACCAATACCAGTGATTATAAACTCACAGTCAAATGTCTTCAGGCAGCTAAACAGTAAACTGAAGACACAACTTACATCATACAGATAGCAGGTAAATGGCACTGGGTATTGGGGTGGGGTGGAGCAAGGAAATAGCAAATCGAAAGGGTGGGCATTGGGGTGGGGTGGAGAGAAAAATCATAGGAAGGCTCTACATCACTAGAGGAGGTACCACGATCCAACCAAATCCAGGAAACCCCACATGAATGACCTTCTCAACAAAGTCCTTAAAATTTACCCCTAATTACAGTCTTGTATCTCCTGATGATGGGGATACATTCTGAGATATGAGTCATCAGGTGATTTCGTTGTTGTGTGAACATCACAGAGTGCACTTACACTAACCTGCATGGCACAGCCCACGACACATGCAGGCCCCACGCTACAGCCTCGTGCTCCCAGGCCACGGACCGTGCCTGTGACTGTATGGAACATTGTAGCAATGGTCGCACAACGATAAGTATTTGTATATCTAAACATGTCTAAACATAGATGAGGTACGGTAAAAATAATCTATAAAAGATAAAAAATGGCATACCTGTATAGGGCACTTACCATGAATGGTGCTTGCAGGACTGGAGGTTGCTCTGTGTGAGTGAGTGAGTGAGTGGTGAGTGAATGTGAGGGCCTAGGACATTACAGGACACTACTGTGGGCATTACAAACATTGTGCACTTAGGCTACACTACATGTATTTTAAAGATTTTCTAGGCCAGGCGCAGTGGCTCATGCCTGGAATCCCAGCACTTTGGGAGGCCAAGGCGGGTGGATCACCTGAGGTCAGGAGTTCGAGACCAGCCTGGCCAACATAGTGAAACCCCGTTGCTACTAAAAATACAAAACTTAGCCGGGCGTGATGGCGGGCACCTGTAATCCCAGCTACTCAGGAAGCTGAAGCAGGAGAATCGCTTGAACCTTAAAACACATTGTATAGCTGTACAAAAATACTTTTCTTTTATCCATATTCTATAAGCTTTTTTCTATTTGTAACATTTTTTTAACTTTTAAGGTTTTTGTTAAAAACTAAGACACAAATGTACACATTAGCCTAGGCCAGGATCGTCAATATCAAGGATCAGGATCCTTGGTCAGGATCCTCAATATCATTGTCTTCCACATCTTGTCCCACTGGAAGGTCTTCAGGGAAAATACACACGGAGCTGCATCTCCTAATCTCCTATGATGACAATACCTTTTTTTTTTTTTTTTTTTTTTTTCTGAGACGAAGTCTCGCTCTGTCGCCCAGGCTGGAGTGCAGTGGCCGGATCTCAGCTCACTGCAAGCTCCGCCTCCCGGGTTTACGTCATTCTCCTGCCTCAGCCTCCCGAGTAGCTGGGATTACAGGCCCCGCCACCTCGCCCGGCTAGTTTTTTGTATTTTTTAGTAGAGACGGGGTTTCACTGTGTTAGCCAGGATGGTCTCGATCTCCTGACCTCATGATCCGCCCATCTCAGCCTCCCAAAGTGCTGGGATTACAGGCTTGAGCCACCGCGCCCAGCCGACAATACCTTCTTATGGCTACCTCCGGAAGGACTTGCCCGAGGCTGTTTTACAGTTAACGTTTGTTTTAATAAGTAGGAGTATTCACTAAAATAACAGTTAAAAGTATAGTGTAGTAAATACATAAGTCAGTAACACAGTCCTTTATTATCAACTATTGTGTACTGTATGGAACTGTCTGTGCTAGACTTTGATTAGACTGTTAGCGCAGTGGGTTTGTTTATAACAGCACCACACACACGTAAGTAATGTGTGCCACTGCACCATTACGACGGCAAGAAGATAGCGAGGTCTCGGTTCCATGTTAGTTTTATAGGACTACCATCGTACATGTGCTCTGTCGCTGATCAGACCTTTGTTCTTTGTTTGTTTGTTTGTTTGAGACAGAGTCTCACTCTGTCGCCCAGGCTGGAGTGCAGTGGTGCGATCTTGGCTCACTGCAAGCTCCGCCTCCCGGGTTCACGCCATTCTCCTGCCTCAGCCTCCCGAGTAGCTGGGACTACAGGCGCCACGCCCACCACCACACCTGGCTAATTTTTGTATTTTTAGTAGAGACAGGGTTTCACTGAGTTAGCCAGGATGGTCTCCATCTCCTGACCTTGTGATCCACCCGCCTCGGCCTCCCAAAGTGCTGGGATTACAGGTGTGACAGACCCTTGTTATGCAGTGCCTAACTGTACGATCCACCCCACGTGGTCCTTGGGAGATGGCAGGAGGTGGCCTGTGTAAGGCACAGAGCTGCACACTGCAGCACTCATAAGCATTAGGCTTCCTCACCACCATTACGTGCCAGGTAGTGGCTGACCCTGCCAGACCAGGGACCTCCCAGCTCAGTGCTGCCTCCTCTATACGGAGTCTTGTCCCAAGGAGGCAGTGCTCCCCAAATGAAGGAATGCTGGAAAGGAGTGGATACCCTTCCCACATTATCCCTTCGAAGGGCCTCCTGGCTTCCGCTTTATGGTATCCTCATGCAGGCTGGGTTATTATGGCTCACACAGGACTGGTCACCACCCCAGCTGCCATAAAGGAAAGGGTCGAGCTTGAAAATGCAGTCTGCCTCACCCCACTTCCAGATAGATGGGGGCCAAGCGCTTTCAGATATACAGCAATCTGGGTGTCCACAGCTCTGTCTCCACACTCCTTTCCCCTGAGGCCAAAGTCTACCCAGGGCCAGACCCGCTAAGGAGTGGCCGGCTGCGTGGGCCAACCCTCTGGAACCTCGCAGCCCCCACAGGCGAGGAGCGTGAGTGCTCATTACGGAGCTTGCACCCCTTACGAGGTGACCAGAAAGGTTTCTCTTGTGGATCTGGATGTAGAGAAGTTGCCAGGGAAATGAAGACTGGATGGCCAAGCCCACAGTGTACAGAAAAGAGAGGAAAACACCGCACAGGAGCCTTGTGTCCCGGAAGCTTCTGGCAGGTCCCTTTGACATGTTTCCATGACCGACTTCCCTTCAAGAAATGGCAGCTCGCACCGTCCAGGGCTTTCTTCCCCGGTGAGCTCTGGCCAGGCCCTCTGGCAACCACATCAACTGCTCTGGGAATGCTAAAGTCAAGGCCGTAACCTTCACCTATCTCTGCTACCTTCCTAACCCTCCTCCAGATCCTTCCTGCGCCTCTGGAGCCTTGGGAAGTGCACAGACCTGCCAACGTCACACTCAGAACAAACTCCTCATGCTGGCCCACATAATTCAGCCCTGTCTGCCCCTCCAACCCCACTCACATCCTCCTTCATCTCCCTCCTGAGCAGCAGCCACAGTGCGCCCTGCTCACCTCGGGGTCCTGGCCCTGCTGTCCCCTGCCTGCACGCTCCTCCCCAGGTCTGCCCGCAGCCAGCCCATCTTGTCACCACGTCTCAGCCCCAGTGCCACCTCCTCAGAGAGACCCTCCCTGCCTACTCACTCCAGGTGGGCCCTCACCCTGGAACTCTCCATCTCATTATCTCCTTTACTTTCTCCATACTATTAATATTCACAATGCTCTGAAAGCATTGTGTGTATGAAGTTGCCAGTTGTTTACCAACTGGCATCATAAGAATGTAGGCTCCATGAGGGCAGAGACCCCACGCATCCTTGTTTCTGCACATCCTGCATTTCCAGCACCTAGCCTGGTACACAGTAGGCATTTAATAAATAGGACAGAATGAATGCATGAAGGAATGTGCTCATATCAAGTTAAATGGTCTACTTGTCAGGCAAAAGACCGCAGATGCACAGAACATAAAAGAATCCTCTAAATATACTCCTCTCCTAGATTACGAAAAATGAACAAACAGAGGTTAAGAGAGACAAAGACACTTGCCCAAGGTCACTCAGCTGGTGAGGAGGAGCAGAGAGAAGTCTGGGATGGAAACCTCCCAGCCTCTCGCCTGGTGCTCTCTCAGCCATGCCACACCTTGCCAGAATCCCTAGTCCACGAGCAGCTTCTCTTCTTCACATATTCATTCAGTTCTTTATTCAGCGAATACTCATCGAGTGCCTTCTGTGATTCGGGAACTGTGTTAAGAACATGGGCCAAACCAAAAGTGACTGGAAGGCCCTTAGTCTGCAATCCCAAAGAAATCACCCCACAGCCGTGAAAAACCGATCCTCTTGCTGGAGGGTCTCTGCCCATTCTGCAAATCGTCCACCTGCCGTGACTGTTCCCAGAGTGAGCTGGGGCCTGTCCCTGTCCCAGGACAGAGGTTCTCTGGTTATGGGACAGGTCCTCTGCCAAAATATGATGACAACACACAGCCGCATGGGCAGTGAGAGAGGGGTCTGCAGGGAGGGAACGCCCTCCAAAGCTCCTAGCCTGGTACACAGCACCAGGAGCTGCCTGGGTCACCGCTGGTCCACCGAGAGCTGCTCACCCTGTTTGGACTGAACTGTGGCAGAGATAAGTCCCTGCCGAGACCCCTGCCAAACCTGATTCACAGCACCCTGAGAGCCAGGGAGGAGGCCAGCCCTTCCCTGGATGGCCTTGGTGCTTAGGGAGCCAGAAGCCAGGGCATGTTGCATGAGGCCTGCTGTGTCCTGGGAGCGGCCTTACGCCCCCCGGCACCTCCTGTTCACACTCTGCATCCTCCCATCTTTAGGGGGCATATCTGAGGCCAGCAGGCAGCGGAGGCGGAGAATGAGGAGGCATTGCTGCTAAGCTGCAGGACTAAGCTATAATTGGAGGACTTCAGTGGGGCAAGAGATCTCCTCTGCCACGCATGCCACTGTCCCTCAGGCAGCTGTGCCGTAATCGGGTACAGAAGCCCACACTGTCTGGAGCTAACGGGCAAGGACAGCGGCCCAGTCAGGACCAGCATCCACACTGAAGCACACCTTCCTTTAAGAAACACTCTCTCTAACAGCCTGGTCTGGCCCTCACAGACACACGCAAGGCTCCAGCTGTACTCCAGGTACTGCACCGGATCTGTGTAGACGTGATCCCTTCTTGCACAGGGCTCGCTGCTGGTGAGAGCTGCAGACGGACTTTATTTGGAAATAAAGTGTTTGCAGATGAAATCATGTGAAAATGAGGTTATACTGGATTAAGGTGAAGGAGCCCTAATCCAATGACTGCCGTCCTTATCAGAGGAGGGAAAGCTGGGCACAGACAGAAAAACACCCAGGGGAGTGCACCATGTGAAGCTGGAGGCAGAGATCTGGAGTGAGGCACCTAGAAGTCAAGGGATGCCAGGCACTGCCAGCAACACTGGAGCCAGGGCAGGAGCATGGAACACGCTCCTCAGAGCGCCCAGAGAACCAATGCTACTGACACCTGGATTTTGAAACTCTGGCCTCTGGAACTGTAAGACAACAAATTTCTATTGTTTTAAGCCACCAAATGTGTGGTATTTTCACAGCAGTGCTAGAAAACGAATACGATGAGAGACACAGATGAGTAAGGAGGAGGCTGAACGTGCTTAGATGGGGGTCATCTAGAATGCTACGGAAACAGAGAGAGCAGCACCAAAGCCAGTCATGGAGCAGCAGAGAAAACCTCCTACCAGAAGGGACTCCAAGTCTGGGCCTTGGGGATTGTCTAAGTCCATTTGTGTTGCTATAAAGGAATACCTGAGGCAGGGTTACTCAAAAAGAAAAGAGGTGTATTTGGCTCACGGTTCTGCAGACTGCACAAGAGGCATGCCTCCAGCATCTGCTTCTGATGAGAGCCTCAGGCTGCTTCCTCTCATGGCAGAAGGGGAAGGGGAGCCCAGCATGGGCAGAGATCACAGGGCTGAAAGACCACGTTGGGCTTCACCTCTCTCCGGGATAACCTCTGGAACATTCCTCTGATGGGCAGGGAGTGTGGAAGTGACCCCGGCCTGCTGCTGGTCACTCTCTTACCTGCTCTCTCTAGTCGGTCTGTCAGAGGTGGGACTTGGAGCCACGTCCTGGCCTTCGACACCTTTTCCCACAAGGCCCGTCCCCATCAACCCTGCCCAACTGCCAGGGTTCAAGCATCTCCACATTGTGAGCTGTGTACACAGCCCAGTCCTCAGGCATAACTTCCACCACCTGCCACCTGTCTTCCCCCACACAACCAGGATCCATCCGCAAGCACAGGCCGCACCAAGGCTTGTGCTCCCCGGCCCTGTGAGGCTGGCCTGGCCACAGGGACCACAGCACTTCCAGTGAGATCTGATGACGCCTCGGTGCAGACACGAGGTCTCCTCCTGGATATCCCAGCCTTCCTTATTCTCGATGCCTGACCCTGTTCCTCAGGACTCAAAGACACCGGGGAGAGAGGCTGCCCCAGCCCATGTTTCTGACTACGTGCCTGAGAGCCCAGAGAGTAAAGCGCTGGGGTTTTTCCATTATTTCTGCTATGCATTTGAGGACGGGGTCTGCAAGTCGCAGGACAGCACCAAACGAACGACTCAGCAGCTACGCTCAGCTGTGCTGGAGTTCAGCTAGACCCCGTGAGAAAACAAGGAGTGGCCTGTATGAGCTCCCGGCAGGGGCGCCTGTATGAGGCAATGTGTTGGCTTCGGGACTGCACACAAAGACAGGGTCCCCTGGCCTGGCGCTCCCGGACCCCAGCAGCTCTGCCAGGCTCTTGGCAGCAGGCAGGTTATGGCCACACCACTCACCATCCATCTTGGAAAGGTCAAGAACTAAATTTGGAACTTGGCTTTTAGTTCTTTTGCATCTCTGAGTTATCTTGAGAGGAGGCTGAGGAAAAAGGTTCAGAGAGGAATGTGCCAGAAAAAAAAAACAGTACATATTTTAGAGACAAATATATCTGTCTAATCATAACAGTAATAATGATTGTGATAATGCCTCTACGTTTACATGGCACTTTGCATTTTTCCAGAGCATTTAAAAAAATAAAGATGGGGTCTCCCTCCATCACCCTGGTGTAATCATAGCCCACTGCTGCCTTGAACTCCTGGGCTGAAGCAATCCTCCCACCTCAGCCTCCCAAGCAGCTAAAACTACAGGTACAAGCCACCAGGCCCAGCTAATGTGTGTGTCTGTACATATATATGTACATTTTTTTTGGTAGAGCTGGGCGGAGCATTTCCATCTATATTCTCATTTGCCCTTGCCATAACTCAGTGAGGTAGGAATTATTATCTTTATTTCACAGCTGAGAAACCTAAAACTCAGAGAAGTGAAGTGCCAACGCCATGCCACGAGGCAGGGGTAGAAGTGGAACGACAGCCCAGGGCTATGACCTGCAGCTCAGCACTCTCTTACTACCCATCCCACATCCTGGTGTTCAGGCCGTAGCTCTATGATCTCCACATCTCCAGCAGGGCCCAGGGTGCGCAGGCAGAACCTGTGGAGTCTCTCAGCACGAGAGGGGGACTGCTGTCACCTGGGCGGGGCGCCACGGGGGTCCCCCACATGTTATGCTCTGAGCCCTGCCAACCACCAGTCTGACTGGGATCCCATGAAGGCCCCAAGTTCAAATGCAGACCCAGGCAGCTCCCAGGATCTGCTTCCAAGGTCTTAGTCCACCAGAAGGGTCCCTCAAGTTTTAAGCTTGTCTCAGAAAGTCAAGCTGATTCCGGGTTCCCTCACCCCAATGAGAGATCCTCATCTATTTAGGAGGAGGTCTGGGGGCCTGTTTGGTTGAGGATCTCACGTAACATGAATCACCGATCCCTGGGAAAATATGGCCACAAAGCCAAGTCTACCTCTCAGGTGGCAGCAGATGAAAAAGCCTCCCCTTTGCCTACCTCTTATGCTTTCCAAATGGCATGGCCTGGGGGCTCCATGGCATGCCCCTAGGACTCCCACAGACACCACCCAGCCTGGGGACATTCACTCCCTCCTTCACTGTTGCTCCTCCCCTGGTCCTCTTGGTAAAAACAGAAGTGCACACACTGCATAAACTCTAGGTGAGAGCCTGATAATTAAGGCACCGTATTCAAAGCAAAATACCTCTCCCATTTTCACCTTAGTTGGGGGCCACACAGCACAGCAATTAAAAGCACAGACCTGGGAGCCACACACCCAGGCTGGAATCCCAGCTCCACTGCTTCATAGCTATGCAACCTTGGGCAAGTTAGTTCATTGGCCTGTGCCCCTTCCTCATCTTTAAAATGGGGTGATTATAAGAAAGGTCTCATGGGGTAGTCGAGGGGACTAAATGAGTTAACACATGGACCATAGTCAGAGCAATGCCAGCAGCATTAAGGGCTGACGTTATTGCTGCTATTATTATTAGTCAGAAGGCGCCAATCCAACAACTTCAATCATACAGAAACTAGAGAGAACAAAGAGGATAAAGGAAAAAAATAGCTTCTAAGAAGCCAAAATCAATGTTATAAAACCCATAAATTAAAGCTAATGCACTTTATTCATAAGTAAGCCCCGCAGGTCCTCAATCGGAATCTGTTTACTCTAACTTTGCACATAACTGTAATGGACTTGATCAACTGATTCCCAAACCCGCAGGAGAGAGGGGGGAGCAAATTAATCCGGCTGGTGCTGGAGGAGGCTGACACCCCACCAGGGAGGTGCACGAAAGGCGCACCCCAAATCTTCCCCAGGTCAGGACGTTCTGGGACCCTCTGGGGGTTGCTTAGTTCTCCCGACAGCTTCCCAGCATTACAACAGGTGCAATCATTGAAATTCCTAAGAATTGTATAGTCCCAGAAAAAGGATGAAATATGTCCAGATTTTTCTTTTAAGGATCCAGGGATTTGTATTTTACATTCTGGAAAGACTTCCTTCAAATGTACTTAAATTACAAGAAGTTTGGTACATGAAAGGGGTTCTATTACATAAACAGTGGATTTATTTGGAATATTCCCCCCCCCCCAAAAAAAAATGAATGAAGATGGATAAAACTGGGGCAAGAGGTGTCACCATATTTAGACTTCAAATCATCATCTCTCTTTTCCCATCCGCTGGCAAACACAGAGCAGACAATGCTTTCTTCTCTCTCTGAAATATTTAGTGAGTAAACACTGAGTCAAACAATTGCCCCAGGCTCTCTGCAGGTTTATGACCATGAGATTAAGCACAAACCCATCCAGAAGCTGCCATCTATTTTAAAATGCCATGTTCCTGATGAAGACAGTCCTGTGGTCTTTGCTCCTTTCCTACACCAGCCTTGCAACGTGTCTCATCCTGTTTCCAGCTCCGTCCTTTCTCCTAATGCATCGGTTCTTGGGGCGACAGTTTTCTCCTCTGTGGTTTTAACAGAGCGGCATTTCCCGAAGGTGTGAGCCCGGGAACACCATTCTTCAAGATGTCTGTGACGGTATGAGTGGGAAAGGTGATGTGCTGGCTGGTCCAGGGACTCACGGAGCACCTTACCACGTAAGGAGGCAGCTGTAGCAGAATGGCTAAGAACACAGACCAGGAGACGCCTGGCCCACATCTGCATGGCCATGACTTCGCTTCAGGGCTACATCTCACAGGGTGAATTATTTACATTCTCTGAGCTTCTGTGTGCTCATCTATAGAATGGGATAATAACATCTCATCGTGCTATAACCATGTTTAAATGCATTTCTACGCAAGGCACTTAGAGCAGCATCTGCATGGTGTGAACTCATGAGTAGTGTCTGTTGCTATTGTGTTAAAGGCTTGGAGAAGTCTTATAATAATGTATTTCCCTTTGGCTAACTTGGTACTTACTGAATTTATTTTGCAACAGAACCAAGTTTTGATTTTTTTTAACAAAATCTGTTCATACTGCTACAGAGTGTTTAATCTTTAAAACATTTTCACATATACCTCATTGGATACTCACAGCGACCCTACACATCCCAGGGAACACAGCAAATAACCCAAGCTGTGGTTTCATACAGTCCTAAGTTCCAACTCCAGCCCTGCCACTGCCTCACCAAGTCACTTTACTTCCCTGAGATTTTACTTTCTTATCTGAAGTAAAGGGACAACACCTCACAGGATCCACTCATTCACCCAGGGTTCACTCAGCAGATATTTATGCAGAGCCTTACGCGTGCCCATTATTGCCAAAGCACCGGGGATACAGCCGTGAACAAGAGGGATACATTCTCTATCAAGTAAACAAATAGGATAATTTGCAGTTGTGGAGATTAGAAACATTGCACATCGCCGGGCGCGGTGGCTCACGCCTGTAATCCCAGCACTTTGGGAGGCCAAGGTGGGCGGATCACGAGGTCAGGAGATTGAGATCACCGTGAAACCCCGTCTCTACTAAAAATACAAAAAAAAGTTAGCCGGGCGTGGCACCTGTAGTCCCAGCTACTCGGGAGGCTGAGGCAGGAGAATGGCGTGAACCCAGGAGGCGGGGCTTGCAGTGAGCCGAGATCACGCCACTGTACTCTAGCCTGGATGACAAAGCAAGACGTCGTCTCAAAAATAAAAGAAAAAAAGAAAAGAAAAGAAAAGAGAAAGAAACATTGCACGCAAAGCACTGGCACCTGGTGGTCACTCAACAAAGGCAATTACAATGACTAAGCAAGCGTTACTATTCCACGTGACAAAAGAGATACCAACAGAGAGGTTGAGTGACTGACCTAAGGCCACACAGTTCAGATCTCTCCTCCTAGGTCAGTGCCTACAACTGTGGCTCTGATATAGCTTTTAAGACACACCCACACCCAGGTCCCACTCAGACCCATTCAGCAGGAAAATCTGAGGGGAGACCTGACTCAGTAGAAGCACCTTCCCAACGCACTGTGTCAAGTTCATTCTCTCATCCAAAACCAGGCTCTCCACCCCGCCTTCCACACCCCACTGCACAGCACAGGAGAGGGTGTGGGTACATGATACAGTAGCTATGTGGTTTGTTCCTTGCAGTTATCTATTAGTGTATTTTATAACCCTAGCATTTCTGCGAACCCTAACGCCCGCTGCATTAGGACAACACCTATGAGATAGCAATAATAAAGCTCATGTCATTATCACCATTATTGCTGATGCATGAAAGCCCCACAAAAAGCCTTCTCGCTCTTAGGCAAACCTGATAATAAAAGAAAACACAGTTCACTGCAGGGAGAAGAGGGGAACCCAAACATTTTCATTCACTTCTCAAAGCATGGGGGGCGACAGGGCTCAGAGGCATCTCAGACCTTGCGGTGGTGGTCCAAGTGCAGGGCCCCAGGTCGCGAGATTCAACCCAGCACTGCGTGGGAGTGGGGGAACCTCAGGCTGACAGGCACCTCCTGAGCGAACTGGCAAGAGACACACAAAGCCCGGGGGTGGGGGAGTGGGGTCCCCCACCAGTGCTCTCCCTCTGGGACTCTTCTTTGGCCATGAATGGATCCCCGCTTCTCTCCCTGTGTAGTCAGAGGCAAGGGTGAGCACAGACACCAACCCTGCTGGGTCAGAGCTGCCAAAAAGCACAGCGTTTTGGTCTCCTCTCTCCCACCGTTCCGAGGCCAAAGCTAGCACAAGGTGCCAATGACCCTGACTTACCCCCAGGGACCAGGTGGAGGGGAGGGGCCTTCAGCCTGGTTTAGAGTTCCAAAGAGCAACACACATTCGCCTGTGCTGGGCATGTCCTATGAAGTTTACTTATGTTAACTCACTCAATCCTGTCAACCAGGTTATGATGCAACTCTCGTTGCCCCAATTTTACACCAACAAACGGGCAAATCTGACATTTCAACCTTCTTCCTAGTCGAGCTCAAGCCCCTCTGGCGGACGGCTTCTCCTCTCACAGCCTCTGAAGGAAGAAAGCCCAGCCAAAGGATGATCCCTTTTCTGGCCTCATCCCCTCTTCTCTCCACCTCCACTTCAGGCTCTCTTGCTCCAGAAAGTACACGCACTGTTCTTTGCACAAGGTCAAATGCCAAATATATTCTCTTAATATTTCAACTCAAGCCAAGTCTTTGTGGACTTCAGGGTACGCAGAGAAAAGGGAGTTTTCCACACACAGTGAGTCGGCTCTGCTTGCAGAGCTTATTCAACAGACATCAGACAATCGACCTAACAGGTGACAGCTCTTGGTAGACGGGGGTTACAGCGGCTATATTATAAATCATGTGCTACATAGAGGTGGCATTGCCAATAACAGCACTGAGTCTAAAGAAAGAATGTCATGTCATGGCCCAGTTCAGCTTTCATTATGCTTCACTAGCATGAGGAAAAGATAACAAAGATGATGGATTTTGGTGTAAAAGTGTATGTTAGATGGAGCCTACAACAAACAGACTTTAAATAATGCAAGAGAGATCTTAAAAAAAAAAAAAAAACTCTATTCTGGAATACTTTTCATCTCTTGGAAACAGAAGAAAGCAAAGTGTTAGAAAAATAAGGGGAGATTAAATTAAGCAGGTGGGAGAAAGGAAAGGGCCTGCGAGAGAATGGGTGGAAGCCGATGAGTTTGCGAGGGAATCTGAGAGCAGGAGCAAGCACAGATGTGAATTTGCAAGTGTGTGTGAAAAGAAGACTCTTTTCTAATTCTGTGACAGTGTGAGTGTGCTTTGCTAAACAGATTATTCTTGAACCCAATGGAGTGGGAAAGCTCTCAGCAGTTGACGTGTGTCGTCTTTCTGCTTGGATCCTAAAGGGAACTTGTGGGTAGACAGAGCTGATTGCGGAGGGAGCTGAAGGTGGATCCAGTCACACCATGAGGAACATTCTAGGTCACTGTTCTCAAAGAGCAGCCCAGGACCACTTGCATCAGAACCCCAGGGGAGCTTATTAAAACTTCAAACTCCCAGGGCCCACTCCAGAATCAGAATCCCTGGGAGCAGGGCCTGGGAACACACATTTTAATCATCTCTAGGATCTTATGCCACAGGGGTTGAGAGCCACTGCTGCAGGTGCATCAGCATCTCTTTGCTATTTCTCAGAACAGGGCTCCAGGCCGGGCGCGGTGGCTCAAGCCTGTAATCCCAGCACTTTGGGAGGCCGAGACGGGCGGATCACAAGGTCAGGAGATCGAGACCATCCTCGCTAACACGGTGAAACCCCGTCTCTACTAAAAAATGCAAAAAAACTAGCCGGGCGGGTTGGCGGGCGCCTGTAGTCCCAGCTACTCGGGAGGCTGAGGTAGGAGAATGGCGTAAACCTGGGAAGCGGAGCTTGCAGTGAGCTGAGATCCGGCCACTGCACCCCAGCCTGGGCGACAGAGCAAGACTCCGTCTCAAAAAAAAAAAAAAAAAAAAAAAGAACAGGGCTCTGAAATAGCAATTCTTTAATTTTTTTTTAAAAAGCTATGAAACCAATGGAGGATTTCGCAAGCTTTGTTTTTGGGGTACATAAACGATTTGGGGCATCCCACTCTGGCACAACAATGGGAATGTTCCAAGCATTGAACCTCAGCAAACCGTTGTCATGCACCTAGTACTTCAGGGCCTCCATAGGGGTACAGACACAGATCAATATCCTCTTCTCTTACTTTCGGCCCTAAGCTCAGCTCTTCTCACAGTCAGTCCAATGCTCTTGTCATTGGCCTTGAGTTGCCATGAGCCACGCTTTTGAACTACCAACCAGCCCCTCTTGGATATCTTAAACTCTCTGTTTCCTTAGCTTCTAAGACTCCACCCTCAGCAGGTTCCCCTCCTACCTCTCCGGCTAAGCCTTCCTGACACGTGGTGTACATCCTTCCTTTGCTCCTCTTCCTCCATCCTCTGCAAACGTCACTGTTCTCCGGGGTCCAGCTGTGGTCACTGCTACCCTCCTGCTCCACCCTGATGCAGGTGCTCTAGGCCATACCTATAGCTTCTCCTTGTGTCTCTCCTCCTGTTGCCCCCAAGTCTCCATCCTCAGCATAAACAGTCTCCTGGGCTGCAGGCCCCTGTCGACAGCCCATGGGACATCTCCAACCTCATGCTCCACGGGCTCCTCCACCTGACAATCATCAATCGTATGCGTCATTCCCTGCCCCTCAAATATGACCTTCCTCCTGAAGTCTTTCTCCTGGCCAAGGGCACCTGGCTCCTCATATCACCATCCTGGGAGCCAGCTCTCTCTTCCACCCATGATATCCATCTGGTTACTTGTCCAGGCAAGTTTGCCTCCTAAATCCACTGCCCCCTCTCTATCCTTATTGTCACCATCATCTGGACTCCAGCAAGCTTTTTCTCTTCACAGTGAGGCCTCCGTCTGAACCATCTTCCTCATGCTGCAAGAGCACTCCTCTGCCGGTAAAGCCTTCGAGCCTCCTCCTCACTTGCAGTTAGGTCCAGCAGTCTGCATGGGCCATCAAGCCTCCATCACCCAGCTTTTCCCATTCCCTCAAAACCAGCACCCCTTCCTCTGGTCCTAAAGAACGTGACCACAGGGCCTTTGTACATGAGTATACTTCAGCCTGAAGTATCTCTATGGCATCCTCTTCTTGAGACACGCAATGCAAATATGTCAACCTATGTGAAACTTGCCATTAATCCTTTCTCTACAGCAAAATGAATCAGTTCTTCCACCTTGACACCTTGGCCCCGTGTAAGACCCTTCACCATTTGAAACATGTTTACAGGTTTATCTTCCCTATTAATCGCAGTGTCTGTCTGTTGGTATAGATGTTTGGCAAATGACTACACACACACACACACACACACACGAGCTAGACCAGTGGAAGGAGAGACTAGAGGGAGGACAGCAGGAAGGAGGCGACTGTAAGAGTCCAGGAAAAAGGCAACAGGGCCTGGGTTAGGGTGACAAGGATGACGACGATGACAATAACAATAGTATCCAGCACTATGAACAAGAGCCAACACTGAGCCCTTACTAAGGCACTCTCCTAAGGGCTTTACATATTTGGACTCATTTAATCTTCACAACAACCCTCTGAGGTAGGTACTGTCATTACTGTTATTTCCATTTCATAAATGAAGAAACTAAGGCACACGAAGTCTAAACAAATGACTTTGAGAATAGAAAGAAGGCTAAATGTGATACATTGCAAATTACAATCTCCAAGACTGCATTCCTGCTCAGATGGGCACGGCAAGGGGAAGATGATGTCAGAGATGGTTCTGTGTGACAGCAAGGCCAGCAATGCCATCAACGCGGCCAAGGGAAAAGAAAAGGAACAGCATTCACCTGGGCTATGTTTTGTTTTCTTCAGCGGAACAGGTCGTGTGGCGGGAGAGAGAATGAGTTCTATTTGGGGCTTGTTTGAGGTATCGGTAAGACATCCTGGCACATATAATTATCACTGCCAATCCTACTCTTCCCTAGGACCCTCTGAGGTCACTTCCATTTTACAGGCTGGGGAACTGAGGTTTGGAAAGAATAAATAACCTCAGATTAAAATTCGGACTTTTTTTTTTTTTTTTTTTTTTTTTCTGGCAGAGTCTCGCTTGTCGCCCAGGCTGGAGTGAGTGGCACGATCTCGGCTCACTGTAAGCTCCGCCTCCCGGGTTCACGCCATTCTCCTGCCTCAGCCTCCCGAGTAACTGGGACTACAGGCACCCGCCACCACGCCCGGCTAATTTTGTTTTTGTATTTTTAGTAGAGACAAGGTTTTACCATGTTAGCCAGGACTGTCTCAATCTCCTGACCTTGATCTACCTGCCTCGACCTCCCAAAGTGCTGGGGTTGCAGGCATGAGCTGCTACGCCCAGCCCAGACTTAATTTTTTTTTTTTTTTTTTTTTTTTTTTTGAGACAGAGTCTTGCTCTGAAGCCCGGCCTGGAGTGCAGTGGCCGGATCTCAGCTCACTGCAAGCTCCGCCTCCCGGGTTCACACCATTCTCCTGCCTCAGCCTCCGGAGTAGCTGGGACTACAGGCACCCGCCACCTCGCCCGGCTAATTTTTTGTATTTTTAGTAGAGACGGGGTTTCACGGTGTTAGCCAGGATGGTCTCGATCTCCTGACCTCGTGATCCGCCCGTCTCGGCCTCCCAAAGTGCTGGGATTACAGGCTTGAGCCACCGCGCCCGGCCCAGACTTAATCTTAAAGTGGAGAAGCCAAGATTTGAAGTCAGGTCTGTCCAAGTCAAATTTTGCTCTGCCCAAGAGGCCAGTTCTTCCCAAAGTTGACTAATCACTGGCATCCTTATGAGGAATTCTTTTTAATGCACATCCCCAGACCATGCACAGCTGGAGTTCTCTGGGGTTGTAATGATGTGCAGGCTTTGGGGTCGCTGCGCCTGTCCACAGGCCTCTCCAATGCAGGAAATACTGGGCCAGGCCTTTGGAAAGGCTTAGCACTGGAGATGTCAGTCTTAGCAACAATTTACCGGGAAACGGAACTAAAATCTGTGCACACAGAGGAGCTCCCCAAGGGGAGAGTGCAGAAGAAAATCAGAGGGCTCGGGACAGAAGCCTAGTAAACGTTCGTGCAGACACAGGAAGAGAGGCTGGAGGAAGCAAGGGGAGAACGTGTTTTGAAAAGGGGGCATCTGCAGAGATGCTGCAGCTTGAAGATGCTGTAGAGAGCAAGGACCGGGAGGCGAGGTCACAGCACTTGCGATGGGTTTCTCCATGGGGCTGAATCATGTTCTGATTTATTAGCTGATGTGAGGTAGTGTTTATTTGTCTGTTTTAGGGGTTTTCTGATGCTCCCCCCACCGGTCCTCCCCTCCCTCCCCCTTCAGCTGGCTGCATTCACTGCCCCAGGGAGAGTGTGACCCTGTGACTGTGGAACGCAGAGAATGAGGAGTCATCCGCAGCTTTACTGAGGTATCATTGCCATACCATAAAATTCAGCCATTGTAAGTACGCAATTCGATGATGTTTGGTAAAGTTACACAGTCGTGCAAGCAGCCCCACCATCTCGTGTAGAATACTGTCATCACTCTGTGGTGTGATAAAACCCGCCATCCCTCCCGCATCATCTGTACCCAGCAACCTCACTCCAGCTGCAGAATAAGTCCAGGGTGACCTCCTGTCCTCTCCTACGAGCCCCTCTGCCTCCAGGAGGTCCAAGGTTGAGGGGTCTCGGCCAGCCCAGGGCTTCCCTCTAGCTCAGCAACCCAAGCGGCTCCCTTAAACCTCCCAGGAACCGAGGGGTGAAGGGGCTACATGTGGCCATCTCTAGGACCTAAGAAAAACCAAACTCCTCTACCCACTTTCACCACTGCTTGGGCCTTGGGCAGCCCAAAGCGTCGTCAGCTTAAGAACAAGATACGGATTCTCTTTGGAACCAAGGCTCCTCTTTTAAAATTGCAGATTAAATGTTAAACTGTGGGAGGGTTGGAAGGACCATGGCAGGGGAAGGAGGTGGCTGCACAGGGAAGAAACAGAACCAAGGGAAGGAGCTCCTGCTTCAGGGAGACACTTTGGCTTGTATTTATTTTGACTCAGTAAAGATTTCTTGCCCCTTAAGAGACAAGGTCACGCTTCAGATGGCCTCATGGACGGCGGCCGATGCTCTGCCTTCCGACTCCGGCCATGTCATCACTCAGTACCGTGCCCAGCTTTGACATTTTTGGAGCCTGTCCCCAACAAAGGGCCCCAAGCCAAGCCACAAGACACCACAGCCCACAGGCGGCGAACACCTTACCTGCTATGCATCAGCGGCTACCTGAAAAAACTGGGGTGACAGCAGAGAAGTTAAAATGTGCATCAGATTGTTTTTGCTGAAAGGGCCCAAGGAAATGTCGAAGGTTACAAAACACAAGAACAACCGTGTGATGGCATCAGCCCAGCAGTTGTGGAAAGGAGAATCCTATAAGCTGCCTGCTTCTTTTGAAAACCATCTCATTGGATGGTCCCATCTCAGTAATTAAAGGAAGGTGCTCACGGCGGGGGAAAGATGGTGGCTCTGATGACCAAACACGCCATGTGGAAATCACATGAAGAGTGATGGTGTCTCTGCAACGGAGGGGGAGAAAGACACAGGATGTTCCCTGTATGCCTTTCGTAGAGGCACCCTGGAGTGCCCCAATTTTGCCAACTGCATTCCAGAGCTCTTTTCCGCACATGCCCAGACGGAGCAAAAGTCTTTGTAATGACTTCAAGCTCAGCCAAAAGTAAACACACTCTCCACTTTTTCCATGGACCAATTCTAACCCCAAATTGCCAGAGCTGGCCCCTCAACAATCCAAATGGAAAGCCGCCTTTCCTAATAAAAGAAAGCCTTTCCAACTCAATAATACATCTTGGCTGCAAAAGCAAACGTTCCTAAAAGCTTCCTAGAAATTATTTATCGAACAGCAACGCTCCATATCACCTGAGAAAACCCCACCAATGGAACAAAGACATTCAAAGTAAATACAAGACACAACCCAAGAATAGGTGTTTGCTGCACCAAACACCTGCACTCACAACTTTTGCAGCACATTTTGTAGCAGTCACGGGATTTACTGCTAAACATGCACACACACACACACACACACACACACACACACACACACACACACACAGCTCACCACCACCTAACCGGAATATTCTTTTGGAAAACAGGCGGGGATGAGACAGGTGCTGATTTGAATAAAGAGTAAAATAGCACGCGGGATGTGAGCTCTGCAGGCCTTCTGCACATGCCAAACACATGTCTCACTTCTCTCCCACATTTCACGAATCTATGTGATCTGAACGCAGTTCTCCATCGAGTGAAAAAGCAGAGACTTGAAGACTGTGGACTTACCAGGTTGGAATTAGTGGCGTTGGAATCATCTTCTGGAAAGGGAATATAGATCGCTAAGGCCACACAATTGGCAAAAATAGTCAGTAAAATAATTATTTCAAATGGTCTGAGAAAGGGAGTTAAGGAAGTTAATGCCACGGAAAGTACAAGTGAAACAAACATACATCTACGTATTTTTTCAAACGAATCAAAGATTCGTAAGAATTTTGTTTAAACAATGCATTCCAAGCCCCTTGTATTCTGAAAAGAAACATATGCCTTTTTAAGTACGGCTAGTGGGTCCCCGCCAACATTTTCCCTAATATGTCAAAAGCGGTGGAGGCCAGTCGCGTGCCAGAGTAAACACAGAGTTCTAAAAACTTTTCTCCCCTCCTTTTATTTATTTGGATTGCACTGGTCTCCATTCTTCCCCATGTGTGCCTGGGGTTGCCTCTAAAGAGCATGGCCTGTGCCAAGCACCCCGTTTCTTCACGGCTTACGCCGAGCTGCCTGTGGGCCCATGCCCACCTGGAACGGGGGACATGGGTGGAACGGGATTCTAAGACAGAGAGACTACCCCTGGGTTTCATTGACATTTGGAGATTTTATTTTTAATCTTTTAAACTAAAGTTAAGAGTGGTTTCCATTTCTTCTCTCATTCTCTGACAGGATCCGGAGATCTTGAAGACCCCCAAGGGCACGGCAGGGTGTCCGTCCTGAGTACAGGGAAGGAAGGCTGTCTCCTCTTTAAGGATGAGTCTCACAGACAGCATAGAAACCCCTTTGGTCTGCGGAGGTCCCGCTTCAGCAGGCAAAGCTTTAATTTCAAGGCCTCCTGATTTTTCCTTGGTGTGTGCTGGGCTCTAGCGGGACAGTCCGAGATTCCCTCGGACCAGGAGCAGTGCAGGCAGAGGTTCCCACGCCCTGACTTCATCACATTTTCAGGGAAGGATACGCTCTCAAGAGAAAAATCAGCTAATGTGATAACACCCCTTCCAATGGGACCACCCCACACCCTCCATGGAAGGGCCCGTCTATGCTCTTCCAGCTCCACTCCCACCTACTCCGCTCCCATTGCCCAGTTTGCAGCCCAGTTCATGGAGTCTCACAGGAGGAGGAAGATAGAGAGGGGTGGAGATCCGGGGTGAGGGGACCACCATAATTCTCTCAGGGAAATCCATACTCACAAAGTTAGTGAATATTGAGGCAGAAAGAGACCTTAGGGATTATCTAGTCTGACCCTCTGAGGCCCAGAGAGCCTGAGAAACTTTCCCAAGGCCCCACAGCAGGTTAGTGACCAGCTGAGACTGGAGCCCAGATTTCCCGATCACCAAGTCCAGTGTTCACTCCCCTGCCACAGACGGCCTTCTGACGTGTTCACGGGCAACCCTGGGCCAGTGTCACAGAATTGCGAACTGGGAGGAACCCGGATGATTATCTTAGCACTGGCCTCCCTAGCCCTGTGGGTACTTGTGAGGATCCATTTTCCTGTAGAACATTTTCTGTGTCCACCTTGATATCAAAAAAGATGCCACACAGTGGCCCCATCAATCTCCCAACTTTGCAGGTGTGAAAAGTAAAGCGGCCAGTCCAAGACCCCGAGCTGGCACATAGCAGAACCTGGACCGGAACCCTGACCGACTAAGCTTTTACATTCTGCTGTCCTTGTGCTGGATGAGGCACAAGTGGTGATGATGGGAGACAGACGCTGATGCTGGTGCCGGTGACAGTAAGGACAGAAGCTGACCTCTGCCAAGAGCTTGCTCAGTGCCAGGCACATTCTTACGCCCCTATGGAAATGTCCTGTGTAGAATGTATGTTTGTGATCCCCACTTTCTAAACGAGAAAACTGAGGCACAGAAGGGTCAGATGTTAACTTGTGCCAGGTCACAGAGCAAGTAGTAGGATGGGATCCAAGCTCAGGCAGTCTCAGTGTTAAGGACTACTCTATACTGATCCACTCTAAAGTTACCTTGAAGGCTTCGTAGGCAGTTCTTCTAGCGCTCCTGCCGCACCACCTCTTGCCTCCCAAACCTTTTCTCTCCTGCTTAGGAAAGTGACACTGAGCCCACAGGCTGGCCAATTTCATTCCCATCAGCTGGTGCCTGTGCTGTCCCCATCAGGACAAGGACGCAACAACCCAGCCAAGCCAGACCCGTGCACACACACCCAGAAAATGTCGCCTCACTGCCTCCACCACAGTGGGGGACAGCTGAGCTTGGGGTTTCTGGCACTATCAGTTCCCCTCCCCTCATTCAGACTATCCATCTCTCCATCCTTCACTTTATGCTAAAGGCACTGGGCTAATGCCAGAGAAGATCACGTGTAAAAACCAATCAGGCAGAGAAGAAAAGCCACTGGCTAAAAAGCAGAGAACCCAGGTAAGCCCTGGGAAGTGCTCTGTGTCACCTTTTGAGGCCCAGATGACTTTTTAAACTGCTTTTCCTTCCTAATGACAGTGTCAGATGCCACTTTTTCAAGAACTGGCTGGCTAGTACTCCAGGCTCTCTCCTTCCCTGTCCAGCCACTCTTCCCAAGCAATCTTGGAATGCCACCCACCTGGCACTGCTAAGGCTGGGCCCCCTTCCTCTCCTCCAGGTGGGAAGGCACATTCCCCCAGAGGAGTGGCCACAGCACCCAGGGAGTAGGTTTTAGGCCCAGATCCAGGTCCAGCATGTCCCAGTGCACCTGGACTGCAGCTCCCGAACATCCTCCCAAGTACCTAACTGGTTCTACCTAGTATCTACTAGTACCTGCCTAGTCCTACCTAGTACTATGGATGCATAGGGTGTGGGATATGCATGGACTTGGGGTTAGGGGAACCTGGATTTGAAACCCAGCTCTGTCAGTCGCCAGCTGCGTGATTTAGGGCAAGTCCTTTGGCTTCTCTGGGCCTTGCTGCCCTTCTGTCAGGGGTGCCTGACCTGCAGGGCCCTCAGTTTTCCCACTCCCTGACTCCACCATGAGCAGCTATGCAAGCAGTCCTATGGGGTTGACCAAGACCAAGCCTCCCACCCAGTCCCCTGGGGACTAAAACCAGGCCCGGCCACTCAGGCAGGCCAGTCAGGCAGCTGCAGCCACTTGTTTTAAAATGCATTTTCTTAAAATACTTTTAAGTTGAGGGGCTCAAACATTTATTTATTATTATTAATTTATTTATTTGAGACAGAATTTCACTCTGATGCTCAGGCTGGAGTGCAGTGGCATGATCTCAGCTCACTGCAACCTCTTCATCCTGAGTTCAAGCAATTCTCTTGCCTCAGCCTCCCGAGTAGCTGGGATTACTGGCATGTGCCCTCATGCCTGGCTAATTTTTGTATTATTAGCAGAGACTAGGTTTCACCATGTTGGCCAGGCTGGTCTCGAACTCCTGACCTCAGGTGATCCACCTGCCTTGGCCCCTCAAAGTGGTGGGATTACAGGCGTGAGCCACAGCACCTGGCTTCAAACATTTATAGAACTAACATTTCTGTCTCAACAGAAACTTTCTTTTATCTCTGGGCTATCTTCTTTCAACCAGTACCTGAGACTTTTAAATCTTTCCATAGAAACTCATTGATGAAGCCTAATGCTCCCATCCTGGCCCTTGAGAGACACAGCAGTCCTGCCTGGATGAATTCTTACTAAGAAAATTCCCACAGTCAGTACCAGGGTTCTAGTCCCATCTGTTCCTGACCACCGGACCCCAGAGAGCCTCTCCTGGGGAGCTCGGTTTCATCACTGGTGGAAGTGGGGGTGGAACTTCACCGCTTAAAGTTCCTTTCCAATTGCTACAGCCCCAGGATCCTGATGAAGTAAGACGCTTGGAACTCCCCAGTGAGAGCCCAGCCCTTCAAAGCCCGTCTCTGAGGGACCCACTCACCTGTTTCTACACAGACAAACAGAGCACTTCCAGACAGTGCTCTCAACTTCGTCTGCACATGAGAATTACCCAGAGAGTTTTCTGTTGTTGTTTTTTGTTTGTTTTATGCCTACGTGGAACTGAGTGGTCTATAGTTTGTTAGAACTTTCCAGGAGACTCTAATATGCAGTCAAGGCTGAGGACCACTGCTTCGGGGCCCTTGAGCCAAGAGCCAGGGGTCCTGACCACCACGCTCTTGCATCTCCTGAGCCCCTTCACCCTAGAGAGAGGGAAGGCCATGAAACCATCCAGTGCCATGGCACAGAGAGGAGAGAAGCGAATGAGGCAGCATGTAACTAACGACTGTTACCCCAAGGCATGAGTGGGCCCCTGGGCAAGCTCAGCTACAGGAGATGATATTTCATAACTTCTTAGGCTCATTTTCTCAAATGTTGCTTATTATATGGGAAAAAAAAAACCAACCCAGGTAGCTTATTATACAAGCAGATTGCTGGGCCTTGTCCCCAGAGATTCTGATTCATCAAGTCTAGGGCAGGGCCCAGAACTCTGCATTTCACGGCACCCCAGTGATGCAGATGCAGTAGGCCCAAGGCCCCGCTTGTAGCCCAGCACCGCTGACACAGCCCGTGACCCAGGGAGCCTCGGAGGGCTGGCCCCAGGGTGCAGGTCCCAGGAGCATGCCCAGCCCAGTGAACAAAGGATATTTCCATTCGACAATGCTGATGCAGGCCCTCCGGATGGGGTTCTTCAGGGTCAGGCAGAGCAGGGCTCGGGGCGGGCGTGTGGCCGTGGTGCTGCCCTGCTTCTTGGGTTTCCCATATTGCTGCCGCTTCCGCTGCGTGGAGCTGACTGTGGAGATGGTCGCGTTGCCAGCGCTGCCCATCAGCTTCGCCTGCCGGGCTGCGTCGATGGCCGCCTGCCAGGACAGGGCGGCCCCCGGGGTGGGGATGTGCTCAGGGGCCAGTCCCGCGGCCGCATTGGCATTCATGTTGGCATGGGCGGGGCGTGGGCTCCCATAGTTGGAACCTGTGGCAAAAGAGAAAAGAACACAACAGTGACCAGACAGAAAACGGGAGCACTTCCGACACTCTCTGGACCCCAGATTCACAATTTTTTCAAAACCTTATTTCAAGCTATTGCAGGTGGTTAGGAGGTGGCACGTGGAAACATGAGTGTGAGATGCTGAGGGAAAGGGCCAGGATGCTTCCGGTCCCGGTTCAGCTGGGTGACCTTGGGCGCGTCACTCCGCTCTGGTCTCCTTGCCTCACCTTAGGTGGGCAACAGATGAGATCCGTGCATGACAGCACGTGTGGACCTCAGCAGAAACAGATAAAACACAACATATTACCTGCAAATTAAAATACGTATTTTAAGAACACATGCAAACAAAAGGATATTCATGAAATCGAATAGAATGACTGTTTAAGGACGGTGAGGAGGAAAATGAGAGTAAGATATGGGGGCAAGGAGGAAGCATAAATGAATGAGTGAGTGAATGTGAGAGGTCATCGCATGAATCAATGATGAAAAGGTACAATGAACTAGAGTATGATTCACTCAACTCTCTGCACCTGGGTTCCAATAAACAAAAATAAATATAATAAAGTGAGAAGGTTGCACTAGAGTAAGGTCACATCCAGCTACCTCAAAGTCATCTGGGCTTTAAGTGTTGGTTGACCAGAAGGGGCCAGGGGAGCTGTGATGGTTTTAAATCATGTCAACAAATCCCTTCACATCTGATATCCCTTCCACTGAGAAAGATCTAGGCCCTCCTCTTGAAATAAGGTCAGCCTTTGGTGACTGTTTTACCAATGAAGTACAGCAAAAGTGACACCATGTGACTTCCAAGGATAGGTTAAAAAAAAAGGCCACATTGCACCCCCCTGACTGTCTCTGGATGGTCGACCTAGAGGAAGCCAGCCCCCACACAAGGTAGCCATTCAGCCCTGAGTGCCATGCTGTAAGGAAGCCCAGACTAGCCTCAACAGAGAGGCCATGTGGCAAGAGAAGAGTCCTGGCCAGCCCCCAGCCGCTCCAGTCACCATCTGACTGCCACCCCAGGAGAGACCCCAAGTCAGGACTGCCCCAAATCAGTTACTTTTTGAATTACTGACCCACACAAGAGCTTCTTGAATTCCTGACCCACAGAGACTGAGCAATAACAGGGTGTCTGCTGTTGTGAGCCACTTTGTTTTGGGGTGATTCATTAGACAGCATTTGCTATCTGGGAAAGGGAGCTGTGAGTGGCAGGGGTTGATGGGGTAGGGGAGAGGGACAATGTCAGGAAGGAAACCTGACTGGAACCAGTGCAACCCAGGGCTCCAACTTGCACAGGGACAGCTGCCCTGCTCTGGTGTCTAGGCAACGAAGCCTCTGAGACTGTCCCTAAGACAGCACATACGCTTGGCAAACACTCTTTGGCCTGTTAGGCTGGACGCCTCGCTCTAGAATCTGTAAGGTTTGCCAAGCGATCAGCTCAGCCTGGCCCAAACCTGAATCTCCCAGAACACAGGTGTGACCTTGAGATGTGGTACCGCTAGTCAACTGGCCAGGTGCCGCGGGATCAAGAAAAGCCACAGAGAAGAGGGTGCTACTGTGGGCGGCGAGGTTGGCATCTGAGGCCACTTCAGCTGCCCGGGAGACTGTGGCCGGAGGAGCCAGACCAGTTGCACATCCACCTCCGAGGCCGCCCACAGTGACCTTCTGTTTCACGTGCACAAGGTCTTCCGGGGAAGCCGCTGGGTCCGAAGGTTGCTGGTTCAACCTGATTGATCCCCTCCCTCTCCTCACCTGTAACTACGACACAGCTGAACACTTGGTGCCTCTCCCAGCCGCCTCCCCAACTCTTATCTTGGACTGATCCTTCTATGTTTGACCTCCAAGGTAACTTTGCTCCCCATGTGACCTGCTTTCTAGAACCTATCACCGCCCCCTCCATCCCGTCCCCACAGGAACCTGTGAAGAGCACGCGACTCGGCTTAGCCATGTGAACATTTTCACCTAGAGAGAGTCTGCCCCAGAGGCAGAGCCCCAGCAACCTCACCAGATTCCTCATCCAGCCACACCTGAAGTTAGACCTTCCCTGAGCCACACGAAGGTGAGACAGGTGTGGCCTCTTGGGGCTGACCTCCATTAGGGCTGTACTGCAAGGCTGGCTGAGCCTCCCCCACCCACCGTGATGTTTAAGTGACTTAAATAACTTAGCCAAAGCTAATGTGAAACGGCTCTCTGTCCCTTGCAACCAAAAAACGACCTAATACGCTTGGTCGGTGCCCAAAGCTTGGACCTGGTGGGGCTGTCATTTCTGTTGGACTCCAGTCTATATCCTTTCCATCACACCAGTGACAATAAGTTTCAACTTTTATGCCAATTGATTGACATCACTGTCCAAAATGCTATATACTTAAAGGACTCTGAGGATGAAAGATTAGTGTTGTCCACCACGGGCACAAAGGGCAGGGAATGGCATCACTCATGCCACATAGCTACCACCCCTGCATGATCGCAAGAAGACCCTTCAGGTCCTCTTGGAGACCAGCTGGTCAGCTGCCTCCTGCCCCACCACAGTTGCCACCTGCTCTACCTCCATCTGGCCCCTGTAGCATTACAGCCCCGCCTCCACCCCTCAAGACCTGGGAAATTGCCTCTCTGCCATACCCAATTCATAGCCACATTCTCAATGTGACATCGACTCTCACCTTACCATATATATTCCCTTCACTTTCCTCCTGTTCTCTGTCCCAGGGATACACTGCATTAACCAGAACATCAGGCTCAAGGAGGACGTGACACTCCCCACCAGGAGACGTCTCATCGCTCCCGTAACTCGTCCCTGTCCTCCCTGCACTCGCTGTGTAGATCCCAAGCCTAAAGTGAGGAAGACCCCAGTAAAGCTGGGACCTTAACCTTTCTCAGAAGATCCAGCAGGAAAAGATATAAAGAGTGCATTTGAATTAATAAAGGCACCCAAAGCACGAGAACTGCTTGAACACCCAGCAAGCATGCGTGTCTCCATTTAACACATAAGAAGACAAAGGAGTGTCTGACTCACTAAAGGTCACAGAATGGGCGACAGAGGGTTGCTACAGCAGGCACAGGGCTCACAGTGAGCTGCTAGACTCTACTCCTGCCTCCTCAGCCCTCTCTCACACACTCCACATGCACGCACACACGTGCTCGTGTACATGGTGACAGACAAGGTGCACACCTCCTCCTGGGCTTCTCCAGGCCTCGAGATACAAGGGGCTGGATTTCTGACCCCAAGAACATTCTTTCTGTTTACTATGATCTCCACGTGACAGCATCCACTACGCCACCTGCCCCCGCAGTAACCTTGGGGCGCCTCTTAGGCAAAAGTGGAAAGCGCTTCTGTTTCCATCTGCTGCACTGGAGCCACGGAGCTCCTGCCTCTTTGGCTTGCCAGGGAAGGCTGGAACTCTAATTTTGCTCCATTCAATCTGTGGTATATAATTTTTTTCTTCCTAGACTCTCTGTTTGGCACTGACAAAATTTAATAGACTATTTTAGTTCCTAGACTAACTTCTCCTTTTCCCTCAGATACATAGAAGCTGCCCTGTCCCCAACTGCTGGCATTCCCAGACCCCAAGTCACTCATCGTAAGCCCTCCTCAGCTCACGCCTCCCCTGAGATGGCAGTACCCAGACCTTAATCTTTGTACTCACCCCCACGCATTGCCCTTAATCTCCCCCTCTCATACAGGCTACCAGTCCCAAGAGTCCCAGGAGTTTGGGGACAACACTTGGAAAGAGGGCAGGAAGCCCCAGCCTGAGAACACATGCACCACCCAGAGAAGCTGCGTGAGGGGCACCTCCCTGCACCCGGGCACGAGGTAGAAGCTTCCAAGATGGCAGCTGGCTGTGCGGAGCCCCGGGGCAGCTCTGAAAACCACATCCTGGTGAGCTGCCTTCTGAGCCCTCCCAAAACTCCATGCGGGACCTTATTTATATTGTAAACCATTCCCAGAGCGCAAGACCTCTCCGGTGCACACCATCTGGAGAAAGCACATAGGAACCAGCCCATGGGGAAAAATGGAATGTCAACCTCTCCCTAGCCAGAGGCCACGAAAACAGCCTACACTATTTTGGTCCTGGCAGCTCTGAGCATTGCTGCGGTCCTATGACATGACGAGGGCCCTGCAGAGGAACGCAGAACCACACACAGGTGACACAGGTATGGCCTCTCGGGACTGGCCACCTCTGGGCCCGGGCCTCCCTTCTCCAAGTAATTTTCCCCACGCACTGTGGTAGATCCCCCACCGACTTGAGACATACGGACCATTCTATAGCAACACGGTCTAATACAATGTTTACAGTCATGGAAACGTTCTATCATCCTAGGCTGTCCGATACCCTAGCCAGCAGTCATATGTGGCTCCTGAGCACTTGAAATGCTCTATGAGTATCTCCGGGTCACCCACAACAGGGTGGCACAACTACCCAAGGCTCCCAGGAGTGGAAAATCCCCATCTCTGGCTCAATGTTTTGAATCCAGAGTGGTGCCATGAAGGTAGGGCAGGCAGCATTGTGTCCCTGATGGCTTTTGTTAGCACGAAATCACCACCCAATGCAAAGAGATCAATTTTCAAATTAGAAAGCTGATTCAAAGCTCAGGCTCCTGGCTGCCAGCTGAAAGGATGCCACCATTTAAGTCTGCTCTGGCTGTGCCTGACTGGGCTATTTCCACCGATGCTCCTACCCCTGAACAAGGCCCCAAGCAGCTGTCTGGAAGATCAGGCCACACACCAATAGGTAGGTGCCCCCCAGCAGTGACCTAATCCCCAGACATAAGAAAATGCCTCCCACCTGTCAGATGGCCCAGCTCCCCTGAAGACAGCCTCTGCATCCTCCTCCTGCACCCAGGTGCTGCTGCCGGGGACCAGGAGGAAGGCAGGACCCCTGCACGGTCTGGCCAGCCTCGTGTCATTCCGCTCTGCAAGGGTCCGAGTGAGGAATCCAAGTTAGGAGTCAGCGGCATGTGCTTCCTGGGTGTCCCCTGTGAGTGAGGGGCCTGGTGCTGGGGACTTGGACAGTGTTCAGTGATGAAACAATTGTTTTTTTTTTCTTTAATCCATCTCTGTTTCTGCACCTGATTTGGGGCCGTATCCCAGAAAATGCTCAACACAGTTTGCTAACGACTGTAATCATACTGTTGTCATGATACAGATAAAGGTGGACTACAGGGACGCTGTAGAAAGAACACTGCTTGAGTCAGTCCATCCATCTCTAAAGAAGGCGCTTCTTCTCAAGCCACGTGCTCTTCTACTGACTTCTTGGATGTAACCATGGGGAAGAAGTTCTGAGCAAAGGGGCGGTGAGGAAGATGTCCATCCTCGTCCAGGCCACTACCTATTTCTTGCCCAGAAGTACTGCAGTAGCCCCTGCCATTTCCCTCACTCCACTCTTGGCCATCCCCAAGCCAATCTCCATGCAGCAGCCAAAGTCACCTTTTAGAAACAGAACTTGTAAACTGGGCCCTGTCATTCCCCTAGTTAGATCCCTTCAGAATCCAAACTCCTTGTGACAGTTTACAACACCTGCACAGACTGGCCCTGGCCCACTTCTCTGAGTTCACCTCACTCCCCTCTGGGCCTGGTCCAACGCACTCCTGACACAGTGGCTCATTTCATGCTTCAGATATGCTCGGTTCTTGCCTGCCGCAGTGCCTTTGCACATACTTAGGATGTCCTCCATGTTCTTCCCTCTGCCCTTTGCTAGGCAATCCCTTCTCACATTTCAGGTCTGGGCTCAGGTGATCCCTTCTTCAAGCCTCTACTCCAAAGAAGCAGAACTCAAACAGCTGCCAGTGTTCTCCCCACTTCCCTGCCTCCATGCCACCCTTAAATAAACATGCCCAACAGCCCTGGCATTGGAAAGGGACCCCCCAGTCAGCTGTGTGTAGGAAAAGGTCTGGGGCGACCAGCCTGCTTCAGCAGCAGTCCCCCTGCTTGGCCTTGGCGCCTTCTGTGAGCACAAAGGCAGGTCACTCCTCCACCTCCGCAGACACAGACACCCAGACTGATTCAGAGGGCGAGCAGCCGCCGCTCACACCCAGAAAGGGAAGAACTGCCAATGAATTTCTCGTGAAGTCCTGACCACCGAGCAATCTCTGCACGGCAAAGGAAATGCCTTCTCTCAGGCCAACACGTCACCTAGAAGCCCACTTGGCTCTCGCCGCCTGTCGTCTTGCTGTAGTGATAAGGGGCCTACATTCCCTTTAAGAGCACAGCAGACAACCCGGAACAGAAACCGGACTTTCTCTGCCCACTAAAGGCCCAGTGACTAGAAAGCTGGGCCATTAATCTTCCCTATCTATTGCAGTACAAAGATAGCCGGAGAACGTGAACAGAGAGGACACCGTCTCTTGGTCTCAGACGATAAGCCGAGGCCCAGCTTTATAACTGTCATCTGAAGCCCAGTGGCACGCCTCTCTGGAAGGATGGCGTGTGCTGGGCACCACGTGGTGGCTGAGAGGCTGGTAAACTTGGCGGTCTCACCCTCCTCCTACTGTGCCCGCT